>NC_088220.1:9307841-9522841 GCF_036934945.1 Oncorhynchus masou masou
AGTAGAGGTATAGTTAGGTAGCAGAGGTATAGTTAGGTAGTAGAGGTATAGTTAGGTAGTAGAGGTATAGTTAGGTAGTAGAGGTATAGTTAGGTAGTATAGTTCGGTAGTAGAGGTATAGTTAGGTAGTAGAGTGTATGCCTTATGGCTAGCGAGGCATGGTGCGATGAAAGAAACATACAGGAACTCAAATCCTTCTGTTCACCTGATTTAGAATTACTCACAATCAAATATAGACTGCATTATCTACCAAGAGTATTCTCTTCGATTATAATCACAGCCGTATATATCCCCCCCCAAGCACACACATCGATGGCTCTGAACGAACTTTATTTAACTCTTTGCAAACTGGAAACCATTTATCCGGAGGCTGCACTCATTGTTGTCGGGGATTTTAACAAGGCTAATCTGAAAACAAGACTCCCTAAATTTTATCAGCATATCGATTGCGCAACCAGGGGCGGAAAAACCTTGGATCACTGTTACTCTAACTTCCGCGACGCATATAAGGCCCTGCCCCGCCCCCCTTTCGGAAAAGCTGACCACGACTCCATTTTGCTGATACCTGCCTACAGACAAAAGTTAAAAAAAGAAGCTCCCACGCTGAGGTCTGTCCAACGCTGGTCCGACCAAGCTGACTCCACACTCCAAGACTGCTTCCACCACGTGGACTGGGACATGTTTCGTATTGCGTCAAATAACAACATTGGACGAATACGCTGATTGATGTGCGAGTTCATTAGAACTTGCGTTGAAGATGTCGTTCCCATAGCAACGATTAAAACATTCCCTAACCAGAAACCTTGGATTGATGGCAGCATTCGCGTGAAACTGAAAGCGCGAACCACTGCTTTCAATCAGGGCAAGGTGTCTGGTAACATGACTGAATACAAACAATGCAGCTATTCCCTCCGTAAGGCTATCAAACAAGCTAAGCGTCAGTACAGAGACAAAGTAGAATCCCAATTCAACAGCTCAGACACAAGAGGCATGTGGCAGGGTCTACAGTCAATCACGGACTACAGGAAGAAATCCAGCCCAGTCACGGACCAGGATGTCCTGCTCCCAGGCAGACTAAATAACTTTTTTGCCCGCTTTGAGGACAATACAGTGCCACTGACACGGCCTGCAACGGAAACATGCGGTCTCTCCTTCACTGCAGCCGAGGTGAGTAAAACATTTAAACGTGTTAACCCTCGCAAGGCTGCAGGCCCAGACGGCATCCCCAGCCGCGCCCTCAGAGCATGCGCAGACCAGCTGGCTGGTGTGTTTACGGACATATTCAATCAATCCCTATACCAGTCTGCTGTTCCCACATGCTTCAAGAGGGCCACCATTGTTCCTGTTCCCAAGAAAGCTAAGGTAACTGAGCTAAACGACTACCGCCCCGTAGCACTCACTTCCGTCATCATGAAGTGCTTTGAGAGACTAGTTAAGGACCATATCACCTTCACCCTACCTGACACCCTAGACCCACTCCAATTTGCTTACCGCTCAAATAGGTCCACAGACGATGCAATCTCAACCACACTGCACACTGCCCTAACCCATCTGGACAAGAGGAATACCTATGTGAGAATGCTGTTCATCGACTACAGCTCGGCATTCAATACCATAGTACCCTCCAAGCTCGTCATCAAGCTCGAGACCCTGGGTCTCGACCCCGCCCTGTGCAACTGGGTACTGGACTTCCTGACGGGCCGCCCCCAGGTGGTGAGGGTAGGTAACAACATCTCCTCCCCGCTGATCCTCAACACTGGGGCCCCACAAGGGTGCGTTCTGAGCCCTCTCCTGTACTCCCTGTTCACCCACGACTGCGTGGCCACGCACGCCTCCAACTCAATCATCAAGTTTGCGGACGACACAACAGTTGTAGGCTTGATTACCAACAACGACGAGACGGCCTACAGGGAGGAGGTGAGGGCCCTCGGAGTGTGGTGTCAGGAAAATAACCTCACACTCAACGTCAACAAAACTAAGGAGATGATTGTGGACTTCAGGAAACAGCAGAGGGAACACCCCCTATCCACATCGATGGAACAGTAGTGGAGAGAGTAGCAAGTTTTAAGTTCCTCGGCATACACATCACAGACAAACTGAATTGGTCCACTCACACAGACAGCATCGTGAAGAAGGCGCAGCAGCGCCTCTTCAACCTCAGGAGGCTGAAGAAATTCGGCTTGTCACCAAAAGCACTCACAAACTTCTACAGATGCACAATCGAGAGCATCCTGGCGGGCTGTATCACCGCCTGGTACGGCAACTGCTCCGCCCTCAACCGTAAGGCTCTCCAGAGGGTAGTGAGGTCTGCACAACGCATCACCGGGGGCAAACTACCTGCCCTCCAGGACACCTACACCACCCGATGTTACAGGAAGGCCATAAAGATCATCAAGGACATCAACCACCCGAGCCACTGCCTGTTCACCCCGCTATCATCCAGAAGGCGAGGTCAGTACAGGTGCATCAAAGCTGGGACCGAGAGACTGAAAAACAGCTTCTATCTCAAGGCCATCAGACTGTTAAACAGCCACCACTAACATTGAGTGGCTGCTGCCAACACACTGACACTGACTCAACTCCAGCCACTTTAATAATGGGAATTGATGGGAAATTATGTAAATATATCACTAGCCACTTTAAACAATGCTACCTTATATAATGTTACTTACCCTACATTATGAATCTCATATGCATACGTATATACTGTACTCTATATCATCGACTGCATCCTTATGTAATACATGTATCACTAGCCACTTTAACTATGCCACTTTGTTTACATACTCATCTCATATGTATATACTGTACTCGATACCATCTACTGTATCTTGCCTATGCTGCTCTGTACCATCACTCATTCATATATCCTTATGTACATATTCTTTATCCCCTTACACTGTGTATAAGACAGTAGTTTAGGAATTGTTAGTTAGATTACTTGTTGGTTATTACTGCATTGTCGGAACTAGAAGCACAAGCATTTCGCTACACTCGCATTAACATCTGCTAACCATGTGTATGTGACAAATAAAATTTGACTTGATTTGATTTGATTTAGAGGTATAGTTAGGTAGTAGAGGTATAGTTAGGTAGTAGAGGAATAGTGAGGTAGTAGAGGTATAGTGAGGTAGTAGAGGTATAGTTAGGTAGTAGAGCTAGGAAGTAGAGGTATAGTTATGTAATATAGTTAGGTAGTAGAGGTATAGTTAGGTAGTAGAGGTATAGTTAGGTAGTATAGTTAGGTAATAGAGGTATAGTTAGGTCGTATAGTTAGGCAGTAGAGGTATAGTTAGGTAGTAGAGGTATAGTTAGGTAGTATAGTTAGGTAGTAGAGATATAGTTAGGTGGTAGAGGTATAGTTAGGTAGTAGAGGTATAGTTAGGTAGTAGAGGTATAGTGAGGTAGTAGAGGTATAGTTAGGTAGTAGAGGTATAGTTAGGTAGTATAGTTAGGTAGTAGAGCTAGGAAGTAGAGGTATAGTTATGTAATATAGTTAGGTAGTAGAGGTATAGTTAGGTAGTAGAGGTATAGTTAGGTAGTATAGTTTGGTAGTAGAGGTATAGTTAGGTAGCAGATGAATAGTTAGGTAGTAGAGGTATAGTTAGGTAGTATAGTTTGGTAGTAGAGGTATAGTTAGGTAGCAGAGGAATAGTTAGGTAGTAGAGGTATAGTTAGGTAGTAGAGGTATAGTTAGGTAGTATAGTTAGGTAATATAGGTATAGTTAGGTTGTATAGTTAGGCAGTTGAGGTATAGTTAGGTTGTAGAGGTATAGTTAGGTAGCAGAGGAATAGTTAGGTAGTAGAGGTATAGTTAGGTAGTAGAGGTATAGTTAGGTAGTATAGTTAGGTAGTAGAGGTATAGTTAGGTAGTAGAGGTATAGTTAGGTAGTAGAGGTATAGTTAGTTAGTATAGTTAGGTAATAGAGGTATAGTTAGGTTGTATAGTTAGGCAGTTGAGGTATAGTTAGGTTGTAGAGGTATAGTTAGGTAGTAGAGGTATAGTTAGGTAGTATAGTTAGGTAGTAGAGGTATAGTTAGGGAGTAGAGGTATAGTTAGGTAGTAGAGGTATAGTTAGGTAGTAGAGGTATAGCTAGGTAGTAGAGGTATAGTTAGGTAGTAGAGGTATAGTTTGGTAGTAGAGGTATAGTTTGGAAGTAGAGGTATAGTTAGGTAGTAAAGGTATTGTTAGGTAGTAGAGGTATAGTTAGGTAGTAGAGGTATAGTTAGGTAGTATAGGTATTTTAGGTAGTAGAGGTATAGTTAGGTAGTAGAGGTATAATTAGGTAGTAGAGGTATAGTTAGGTAGTAGAGTTAGGTAGTAGATGTATAGTTATGTAGTATAGTTAGGTAGTAGAGGTATAGATAGGTAGTAGAGGTATAGTTAGGTAGTAGAGGTATAGTTAGGTAGTAGAGGTATAGTTAGGTAGCAGAGGTATAGTGAGCTAGTAGAGGTATAGTCAGGTAGTAGAGGTATAGTTAGGTAGTATAGTTTGGTAGTAGAGGTATAGTTAGGTAGTAGACGAATAGTTAGGTAGTAGAGGTATAGTTAGGTAGTATATTTTGGTAGTAGAGGTATAGTTTGGTAGTAGAGGTATAGTTAGGTAGTCGAGGTATAGTTAGGTAGTAGAGGTAGTAGAGGTATAGTTAGGTAGTAGAGGTATAGTTAGGTAGTATAGTTCGGTAGTAGAGGTATAGTTAGGTAGTAGAGGTATAGTTAGGTAGTAGAGGTATAGTTAGGTAGTAGAGGTATAGTTAGGTAGTAGAGGTATAGTTAGGTAGTAGAGGTAGTAGAGTTATAGTTAGGTAGTAGAGGTATAGTTAGGTAGTAGAGGTATAATTAGGTAGTATAGTTAGGTGGTAGAGGTATAGTTAGGTAGTAGAGGTATAGTTAGGTCGTAGAGGTATAGTTAGGTAGTAGAGGTATAGTTAGGTAGTAGAGGTATAGTTAGGTAGTAGAGGTATAGTTAGGTAGTAGAGGTATAGTTAGGTAGTAGAGGTATAGTTAGGTATTAAAGGTATTGTTAGGTAGTAGAGGTATAGTTAGGTAGTATAGTTAGGTAGTAGAGGTATAGTTAGGTAGTAGAGGTATAGTTAGGTAGTAGAGGTATAGTTAGGTAGGAGAGGTATAGTTAGGTAGTAGAGGTATAGTTAGGTAGTAGAGGTATAGTTAGGTAGTAGAGGTATAGTTAGGTAGTATAGTTAGGTAGTAGAGGTATAGTTAGGTAGTAGAGGTATAGTTAGGTAGTAGAGGTATAGTTAGGTAGTATAGTTATGTAGTAGAGGTATAGTTAGGTAGTATAGTTAGGTAGTAGAGGTATAGTTAGGTAGTATAGTTATGTAGTAGAGGTATAGTTAGGTAGTAGAGGTATAGTTAGGTAGTAGAGGTATAGTTAGGTAGTAGAGGTATAGTTAGGTAGTAGAGGTATAGTTAGTTATAGTTAGGTGGAGGTACAGTTAGGTAGTAGAGGTATAGTTAGGTTGTAGTAGTTAGGTTAGTATAGTAGTAGATGTATAGTTATGTAGTATAGTTAGGTAGTAGAGGTATAGTTAGGTAGTAGAGGTATAGTTAGGTAGTAGAGGTATAGTTAGGTAGTAGAGGTGTTTATACATACCAATAAGTAGGAATGGAGATAAATGTGAACTTTTTGATTATAGGTTTGTGGAGATGTGTTATATTCAGAGGGGAAATTGTTGTAATAAGGTATTTAACCACACTGTCTGCTGTGGGGGAGTTACAGTACAACACCCAGGTCCCATACAGACAACAGGAGGCGGATGCAACTTCCTTACAGACAGACAGGTCTGTATCCCAAATGGCACCCTTTTCCCTTTTTAGTACACTAATTTTGACCAGGGCCTATCAGGCTGTATAAGCACTAAATAAGGAAAAGGGTGCCATTTGTGTGACTCATCCAGGCTGTGTCCCACAGTCCATGTGGTGTGTGATGCATCTGGAGGTAACAGGACAGCAGAGTGAGGTTGATACCTTTTCACACGTCTGATGAGTGATACAGAATTGAGGAAGTGGAATAATTGATTTGGACGACTGCCACTGTGCATCATGGGAAACAGCTGTTGAGTTGACGATTACACCACCACCACACCTTGTGATGGCATAATACAAACACTATAAATCAGGGACCGATATGCAAATTATATCTGGAAAGTAAATAGCCTCCGTCTACATCTTAAACAATTATAATACTGAAGTGTCACAGGTTCAGTGGCGATTTTATTATGTAAATCTTGTTGGGGCAAACTCAACCAAAATGTTTTTCGATGCATGCCAGCAAAGCCACTACACAACACTAAACAATGCATTAATTGGACTATAATGGTGCCCACAAACTGTTAGGGCCCACGTGAAGCTGTCCCAGTAGCAGAGTCCCAACCGCAGAGTCCCAACACCTTACCACTGCTACACCTGGCTATCAGCGGAGCCTTGTCTGGCAGGGAAACAGTTCATTCAGCCTCATTTCCTGCCTTTTAAAAAGACATACCTGATATGGCTGACTTGCTTAAACTAATGTGGTTTGTACTGACAATTGAGATGTACAAACTATGGCATAAGGAGACAGTGAGTGGATAAGAGGCCATCCGTATCTTCTATTAAGACATTAATGAGCGAGTTAGGACGGACATAGTCAATATAAACTATTTGTTCAGCACTTTTGAAATGTACAGTGACAGAACTCAGAACATGGGCCGTTCTTAGTATTCTCCCTGTACACCAAGTCAGAACCGTATAATAAATTAATGGGGCACATAAACAGACAATTTCTCTAAAACAGGCTATAAGCTACATGTGCACCACCAAGTCAGAACAGTAGGCTAAGTTCTGATGGGGAAAAGGATTAAATTAGGGTGATGCACATGGGCTACTAACAGCTTACTACACAACATACACTTAGTATTACTTTCTTAGCTACAGTATGCATATCTCCCTGGCATATTACATAATTTATGCAGCAGCATACAAGACATTTTTGGACTCACCTTGTTGTGTTGTACTCACTTGAACAGGAAGCTGGCGCGGTGGTCCATCTTGGGCACAGTTTGTCATCAAACTTTGTCTTCAAAGTCTGTCATTCTCTGGATTTATGGTGCTCTCAAGACAACTGGGAACTCAGGAAAAAATAAGGTTGAATCATGATGACGTCTTCTGAGCGGAGATCTAGAAAGAGGCCCGAGTTCCCGACTTAGAATTCTGAGTTGGATGACCGTTCAAAACATATTTCTCTCTACATTATACACCACCCACATCTACACAACATACACTTAGTATTACTTTATTGGATACAATATACCTTCAAGGCTGTTGGAAAAGCATTCCTCATGGAGCTGGTTGAGAGAATGCCAAGAGTGCATAAATCTGTCACCAAGGCAAAGGGTGATAACTTTAAGGAATCTCAAATGTAAAATATATCTTGATTTGATTAACACTTTTTTGGTTACTACATGACTCCATATGTGTAATTTCAGAATGTTGATCTCTTCACTATTATTCTACAATGGAGAAAATAGTAAAAAAAGAAAGAAAGAAAAACCCTGGAATGAGTAGGTGTGTCCAAACTTTTGACTGGTATATTTATATATACACTGCTCAAAAAAATAAAGGGAACACTTAAACAACACAATGTAACTCCAAGTCAATCACACTTCTGTGAAATCAAACATTAATTCAGATCTAGGATGTGTTATTTTATTTTTTTGAGCAGTGCATATATATTAGTTACACAGGTGGGGCGGCTCAAACAGGTTGGGCTCTTCCCCACTCGCCCTGAATGACGGTTCGCCACTGCATAGCTGTGACAGATTTGCATGCCTGGTCATGTGACTTGAGCTGCATGTATTTAAACCCCTTTTTTTGTGTTTCTTGGGGGCCACCCACAGGAGGTGAATGAAGTCTGGAGGCATGGTGCAGCACATATTTTTGACAGAGCAGGTGATGACATTTTTTGGTAAAAACAAATGGCTATTGTATTTGTTTGAGCTGAAGTGAGCTCTTCAGAAACTGAAAAAAATGCCTCTTGGGCTGCATTGCTTCCTGTGTCCCTGTTTTGTTTATTTGTATGGTTTGTGTTTCTCTGCTGCCTGCTGCTCAATACCACACCTAGAACCTGTCACCTCAGCTTCACACTGCTCAATACCACACCTAGAACCTGTCACCTCAGCTTCACACTGCTCAATACCACACCTAGAACCTGTCACCTCAGCTTCACACTGCTCAATACCACACCTAGAACCTGTCACCTCAGCTTCACACTGCTCAATACCACACCTAGAACCTGTCACCTCAGCTTCACACTGCTCAATACCACACCTAGAACCTGTCACCTCAGCTTCACACTGCTACCAAACCAATACCACACCTAGAACCTGTGTCACCTCAGCTTCACACCTCAGCTTCACACTGCTCAATACCACACCTAGAACCTGTCACCTCTGCTTCCTGCTGCTCAATACCACACCTAGAACCGGCCACCTCTGCTTCCTGCTCAATACCACACCTAGAACCTGTCACCCCTGCTTCCTGCTTCCTGCTCAATACCACACCTAGAACCTGTCACCTTTCCACTTTGTGTCACCTCAGCTTCAAAGGAGCACTCACACTTCAATACTGAACCTGTCACCTCAGCTTCAATCTAACCAACCACAGCTTCACAGAGGAAGCTTCACACTGCTCAATACCACACCGTGGCCTTGGGCCTGACAATGGTCACCTCAGCACTGCTCTCACCACAGCTAGAACCTGTCACCTCAGCTTCACACTGACACTAGGTTGTGTCCCAATACCCATAGAAACCTCAGCCACACTGTTGGAAGTCAGCTTAATGAACCTGTCACCTCAGCTTCACACTGCTCAATACCATGCCTTGAACCTGCCCCCTCAGCTTCACACTGCTCAAACAAGAAAATGGTTCAGTACCTCACCTAGAACCTGTCACCTCTTTTGCTGCTCACCACACCTACTCTTTTTACCTTTGCTTCCTGCTTCCTGGAACCTGTCACCTTTTTTAGAAACACTTATCATCTAACCAACCACAGCACAGAGGAAGAGACGTGGCCTTGGGCCTGACAATGGAAGCACCTCAGCAGCAAAGAGACAACACATAGAAACACAGCCCTTATTTTCAAAAGTGTTTCTACCAAAATTTTAGAAACACTTATCACTATATCATTGGAAGAAATGAAGGATGGAAAAACAATTGGAAACATTTCCCTGTTTGACCGCAAGGTTTTATGGGTGTTATGACACCTCCACTGTGGGGCTCTTTACTTGCATCCTAAATAGTAGGCCTTTTGAGTATGCGAAAACAAAACGTTTAATAGAATGCGACATTTTGAAAATCGAGAATATTTTAGTGCCGGGATGTCATACTCACTTTGGCTTTGACAACAGCTGATCAACTAGACATGGGGGTGAGCTATCGAAATCAATGAATTGTGGGAAAAAAACGCATTCTCAGTATGTGAAAATATATATATTTTTTAAATGTCCATGTAAAAATCAATTGTATGGTTTAAGTGACAGGATGTAATACACAATTAGATGCACACTTTTCCCACAATGCTTTGGAAGAGGTAGGATGTGAGTGATTGGCCTTAATTTGCTTCAAGTAGCCAAACAACAAAGCTGTGCTACATAATTGGGAAGACGCCGACTAGTGAAGCCTTTGCGATGGTATTCAAATATACAGTAGGCAGTCATTTTTTTTCTCATTAAAATGATCACGAGTATCGCATTGTAAAGTCGTGGCCAAAAGTTTTGAGAATGACACAAATATAAATTTTCACAAAGTTTGCTGCTTCAGTGTCTTTAGATATTTTTGTTAGATGTTACTATGGATACTGAAGTATAATTACAAGCATACTTCCAAAGTTGTGGCAAAATGGCTTAAGGACAACAAAGTCAAGGTATTGGAGTGGCCATCCCAAAGCCCTGACCTCAATACTATAGAAAATTTGTGGGCAGAAATGAAATTTGCGTGCGAGCAAGGAGGCCTACAAACCTGACTCAGTTACACCAGCTCTGTTAGGAGAAATGGGTCAAAATTCACCCAACTTATTGTGGGAAGCTTGTGGAAGGCTACCCAAAATGTTTGACCCAAGTTAAACAATTTAAAGGCAATGCTAATGTCGTGGAAATTTCCTCCATTTACCAAATCATGAGAGCAAACCACACACAAGTCAGAGTTAGTTATCACAAAGTCCATTTTTTATTATATGAGCTCTATCACAACCCTGTGACTCTCAGATCAATTCAGTGCCTATCAATGAATTCTCTGAGAGTCCCTTACACATTTCAACTGAGAACTTTTATAGCAAAGACACACACAGGATAAGACAGCATCGGCATAATTCATTGTTCAGCTTTGTCTCCTTTCTCAAACTCAGAACCATAAACTAATCCTTCATATCAACAGGCATATATAAAATCCATCCTATCTTGACAAGATCACAGAGACACACTGACTGGCACACAGACATTGTGGAGCCAAAAGATACATGCTTGACCTCTCCCCTCTCTCCGGCCCAAGGAACTTAGTCTTGACATAGAACAGATACTGCAACCCCGCCACAGTATTATATAAAAAATAACATTCTGATGAGAAGTAATTTACAAACATATGATGAATATAAAACATCTTACCAATGTTACCAACCTAATTCTGATTATTCCCCAACACTACCAAATACTAATTAAGTGTATGTAAACTTCTGAACCACTGCAAATGTGATGCAAATGTGATAAACTTAAAGCTGAAATAAATCATTCTATCTACTATTATTCTGACATTTCACATTCTGAAAATAAAATGGTGATCCTAACTGACCTAAGACAGGGAATCTTTACTAGGATTAAATGTCAGGAATTGTGAAAAACTGAGTTGTGTATGTAAACTTCCGACTTCAACTGTACATATGCTATAGTATAAAATAAAACATAAAAGTTATTATTTGCCATTCTTATTATAAATTATATTAAAACATGCCTGCAGAGAGTTGACAAAAACAGGTGCAGTGTCTGATGCACCTGTCTGGGAAGAGCAACCACTAAGTCTATGGCAACAATACACCATGGTACTCAACAGGCTGCACGGCTAACACTGCTAGCAAGCTAAATAAACTTTTTAAACTTGCTCGTGCGTTAGAAAAAATTATATGCAATGATAATTACAGCAAAATATATTCATACAAATGAAAAAACATTTCTCCCACTTAAAGAGCATTTACATATTTGACACTTAAAAATAGAGGAGCCGAGAACAACATACTGTACCTTCTCCCAGGGATAGGCAGACGAGAGAGGACGATGGAAGGAGAAGCAACAGGACCAAACAAATGGACAAAAACCAACCAAGGAAGCCCTATCAAACCTGACATTATAAATGGACCAAACCAACCAAGGAAGCCCAATCAAACCTGACATTATGAATTGACCAAACCAACCAAGGAAGCCCTATCAAACCTGACATTATAAATGGACCAAACCAACCAAGGAAGCCCTATCAAACCTGACATTATGAATGGACCAAACCAACCAAGGAAGCCCTATCAAACCTGACATTATAAATGGACCAAACCAACCAAGGAAGCCCTATCAAACCTGACATTATAAATGGACCAAACCAACCAAGGAAGCTCTATCAAACCTGACATTATAAATGGACCAAACCAACCAAGGAAGCCCTATCAAACCTGACATTATGAATGGACCAAACCAACCAAGGAAGCATTATCAAACCTGACATTATAAATGGACCAAACCAACCAAGGAAGCCCTATCAAACCTGACATTATGAATGGACCAAACCAACCAAGGAAGCCCTATCAAACCTGACATTATAAATGGACCAAACCAACCAAGGAAGCCCTATCAAACCTGACATTATAAATGGACCAAACCAACCAAGGAAGCCCTATCAAACCTGACATTATGAATGGACCAAACCAACCAAGGAAGCCCTATCAAACCTGACATTATAAATGGACCAAACCAACCAAGGAAGCCCTATCAAACCTGACATTATAAATGGACCAAACCAACCAAGGAAGCTCTATCAAACCTGACATTATGAATGGACCAAACCAACCAAGGAAGCCCTATCAAACCTGACATTATGAATGGACCAAACCAACCAAGGAAGCCCTATCAAACCTGACATTATAAATGGACCAAACCAACCAAGGAAGCCCTATCAAACCTGACATCATGAATGGACCAAACCAACCAAGGAAGCCCTATCAAACCTGACATTATAAATGGACCAAACCAATCAAGGAAGCCCTATTAAACCTGACATTATAAATGGACCAAACCAACCAAGGAAGCCCTATCAAACCTGACATTATGAATGGACCAAACCAACCAAGGAAGCCCTATCAAACCTGTCATTAAACACTTTTAAACATGAGCTAATACACAGTAGTGCTTTTGCTTTCAATGAAATGACAGCAGATAAAATAGTACACATATAATGTAAATAATACAAAATAAATGAATCACCTCTTGAGGTGAACAAGTGACCCAGTCTTCTGCACAACTCCTTCAAACTAAAAGTCCTCTGCACAACTCCTTCAAACTAAAAGTCCTCTGCACAACTCCTTCAAACTAAAAGTCCTCTGCACAACTCCTTCAAACTAAAAGTCCTCTGCACAACTCCTTCAAACTAAAAGTCCTCTGCACAACTCCTTCAAACTAAAAGTCATCTGCACAAATCCTTCAAAATGAATGTCCTCTGCACAACTCCTTCAAACTAAAAGTGCTCTGCACAAATCCTTCAAAATGAATGTCCCCTGCACAACTCCTTCAAACTAAAAGTCCTCTGCACAAATCCTTCAAAATGAATGTCCTCTGCACAACTCCTTCAAACTAAAAGTCCTCTGCACAACTCCTTCAAACTAAAAGTCCTCTGCACAACTCCTTCATACTAAATGTCCTCTGCACAACTCATTCAAAAGGAATGTCCTCAGCACAGCTCCTTCAAAATGAATGTCCTCTGCACAACTCCTTCAAAATGAATGTCCTCTGCACAACTCCTTCATACTAAATGTCCTCTGCACAAATCCTCAAAAATAAAAAGTAATCTGCATAATCTAGGGTAACAACATCACTCTGCTACATTAGGAATCACTTGTTTCGACTGATCCACTTCTTAAACAATAAACGTCTGCTCTGTTCAGGCCTTGTATTCTTGAGCTTTTCTTGTCTGGTAAACACAACCTAGCTTGTTTTCTCACCCTCCCACCCCTTTTTACTTTAGAATCTGTTTCAGCCACCCCCAAACATTGGCTCCAGCTCGGCTAGACACCTATCCTTCCCTTTTCTACCCGGCTCTGTGGCGCTCTCATTTAAAACGTGAGAAATTATAATTATCAGAATTATGCTTTTAATGATGCGTTAATTAGACTCCTAGAGTGAGATTAGCAAGCGCTTATGAATTATTAGCTGTGAAATCCTTCCAGATTCATACGCTGTTTTTTTTACAGACGAGACCATAGAAATGTAGCTTTCTGCTTGGTGATTAGCGCGCCTCGAAATAACAGAACAGATTTTGGTACATATGCTTATGATTACAACATTTTATAAATGCATCGATTTAACTCTGTGTTGTACAGGCAGTCTTGTAGCCTACTTAGGTTAAGTGACTGTACACTTATACTCCTTGATGGCCTGGTTCACAGTCAGCTTTTGACACAACAGATGTTTGACTTGAGTTTGATGTATCTAGCTGTTACATCAAACCAGTATCCAGGACCTGAAACATATTGTGTCTGTGTTAAACTAGGTCAGAATATCCTGGTATAGGAATGAGTCACATAGACCTAGTAGACTCAGTTGTACAACTTGTAAGAGGCCATGTTGAGAGCACTTCTCTGACTGTCACTAGTCAAGAGACGACAAAGGGAAAACTTAACAGAGCATGCAGGGAGAATTTGGGTAATCCTTTGTTGTAATAACTACCTCTAGGTTGTTTTGAATCTGAGGCGTCCCAGACGGCCATTCTTGTTCAACCACTGTGTGGGGATGGTGATGGTAGTGGTCCTCCTCTTCAGGATGTTCAACCATCTGCGTCCAAACTACAGAAGGGAAATGGATGGTAATGGAGCTGCTAATTTGCAGGATGTGGGGCTGGGAACATCCTACCAGCTCCTCCTGCTGCTTAACATGCACAGGGGTGGCAAGCTGAAGCTATAGAGTTAAAGGATGCACGTTGGGGGAAGCTGGAGCTATAGAGCTAAAGGATGCACGGTAGAGGAAGCTGAAGCTATAGAGTTAAAGGATGCATGTTGGGGGAAGCTGGAGCTATAGAGCTAAAGGATGCACGGTGGAGGAAGCTGAAGCTACAGAGTTAAAGGATGCACGGTGGAGGAAGCTGGAGCTATAGAGCTAAAGGATGCACGGTGGAGGAAGCTGAAGCTATAGAGTTAAAGGATGCACGGTGGAGGAAGCTGAAGCTACAGAGTTAAAGGATGCACAGTGGAGGAAGCTGAAGCTACAGAGTTAAAGGATGCACAGTGGAGGAAGCTGAAGCTATAGAGCTAAAGGATGCACGGTGGAGGAAGCTGGAGCTATAGAGCTAAAGGATGCATGGTGGAGGAAGCTGAAGCTATAGAGTTAAAGGATGCATGGTGGAGGAAGTTTGGAAGGGAAAAAAGCATATCTGGACCTGTATTAACATAGAGTTCCAGAGTGAGAGTGCTGACGTATGATCAGTTTTGCCTTTTAGATCAAAATGAATAAGATTACATGGACATGGGGACCTGATCCTAGATCAGCACTCCTACTCTGTTTGTTGACTACAAGCCGTGCATTTTACTGTGTCAATGGACAAACACCAGACTTCTTCACCTACTTTCATCTCTAAAAAAATACCCATCACCCCTATGCCTACCACCACCATCCCCACAATCACCATCACCACCATCACCACCACCATCATCACCACCATCACCACCAATCACCACCATCCCCACAATCCCCATCACCACCACCACCCTCCCCACAATCACCATCACCATCACCACAATCACCATCACCACCATCATCACCACCACCACCACCATCATCACCACCCTCCCCACCACCACAATCATCACCACCACCACCACCATCACCACCACCACCACCATTATCACCCCCACCACCCCCACCATCATCACCACCATCACCACCACCCTCACCATCATCACCACCACCATTATCACCACCACCCCCAACATCACCATGATCACGATCACCACCATCACCAACCCCACCACCACCATCACCACCACTATCACCATCATCACCACCATCACCACCCCCACCACCACCACCACCACCACCATCACCACCCCACCACCACCATTATCCCCACCACCCGCACCACCACCACCATTATCACCACCACCATCATCATCACCACCCCAACCATCACCACCACCACCACCCCCACCATCATCACCACCCACACTATCACTCCAACCACCATCACCCACACGAGAATTTGTGAGGTCGGGCACTGATGTTGGGTGATTGGCCTGGCTTGCAGTCGAGGTTCCAATTCATCCCAAAGGTGTTCGATGGGGTTGAGGTCAGGGCTCTGTGCAGGCCAGTCAAGTTCTTCCACACCAATCTCGACTAACCATTTCTGTATAGACCTCACTTTGTACACAGGGCCATTGTCATGCTGAAACAGGAAAGGGCCAGCCTGAAACTGTTGCCACAAAGTTGGAAGCACAGAATAGTGTAGAATGTCATTGTATGCTGTAGTGTTAAGATTTCCCTTCACATGAAAAACAGTCCCAGACCATTATTTATCCTCCACCAAACTTTACTGTTGGGACTATGCATTGGGGCAGGTAGCGTTCTCCTGGCATCCACCAAACCCAGATTCGTCTGTCGGACTGCCAGATGGTGAAGCGGGATTCATCACTCCAGAGTCCAATTGTGGCGAGAATTACACCACTCCAGCCAACGCTTGGCATTGCGCACGGTGATCTTGGGCTTGTGTGCAGCTGCTCTGCCATGGAAACCCACCCCACAAAGCTCCCAATGAACAGTTATTGTGCTGACGTTGCTTCCAGAGGCAGTTTGGAACTCGGTAGTGAGTGTCGCAACCGAGGACTAACAATTTTTACACACAAATGAGCTTCAGCACTTTGGTCCCGTTCTGTGAGCTTGTGAGGCCTACCACTTCACGGCTGAGCCGTTGTTGCTCCTATAATTTTCCACTTCACAATAACAGTACTTACAGTTGACCGGCAGGCAGCAGAAATTTGATTAACTGACTTGGAAAGGTGGTATCCTATGACAGTGCCACGTTGAAAGTCACTGAGCTCTTCAGTAAGGTCATTCTACTACCATGTTTTTGTCTATGGAGATTGCATGGCTGTGTGCTCGATTTTATACACATAAAAGCAACGGGTGTGGCTGAAATAGCTCCTAGTGGTATTATAAAGGCCTCAGTGTACAACACAATGACAGAACACTGTTCAGGTTATATTACCCAGAGAGCCCTCCAACAACTGGATATTGGATAGATGCTCACCAGACCTGGGTCCAAATATTATCTTAAATAATGTCTATTTTTCAATTACGTTATCTGTGCTTTATCTGTGTGTAACGGTTGTCGTAGGTGGAAGGAGAGGACCAAGGTGTGGTGTGGTACGTGTTCATGATCTTTTAATTACACTGAACACTAGACCAAAACAGAACAAACGGAACAGTCCTGTCTGGTACAGAGACAGAAAACAACTACCCACAACTCAAGGGTTGAAAAGAGGCTGCCTAAGTATGGTTCTCAATCAGAGACAACGATTGACAGCTGCCTCTGATTGGGAACCATATCAGGCCAACACATAGAAATACAAACATAGAACAAAACATAGAATGCCCACCCCAACTCATGCCCTGACCAACCTAAAACAGAGACAAAAAAAGGAACTAAGGTCAGGACATGAAACTGTGACTGAGCTTGCCTGGCTTGACGGACCAATAGAATAGTGCAAAAAAAGTACAAACCCCGCCCATATGGCGGAGCTCAAAGTGTTGAGTATTTGAAGCCAGCCTGTATTGGAAACTCACAGCCAGGTATGGCTTTGTGTTGTTGCACTTTATGCTAATGAGCTGACGTTGAACCCGTTGTCTCCTCTCGTTATAACATTAATTAACACGCTGCTACCTTTCTCAATATTTGGTAACATAACCACTGTCTGCTTGCGGATGTAAAAATTTACAGGATTCCACTTTTAATTAAGAAGCTCATGCAGCACAGGTGTGCTAAGGAGGAAGCCTACATCATTTGAATACAAATCATCCTGTTTAGAGGGAAAATTAATTAGCGCTGCTCGGAGTATAAACGAAGAAGATGACATTTCTGGGAAAGAATAGTGAAATGTTGCCAAAATGCTAATTGAGATCTCAATAGGCTTCCGGGTATTTGTTATATGCTTATTTAATGAGGTTTGTTTTGAGACAATTATTACTTCAGTTTGTTTTTTCATTTAGTCACCAACTCAGTAATTTACATATCATAGAAGCTCTGGAAATCCCTCTACCTGCGATTGGTTATTTACACTACACCACCACATAATTCCAAATGGAGTTGAAAATAAACCCTTGAACCCTTGAACCTTTGACATGAACCCTTAAAATGAAACGGAACCCTTGAACCCTTGACATGAACCCTTAAAATGAAAAGGAACCAGTGAACACATGACATGAACCCTTAAAATGACAAGGAACCAGTAAGCCCTTGACATGAGCCCTTAAAATGAAAAGGAACCCTTGAACCCTTGACATGAGCCCTTAAAATGAAAAGGAACCCTTGAACCCTTGACATAAGCCCTTAAAATGAGCCCTTAAAATGAAAAGGAACCAGTGAGCCCTTGACATGAACCCTTAAAATGAAACGGAACCCTTGAACCCTTGACATGAGCCCTTAAAATGAAAAGGAACCCTTGAAGCCTTGACATGAGTCCTTAAAATGAAAAGGAACCATTGAACCCTTGACATGAGCCCTTAAAATGAAAAGGAACCAGTGAGCCCTTGACATGAACGATTAAAATACAACGGAACCCTTAAGCATTGTAATCTCTGAAGGTAAATTGACACGGTAAAGCTGGGCTTTGAATAAATTATCCCTAATATTATTAATAGCAATATTGACTTCCAGTAGTTTCTACTCTATTCTATTCTACTGTGTATCATGATTCAGCCATGAGGCTAAAGGATCATTTACTCAAATGATAGCTACTGTAGATAAGGTAGACCCTGTAGATAAGATAGCTACTGTAGATAAGATAGCTACTGTAGATAAGATAGCTACTGTAGATAAGGTAGATACTGTAGATAAGATAGCTACTGTAGATAAGATAGCTACCGTAGATAAGATAGCTACTGTAGATAAGGTAGATACTGTAGATAAGATAGCTACTGTAGATAAGGTAGACCCTGTAGATAAGATAGCTACTGTAGATAAGGTAGATACTGTAGATAAGATAGCTACTGTAGATAAGATAGCTACTGTAGATAAGATAGCTACTGTAGATAAGGTAGACCCTGTAGATAAGATAGCTACTGTAGATAAGGTAGACCCTGTAGATAAGATAGCTACTGTAGATAAGGTAGACCCTGTAGATAAGATAGCTACTGTAGATAAGGTAGACCCTGTAGATAAGGTAGATACTGTAGATAAGGTAGACCCTGTAGATAAGGTAGATACTGTAGATAAGATAGCTACTGTAGATAAGATAGCTACTGTAGATAAGGTAGATACTGTAGATAAGATAGCTACTGTAGATAAGGTAGACCCTGTAGATAAGGTAGATACTGTAGATAAGGTAGACCCTGTAGATAAGATAGCTACTGTAGATAAGGTAGACCATGTAGATAAGATAGCTACTGTACATAAGATAGCTACTGTAGATAAGATAGCTACTGTAGATAAGGTAGACCCTGTAGATAAGATAGCTACTGTAGATAAGGTAGACCCTGTAGATAAGATAGCTACTGTAGATAAGGTAGACCCTGTAGATAAGGTAGACCCTGTAGATAAGGTAGATACTGTACATAAGGTAGACCCTGTAGATAAGATAGCTACTGTAGATAAGATAGCTACTGTAGATAAGGTAGACCCTGTAGATAAGGTAGATACTGTAGATAAGGTAGACCCTGTAGATAAGATAGCTACTGTAGATAAGGTAGACCATGTAGATAAGATAGCTACTGTAGATAAGATAGATACTGTAGATAAGATAGCTACTGTAGATAAGGTAGACCCTGTAGATAAGATAGCTACTGTAGATAAGGTAGACCCTGTAGATAAGATAGCTACTGTAGATAAGGTAGACCCTGTAGATAAGGTAGACCCTGTAGATAAGGTAGATACTGTACATAAGGTAGACCCTGTAGATAAGATAGCTACTGTAGATAAGATAGCTACTGTAGATAAGGTAGACCCTGTAGATAAGGTAGACCCTGTAGATAAGGTAGACCCTGTAGATAAGGTAGCTACTGTAGATAAGATAGCTACTGTAGATAAGGTAGACCCTGTAGATAAGGTAGATACTGTAGATAAGGTAGACCCTGTAGATAAGGTAGCTACTGTAGATAAGATAGCTACTGTAGATAAGGTAGACCCTGTAGATAAGGTAGCTACTGTAGATAAGGTAGACCCTGTAGATAAGGTAGCTACTGTAGATAAGATAGCTACTGTAGATAAGGTAGACCCTGTAGATAAGGTAGACCCTGTAGATAAGGTAGATACTGTAGATAAGGTAGACCCTGTAGATAAGGTAGATAAGATAAGGTAGACCCTGTAGATAAGGTAGATACTGTAGATAAGGTAGACCCTGTAGATAAGGTAGATACTGTAGATAAGGTAGACCCTGTAGATAAGGTAGATACTGTAGATAAGGTAGACCCTGTAGATAAGGTAGACCCTGTAGATAAGGTAGACCCTGTAGATAAGGTAGATACTGTAGATAAGGTAGAAGATAAGGTAGACCCTGTAGATAAGGTAGACCCTGTAGATAAGGTAGATACTGTAGATAAGGTAGACCCTGTAGATAAGGTAGCTACTGTAGATAAGGTAGACCCTGTAGATAAGGTAGACCCTGTAGATAAGATAGACCCTGTAGATAAGGTAGACCCTGTAGATAAGGTAGACCCTGTAGATAAGGTAGACCCTGTAGATAAGGTAGATACTGTAGATAAGGTAGACCCTGTAGATAAGGTAGACCCTGTAGATAAGGTAGACCCTGTAGATAAGGTAGATACTGTAGATAAGGTAGACCCTGTAGATAAGGTAGATACTGTAGATAAGGTAGACCCTGTAGATAAGGTAGATACTGTAGATAAGGTAGACCCTGTAGATAAGGTAGACCCTGTAGATAAGGTAGACCCTGTAGATAAGGTAGATACTGTAGATAAGGTAGACCCTGTAGATAAGGTAGACCCTGTAGATAAGGTAGACCCTGTAGATAAGGTAGATACTGTAGATAAGGTAGACCCTGTAGATAAGGTAGCTACTGTAGATAAGGTAGACCCTGTAGATAAGGTAGACCCTGTAGATAAGATAGACCCTGTAGATAAGGTAGACCCTGTAGATAAGGTAGACCCTGTAGATAAGGTAGATACTGTAGATAAGGTAGCTACTGTAGATAAGGTAGACCCTGTAGATAAGGTAGACCCTGTAGATAAGGTAGATACTGTAGATAAGGTAGACCCTGTAGATAAGGTAGACCCTGTAGATAAGGTAGATACTGTAGATAAGGTAGACCCTGTAGATAAGGTAGATACTGTAGATAAGGTAGACCCTGTAGATAAGGTAGACCCTGTAGATAAGGTAGATAGAAGATAATAGCTACTGTAGATAAGGTAGACCCTGTAGATAAGGTAGATACTGTAGATAAGGTAGACCCTGTAGATAAGGTAGACCCTGTAGATAATAGACCCTGTAGATAAGGTAGATACTGTAGATAAGGTAGACCCTGTAGATAAGGTAGACCCTGTAGATAAGGTAGACCCTGTAGATAAGGTAGATAAGATAAGGTAGACCCTGTAGATAAGGTAGCTACTGTAGATAAGGTAGACCCTGTAGATAAGGTAGACCCTGTAGATAAGATAGACCCTGTAGATAAGGTAGACCCTGTAGATAAGGTAGACCCTGTAGATAAGGTAGATACTGTAGATAAGGTAGCTACTGTAGATAAGGTAGACCCTGTAGATAAGGTAGAAGATAGCTGTAGATAACTGTAGATAAGGTAGACCCTGTAGATAGATACTGTAGATAGCTACTGTAGATAAGGTAGATACTGTAGATAAGGTAGACCCTGTAGATAAGGTAGACCCTGTAGATAAGGTAGATACTGTAGATAAGGTAGACCCTGTAGATAAGGTAGCTACTGTAGATAAGGTAGACCCTGTAGATAAGGTAGACCCTGTAGATAAGATAGCTACTGTAGATAAGGTAGACCCTGTAGATAAGGTAGACCCTGTAGATAAGGTAGACCCTGTAGATAAGGTAGATACTGTAGATAAGATAGCTACTGTAGATAAGGTAGACCCTGTAGATAAGGTAGACCCTGTAGATAAGATAGCTACTACTGTAGATAAGATAGCTACTGTAGATAAGATAGCTACTGTAGATAAGGTAGACCCTGTAGATAAGGTAGATACTGTAGATAAGGTAGACCCTGTAGATAAGGTAGACCCTGTAGATAAGATAGCTACTGTAGATAAGGTAGACCCTGTAGATAAGATAGCTACTGTAGATAAGGTAGACCCTGTAGATAAGATAGCTACTGTAGATAAGGTAGACCATGTAGATAAGATAGCTACTGTAGATAAGATAGACCCTGTAGATAAGGTAGATAAGATAAGGTACTGTAGATAAGGTAGCTACTGTAGATAAGGTAGACCCTGTAGATAAGGTAGACCCTGTAGATAAGGTAGATACTGTAGATAAGAGACCCTGTAGATAAGGTAGACCCTGTAGATAAGGTAGATACTGTAGATAAGGTACTGTAGATAAGGTAGACCCTGTAGATAAGATAGATACTGTAGATAAGGTAGACCCTGTAGATAAGGTAGATACTGTAGATAAGGTAGACCCTGTAGATGTAGCTACTGTAGATAAGGTAGAAGACCCTGTAGATAGGTAGACCCTACTGTAGATAAGGTAGCTACTGTAGATAAGATAGCTAGATACTGTAGATAAGGTAGACCCTGTAGATAAGGTAGACCCTAGATAAGATAGCTACTGTAGATAAGGTAGACCCTGTAGATAAGATAGCTACTGTAGATAAGGTAGACCCTGTAGATAAGATAGCTACTGTAGATAAGATAGCTACTGTAGATAAGGTAGACCCTGTAGATAAGATAGCTACTGTAGATAAGATAGCTACTGTAGATAAGGTAGCTACTGTAGATAAGATAGCTACTGTAGATAAGGTAGACCCTGTAGATAAGATAGCTACTGTAGATAAGGTACTGTAGATAAGATAGCTACTGTAGATAAGGTAGACCCTGTAGATAAGATAGCTACTGTAGATAAGGTAGACCTACTGTAGATAAGTAGACCCTGTAGATAAGATAGCTACTGTAGATAAGGTAGACCCTGTAGATAAGATAGCTACTGTAGATAAGGTAGACCCTGTAGATAAGATAGCTACCTGTAGATAAGATAGCTACTAGACCCTGTAGATAAGATATACTGTAGATAAGGTAGTAGACCCTGTAGATAAGATAGCTACTGTAGATAAGGTAGCTACTGTAGATAAGATAGCTACTGTAGATAAGGTAGATACTGTAGATAAGGTAGACCCCTGTAGATAAGATAAGGTAGCTACTGTAGATAAGATAGCTACTGTAGATAAGGTAGACCCTGTAGATAAGATAGCTACTGTAGATAAGGTAGACCCTGTAGATAAGATAGCTACTGTAGATAAGATAGCTACTGTAGATAAGATAGCTACTGTAGATAAGATAGACTACTGTAGATAAGATAGCTACTGTAGATAAGGTAGACCCTGTAGATAAGCTACTGTAGCTAGACCCTGTAGATAAGATAGCTACTGTAGATAACTGTAGATAAGGTAGACCCTGTAGATAAGATAGCTACTGTAGATAAGATAGACTACTGTAGATAAGATAGCTACTGTAGATAAGGTAGATACTGTAGATAAGATAGCTACTGTAGATAAGATAGCTACTGTAGATAAGATAGCTACTGTAGATAAGATAGCTACTGTAGATAAGGTAGACCCTGTAGATAAGATAGCTACTGTAGATAAGATAGCTACTGTAGATAAGATAGCTACTGTAGATAAGATAGCTACTGTAGATAAGATAGCTACTTTAGATAAGATAGCTACTGTAGATAAGATAGCTACTGTAGAGCTACTGTAGATAAGATAGCTACTGTAGATAAGATAGAGACTACTGTAGATAAGATAGCTACTAGACTGTAGATAAGATAGCTACTGTAGATAGCTACTGTAGATAAGATAGTAGATAAGATAGCTACTGTAGATAAGGTAGATACTGTAGATAAGATAGCTACTGTAGATAAGGTAGACCCTGTAGATAAGATAGCTACTGTAGATAAGATAGCTACTAGATAAGATACTGTAGATAGCTACTGTAGATAAGAAGTAGATAAGATAGCTACTTTAGATAAGATAGCTACTGTAGATAAGGTAGATACTGTAGATAAGATAGCTACTGTAGATAAGATAGCTACTTTAGATAAGATAGCTACTGTAGATAAGATAGCTACTGTAGATAAGATAGCTACTGTAGATAAGGTAGACCCTGTAGATAAGATAGCTACTGTAGATAAGGTAGATAAGATAGCTACTGTAGATAAGATAGCTACTTTAGATTAGATAAGATAGCTACTGTAGATAAGATAAGATAGCTACTGTAGATAAGATAGCTACTTTAGATAAGATAGCTACTGTAGATAAGATACTACTGTAGATAAGATAGCTACTGTAGATAAGGTAGACTACTGTAGATAAGATAGCTACTGTAGATAAGATAGCTACTGTAGATAAGATAAGATAGCTACTGTAGATAAGGTAGACCCTGTAGATAAGATAGCTACTGTAGATAAGGTGGACCCTGATAAGATATAGGTAGCTACTGTAGATAAGGTAGACCCTGTAGATAAGATAGCTACTGTAGATAAGGATAGAGCTACTGTAGATAAGATAGACTGTAGATAAGGTAGATACTGTAGATAAGATAGCTACTGTAGATAAGATAGCTACTGTAGATAAGCTACTTTAGATAAGACCCTGATAAGATAAGATAATAGCTGTAGATAAGATAGCTACTGTAGATAAGGTAGATACTGTAGATAAGATAGCTACTGTAGATAAGGTAGACCCTGTAGATAAGATAGACCTGTAGATAAGATAGCTACTGTAGATAAGGTAGACCCTGTAGATAAGATAGCTACTGTAGATAAGGTAGACCCTGTAGATAAGATAGACCTGTAGATAAGATAGACCCTGTAGATAAGATAGCTACTGTAGATAAGGATAGACCCTGTAGATAAGATAAGCTACCCTGTAGATAAGATAGCTACTGTAGATAAGGTAGACCCTGTAGATAAGATAGCTACTGTAGATAAGTAGTAGACCCTGTAGATAAGATAGACCCTGTAGATAAGATAGACCTGTAGATAAGATAGCTACTGTAGATAAGGTAGCTACCCTGTAGATAAGATAGCTACTGTAGATAAGGTAGACCCTGTAGATAAGATAGCTACTGTAGATAAGGTAGACCCTGTAGATAAGGTTAAAGGGGGAATGCCGGGCTCTTCTCTTTTGGAACGATAGCTGCCTCCCAAATAGGTCCTGGTCAGAAGAAGTTGTTCACTGTAGAAAGGGAATAGGGTGCCATTCGGGACGCTGAGAGTGTTGAACGTTGGTTAAACCTGCAAGCCTGCCATTAAAATGTTCTCTCCTCGCCTGCTTAAAGCAGCAATTAGTGAGCGTTGTGAAACAGGTATTGGATTTTTTTTTTTACTCTCTCACACCATATCTCATGATCTATCTACTTTGAACATTCTAAGTCAATACCCACTTGGGGCAAATGCAAATTCTTTTCATATCTAAGATAGCTAGGTGCTTTTACCACGCCTCACATTTTAACATTGATAAAAAAAGAAACCACAACGTGATGATGAGGTGGTGTTTTATCCCAATCATACCACCTAAAAAGACCAAAGACAGCTACCCAACAAAGGCCTGACTAGACAGCAGTGGAACAAGCCTCTGCCTACAGCCATGAATAACTTACAGTTGCCTGTGTGTGTGGTATGTCTGTGAATTAATAACATAGTAGAGAACCTTGTCTTCAGAACTTTACCAGAACTCACATCATCAACATTCACCTGGAGTGAATCAACCAAGAACCTGTCTCACCCTCTCTCCTGTCTCACCCTCTCACCCTCTCCCCTGTCTCACCTGTCTCACCCTCTCCCCTGTCTCACCCTCTCACCCTCTCCCCTGTCTCACCCTCTCATCGGTCTCACCCTCACCCCTATCTCACCCTCTCTCCTGGCTCACCCTCTCCCCTGTCTCACCTGTCTCACCCTCTC
Organism: Oncorhynchus masou masou; assembly: GCF_036934945.1. Classification (NCBI taxonomy): domain Eukaryota; kingdom Metazoa; phylum Chordata; class Actinopteri; order Salmoniformes; family Salmonidae; genus Oncorhynchus; species Oncorhynchus masou. The sequence continues at coordinate 9,333,450 of NC_088220.1, forward strand.
CCCTGTCTCACCCTCTCACTAAGGCCTATACCAACCCTCTCCCCTGTCTCACCCTCGCATCTGTCTCACCCTCACCCCTGTCTCACCCTCTCTCCTGGCTCACCCTCTCCCCATTCTCACCTGTCTCACCCTCTCCCCTGTCTCGCCCTCTCCCATTCCAGCCTAGGTGCAGTTGTGCTCATGTTAAATCTAACCCTAACTGTAAGCTTAGCTTCATGTCCACATCCTGGTTCATCCCTAACCCTGAATCTCCATCATGGGTAGGCAGGTCTATACCATCACTAACCCTGAATCTCCATCATGGGGAGACAGGCCTATACCATCCCTAACCCTGAATCTCCATCATGGGTAGGCAGGTCTATACCATCACTAACCCTGAATCTCCATCATGGGTAGACAGGCCTATACCATCACTAACCCTGAATCTCCATCATGGGTAGGCAGGTCTATACCATCACTAACCCTGAATCTCCATCATGGGTAGACAGGTCTATACCATCACTAACCCTGAATCTCCATCATGGGCAGACCTATACAGTCTATGGGTCATCTGATAGGAGTACAGGTAATTATTTTACTTCTGTCTTGACTTCCTGTTTTAGATCATGGTTAAATCAGATCATCAAAAAATGGCCAAAGATTTAGACTTCCGTCTTGTACATCCATCAAAGGACGAGCATCATTGTCAGTGGCTTCTATACACAAGATATAGAATATAACAAGGCCCTTATAGGCCAGAGGAATGGAAAAAGAGAACAAGGAACTGAGAAACAGGCCGGTCCCTTTAAATAGTAATGCGGCAACAGAACACAAACGAGATGCGCGATCACATCGGTCGAAACCTGCTGTCGAGTGTTGATTCTCTCTGTCTGTCTGTCTGTCTGTCTGTCTGTGATGTAGGGAAGAAGCACTAATGGGTAAGTGTGTCAGTTTAAAGGGGCAATCCGGGATTGGTACATCCGTTTTAGGACTTTTAAATTAATGATATATAGCCATTGATTCTTGAAGAATATAACTTATAATGCCTCATGAGCTAAATTCAAATGTCCTACCTCCAACATAACCCCAAATACTCTGTATAATAATACAAATAATAATAAATAATAATACATCGCATGGATAGTCAGTCCTGGCAACCATAGTTCCATGAATTTGTGAGTGGTTATATTTCTCCAAACCCATCCCTCAGCTGATTACAACAACAAAAATATGGTTGCTTTGTTTTTTCAAATCCCAGATTGCCACTTGGAGTCTGCAGGAGAGGCGTTGGCAGGGGAAGAGAAGGCTTCTCATCAATGTTTATTAATCATCAGCTAGATATGATACAGTAATAGCTGTGGTATTTTTACACCCCACCACAGTGAACATAACGCACAAAGTGGCTTTGGCTAAAAAATCTTTTAGCATTGACTTAATTAGTGGTAAGTCTGCTTAAAAGCCACGCAAACCTGCTGGTATAACAGACAACGTCCTCAACTAATCAACTGTCAGTCAAGGTCTGAGCCAAAAGTGAGAGTGTCTGTTTTTCAGAGTTGTGATTGCAAACAAGTATTTGGTCTGGCATGGTCAATGGTGGGCTACTGTATGAGAAACATTAGGACCCAGTCTGACCTATACCATGGATACATTAGGAACAGATAACATTGTATTACTGTAATATAATTATTTTGGGGGGGTATTTTATTACGATCCCCATTAGTTGTTGCAAAAGCAAAACACAAAACATGAAACATAATACAGAATGACATAATACAGAACATCAGTAGACAAGAACAGCTCAAGGACAGAACTAAATACAGAACATCAATAGACAAGAACAGCTAATGGACAGAACTAAATACAGAACAAAATACAGAACATCAGTAGACAAGAACAGCTCAAGGACCGAACTAAATACAGAACATCAGTAGACAAGAACAGCTAATGGACAGAACTAAATACAGAACTAAATACAGAACATCAGTAGACAAGAACAGCTAATGGACAGAACTAAATACAGAACATCAGTAGACAAGAACAGCTAATGGACAGAACTAAATACAGAACATCAGTAGACAAGAACAGCTAATGGACAGAACTAAATACAGAACATCAGTAGACAAGAACAGCTAATGGACAGAACTAAATACAGAACTAAATACAGAACATCAGTAGACAAGAACAGCTAATGGACAGAACTAAATACAGAACATCAGTAGACAAGAACAGCTAATGGACAGAACTAAATACAGAACTAAATACAGAACATCAGTAGACAAGAACAGCTCAAGGGCAGAACTAAATACAGAACATCAGTAGACAAGAACAGCTAATGGACAGAACTAAATACAGAACTAAATACAGAACATCAGTAGACAAGAACAGCTCAAGGGCAGAACTAAATACAGAACATCAGTAGACAAGAACAGCTAATGGACAGAACTAAATACAGAACTAAATACAGAACATCAGTAGACAAGAACAGCTAATGAACAGAACTAAATACAGAACATCAGTAGACAAGAACAGCTAATGGACAGAACTAAATACAGAACTAAATACAGAACATCAGTAGACAAGAACAGAACTAAATACAGAACATCAATAGACAAGAACAGCTAATGGGCAGAACTAAATACAGAACTAAATACAGAACATCAGTAGACAAGAACAGCTCATGGACAGAACTAAATACAGAACATCAATAGACAAGAACAGCTAATGGACAGAACTAAATACAGAACTAAATACAGAACATCAGTAGACAAGAACAGCTCATGGACAGAACTAAATACAGAACTAAATACAGAACATCAATAGACAAGAACAGCTCATGGACAGAACTAAATACAGAACTAAATACAGAACATCAGTAGACAAGAACAGCTCATGGACAGAACTAAATACAGAACTAAATACAGAACATCAATAGACAAGAACAGCTCATGGACAGAACTAAATACAGAACTAAATACAGAACATCGGTAGACAAGAACAGCTCATGAACAGAACTAAATACAGAACTAAATACAGAACATCAGTAGACAAGAACAGCTCATGGACAGAACTAAATACAGAACTAAATACAGAACATCAGTAGACAAGAACAGCTCATGGACAGAACTAAATACAGAACATCAATAGACAAGAACAGCTAATGGACAGAACTAAATACAGAACTAAATACAGAACATCAGTAGACAAGAACAGATCATGGACAGAACTAAATACAGAACTAAATACAGAACATCGGTAGACAAGAACAGCTCATGGACAGAACTAAATACAGAACTAAATACAGAACATCAGTAGACAAGAACAGCTCATGGACAGAACTAAATACAGAACTAAATACAGAACATCAGTAGACAAGAACAGCTCATGGACAGAACTAAATACAGAACATCAATAGACAAGAACAGCTAATGGACAGAACTAAATACAGAACTAAATACAGAACTAAATACATTTGAATAGGAGAAAAGAAAGATTCGTCTTCACTTTAAACTGTGGCTTTCCGTGTGTTTTGAAGGAACCACAGATCTGGTTCTACAGAGTTTTCCAGCAGCAGGTGTTACTAAGAGTTGCTACGGGTGATTCATTCTAATCCAATCAGTGTTTATTTCAATGATAGTAAACACACCTTTATTATGTCTGAAAGCGTTATAAGACATGTTTGCCAGGGTGAGAAATAGCTGGGTGTTTGTATTCAAAACATCATTATATCTAGTCCTTACGTTGAGATAGCACTTAAGTACACACGTCTATCTCGTTGTGTCATTCTGGGTCAATCCAAAATGTCAGTCACATACGATACTGAGCCCTTAGCGATAGCTAAAAGGACTGTCAGTCAGTGTGGTGTGTGTGTAGTGTAGACAGATCGTGGTTGTTTTAATGGCAGTGATGAACATGTTTTGATACGTCTGAATGGTGTTAGTCTGATCACAAGTCTTTGCCTTTATACTTTATACTTGAGCTTATTGTCAACGGAAGACACTGTGCCAGTGGATATGAAAGACTCATCAACAAACACACAGACACAATCAAATCCAATGATTATTTCGCTGAACATTTAAGAATAGATTCTTCCAGATTTTTCCAAAGTGGCATATATATATATATATTTTTTTTTTCATCGTTCATTACAATTTAATTAAAGACGCATTCCAGGGCCCTTAAGCACAACTAATTCGTAACATATAGTACGAATTGGAAAATTAAAACAGACAAAATAAAAATGTTGCAGGTCATAGCATATCATACGAAACGGATGAGGTAGAGCACAATCTGATGGGGGGGAAAGGACAGCCTTTTGGCTCCTGGGCAACACCTACTGGCTGAAAGTCTACACAAATTCCATGATGCATCTTTAAAACCTGTTCTTCTGATTCATAAAACCAATCAATTACAATCTGGGTCTGACTAGCAGCACCCTATAATTGGTTAGAGCTGCTGTCCTTTTCTCTAGTACCCTGGAGCCTATGACTGCAGACTAAACAGGTGTCAGGCGAAGAAACAGGCCCTTCCAGTCTGTAAAGCAGCTAACGAGCTCCCCGGGTCGTGCCAACCTGTAATTATTACATCATTTAGGTTGTAAATCACACCCACTCTTGACATGGTATCATCACATCCACAGCGGCCATTTCAGAGCTACAAATCTAGCTGGACATGTGGTGGAGGAGGTGCCTGTCTCGCGTGATGCTATTCCACAAGGTATAAAGACAGGCAGGATTAATGGGATGGTATGGGGTATGGAACCTGCCCGGGGGACTTAGCTTAAAGAACTAATATCTTAAATAACGCCACTTTAATCATGTTTACATATCCTACATTACTCATCTCATATGCATATACTGTATTCTATATCATCTACTGTATCTTGCCTCCCGGCCATCGCTCATCCATTGAAACTCAGCAAAAAAAGAAACATCCTCTCACTGTCAACTGCATTTATTTTCATCAAACTTAGCATGTAGAAATATTTGTATGAACATAACAAGATTCAACAACTGAGACATAAACTGAACAGGTTCCACAGACGTGTGACTAACAGAAATGGAATAATGTGTCCCTGAACAAAGGGGGGGGGTCAAAATTAAAAGTAACCGTCAGTATCTGGTGTGGCCACCAGCTGCATTAAGTACTGCAGTGCATCTCCTCCTCATGGACTGCACCAGATTTGCCAGTTCTTGCTGTGAGATGTTACCCCAGTCTTCCACCAAGGCACCTGCATGTTCCTGGACATTTCTGCGGGGAATGGCCCCAGCCCTCACCCTCCGCTCCAACAGGTCCCAGACGTGCTCAATGGGATTGAGATCCAGGCTCTTCGCTGGCCATGGCAGAACACTGACATTCCTGTTTTGCAGGAAATCATGCACAGAACCAGCAGTATGGCTGGTGGCATTGTCATGCTGCAGGCGGCTCATGTCAGGATGAGCCTGCAGGAAGGGTACCACATGAGGGAGGAGGATGTCTTCCCTGTAACACACAGCGTTGAGATTGCGTGCAATGACAACAAGCTCAGTCCGATGATGCTGTGACACACCGCCCCAGACCATGAAGGACCCTCCACCTCCAAATCAATCCCGCTCCAGAGTACAGGCCTTGGTGTAACGTTCATTCCTTCGACGATAAACGTGAATCCGACCATCACCCCTGGTGAGACTAAACCGCAACTCGTCAGTGAAGAGCACTTTCGCCAGTCCTGTCTGGTCCAGCAATGGTGGGTTTGTGCCCATAGGCGACGTTGTTGCCGTTAATGTCTGGTGAGGACCTGCCTTACAACAGGCCTACAAGCCCTCAGTCCAGCCTCTCTCAGCCTATTGTGGACAGTCTGAGCACTAATGGAGGGATTGTGCATTCCTGGCGTAACTCGGGCAGTTGTTGTTGCCATCCTGTACCTGTCCCGCAGGTGTGATGTTCGGATGTACCAATCCTGTGCAGGTGTTGTTACACGTGGTCTGCCACTGCGAGGACGATCAGCTGTCCGTCCTGTTTCTCTGTAGCACTGTCTGGCCACATCTGCAGTCCTCATGCCTCCTTGCAGCATGCCTAAGGCACATTCACGCAGATGAGCAGGGACCCTGAGCATCTTTCTTTTGGTGTTTTTCAGAGCCAGTAGAAAGGCCTCTTTAGTGTCCTAAGTTTTCATAACTGTGACCTTAATGGCCTACCGTCTGTAAGCTGTTAGCGTCTTAAAGACCGTTCCACAGGTGCATGTTCATTAATTGCTTATGGTTAATTGAACATGGGGAAGCATGGGAAACAGTGTTTAAACCCTTTACAATGGAGATCTGTGAAGTTATTTGGATTTTTATGAATTATCATTGAAAGACAGGGTCCTGAGAAAGGGACGTTTCTTTTTTTTTTTTTGCAGAATTTTTTTATATGTACATACTCATCCCTTTACATTTGTGTGTGTAAGGTAGTCATGCATTTGTTAGATATTTTTATTTTATTTAACTAGGCAAGTCAGTTAAGAACAAATTCTTATTTTCAATGATGGCCTAGGAATAGTGGGTTAACTGCCTGTTCAGGGGCAGAACGACAGATTTGTACCTTGTCAGCTCGGGGGTTTGAACTTGCAACCTTCCGGTTACTAGTCCAACGCTCTAACCACTAGGCTACCCTGCACTGTCGGAAATAGAAGCACAAGTATTTATCTACATTCGCATTAACATCTGCTAACCATGTGTATGTGACCTATAAAACTTTGATTTGATAAAGAACTAATATCGTCCTATAACTATAATTGGTTATGTATCATCATGCCACTTCTCTTGATCAAATCAGATTGTCTAAAACAAAGGTTAAACTTATCAAAAGACATGTTATGTGCATTAAATGTTATCTCTAGCTTTCTGAGGGTCCAAATCCAACAAGGTCATACTGTCTATATTCAACTTCAGTATACTTAACTAGGCAAGTCAGTTAAGAACAAATTCTTATTTACAATGACAGCCTAGGAACAGTGGGTTAGTTAACTGCCTTGTTCAGGGGTAGAGCGACAGATTTTTACCTTGACAGCTCGGAGATTCAATCTATCAACCTTTACGGTTACTGGCCCAACGCTCTAACCACTAGGCTACCTGCCGCCCCTCTAACCACTAGGCTACCTGCCGCCCCTCTAACCACTAGGCTACCTGCCGCCCCTCTAACCACTAGGCTACCTGCCGCCCCTCTAACCACTAGGCTACCTGCCGCCCCTCTAACCACTATGCTACCTGCCTCCCCTCTAACCACTAGGCTACCTGCCGCCCCTCTAAACCACTAGGCTACCTGCCGCCCCTCTAACCACTAGGCTACCTGCCGCCCCTCTAACCACTAGGCTACCTGCCGCCCCTCTAAACCACTAGGCTACCTGCCGCCCCTCTAACCACTAGGCTACCTGCCGCCCCTCTAACCACTAGGCTACCTGCCGCCCCTCTAACCACTAGGCTACCTGCCGCCCCTCTAACCACTAGGCTACCTGCCGCCCCTCTAACCACTAGGCTACCTGCCGCCCCTCTAAACCACTAGGCTACCTGCCACCCCAAAGTATGTGTATCCTCATCCGTGTCTATATGGTCCATAAAGGGCCCACCACTGCTCCTAGGTTAGATGTTTTGATCGCACTACAAGAAACTGGAAGTTCCCTTCGTCAAGTCATGACACCAATCGGTTGCACGTTGCCCACCCATCTCTCCTGTCACAACATAACTCTAGACACCCATCATTACACTCGGCTTCATCATCAGCCCTGTCAATCACATAAAAAAATTCCCTGAATTACTTCAGTCAATGTCAGACATCACAGAGCATGATTCTACTCTTAATTAAAGTCGAATCAAATCCATAATAGATTGTTTTATACGCTAACAAAAGGATTGCATTAACCTTTACTGTATACACTATGCAAAATGTGCATTTTGTGCAATTCCTCTTAGGCAAACAACCTACCAAAAGTTTTAGACGATGCTACATACAGTGTATATTCATACAAAACTTCAAACGTGGATGAAGGCAGTAAGACTGATGTGGCAGAACTGTCACGTGTCAGGGAAACTTTCCACTCCGTAACACGGGGGGAAGATTTGAGGCTGATCATTTATGGGGATGCAGGGCTTGTTGTGAGTTGTCATCTCTTTGTACAGACACTCAACAATGCTGACAACTTAACCATTTACTGTTTTCAGCAACTAGGAGCCAAAAATGAATAAGTCAAGCAGTCAACCTATCTTAACCTTGCTAACTTATCTTAACCCTTTACCCTGCTAACCTATCTTATCCCTATACCCTGTTAACTTACCGTAACCATGCTAACCTATCTTAAGCCATTACCCTGCCAGATTTCTATAGCAGGTCATGCTATATAATCCAAACGCAACTAGCTTCATGCTCTCTTGCCTCTACTGCAGGCTGGTTGTATCTGAAGGACTTTAATCATCATAACAGCATGAATCATGTATACAGAAGTGTATAACTACTAGGTCTTAGGAGGAATTACATTGTTTGATTCATTTTAATTGTTGCACTTAAATATTTGCCAGATTATAAAATCAGTACTAAAAGAGGAACCCGGGAAACTTGTATTGATTAGTCTCATTTTGATCAATAACACAATAATTATCACACACGTACACATTATAAAAAGTAATTGTCTAACTCATTAAAGCAATTGAGTAGTGGTTACTTAAACATCTCCAACTGCCTGTAGAACTCACATCATATAAGTGATACTCACTAGTCAATCAGGTGTTCTATCACTTAATGTTTTTGAGTTCTTAACAAATATTAGGTTATTGAGTAAATATAACTTTATTTACGTGAGTTCTGCTAATCTAAAATTATAGATTTTTATGATTATTATTATTATTCTAAAGTCAATGTAAAATATATTAAATAAGTAATGATTACTTGACTCCATTATGTAATATTTGAAATAATAAAATTAAATAGCAGTCATACACTTTGAGTGAAAAACACTTGATTTATTGTGCTGTGTTGTGCTCATATAGAATTCTAAAGTTTCTACAAGTTATGAGTACTTAATAGTGCCACTTGTCTCTGTTTTTAGAGGATTGTGGGTAATTAACAATGATGTATGCATGTTTAAGGAAATAAAAATATATTTCTGTAATAGTATTAAGCAGTTTGTTGTGCTATGATGTGTAATTCCTCATGATGGACGGATGTCAAAGCCAGTCCAGCAAATTGACATTCAATAATGAGACAAGCCATTCCCACCATCAACAAGGTCCTGTACACCAGTCTTTATGACGGAGGCTAATTCATTATCCTGTAATGCTGCAGCTAAATGGAATGAGTGCTGTGCTCAACAATCAAATCTAATTGTATTGGTCGCATGTGCTGAATATAACAGATGTAGACTTTACCATGAAATGCTTACTTACGAGCCCATTCCCAACAATGCAGAGTTAAAAAGTAAGAAAAATATTTTCTGAATTAAAAAAGGAAATAGTAACACAATAAAATAGCAATAATGAGGCTATATACAGTTGAAGTCGGAAGTTTACATACACCTTAAGCAAATACATTTAAACTCAGTTTTTCACAGTACCTGACATTTAATCCTAGTAAAAATGCCCTGTCTTCAGTCAGTTAGGATCACCAATTTATTTTAAGAATGTGAAATGTCAGAATAATAGTAGCCAGACGAGCCGGCTGAGACATGGGAGCCAGACGAGCCGGCTGAGGCGTGGGAGCCAGACGAGCCGGCTGAGGCGTTGGGAACCTGATGGGCCGGCTGAAGGATGACGCGGGGTGGGCGCCTGCCGAGCCCACCGAGGCAGGATGACCTCTCGAGCTAGCTAAGGCGTGGAAGTTAAAATGAGCTAGCTGAGGTGTTGAAGCCAAAACAAGCAAGCTAAGGCGTGGAAGCCAAAACGAGCTAGCTAAGGCGTGGAAGCCAAAACGAGCTAGCTGAGGCGTGTAAGCCAAAACGAGCTAGCTACGGTGTGGAAGCCAAAATGAGCTAGCAAAGGCGTCGAAGCCAAAACGAGCTAGCTAAGGCGTGGAAGCCAAAACAAGCTAGCTAAGGCGTGGAAGCCAAAACGAGCTAGCTAAGGCGTGGAAGCCAAAACGAGCTAGCTAAGGCGTGGAAGCCAAAACGAGCTAGCTAAGGCGTGGAAGCCAAAACAAGCTAGCTGAGGCGTGGACGCCAAAACGAGCTAGCTAAGGCGTGGAAGCCAAAACGAGCTAGCTAAGGTGTGGAAGCCAAAATGAGCTAGCAAAGGCGTGGAAGCCAAAACGAGCTAGCTAAGGCGTGGAAGCCAAAACGAGCTAGCTGAGGCGTGGAAGTCAAAACGGGCTGAGGCGTGGAAGCCAAAAAGAGCTAGCCAAGGCGTGGAAGCCAAAACGAGCTAGCTAAGACGTGGAAGCTAAAACGAGCTAGCTGAGGCGTGGAAGCCAAAAGGAGCTAGCTAAGGCGTGGAAGCCAAAAGGAGCTAGCTAAGGCGTGGAAGCCAAAACGAGCTAGCTGAGGTGTGGAAGCCAAAACTAGCTAGCTGAGGCGTGGAAGCCAAAACGAGCTAGCTAAGGCGTGGAAGCCAAAACGAGCTAGCTAAGGCGTGGAAGCCAAAACGAGCTAGCTAAGGCGTGGAAGCTAAAACGAGCTAGCTAAGGCGTGGAAGCCAAAACGAGCTAGCTAAGGCATGGAAGCCAAAACGAGCTAGCTACGGCGTGGAAGCCAAAACGAGCTAGCTGAGGCACCACCGGTTCCATTGGCGACGGCACCCGGACCCGACGTCACCAACCAAAACAAAAATCCAAAACTCCCTGATGCTTCCTTTTGTGGTGTCAGCATTCTGTGGGGATTTCGAAGCTGGAGACGAGAAGCAAGTACAGGGAGTGAACATTTAATAAACAACGGACATTTAACATAACAGGAACAGAGTCGGGACAGGGAAAAATAACAACATCAATGCTGACACGGGGGAACCGACGGAGGAACAGACAGATACAACTGGAGCAATCAACAAAGCAATGGAGTTCGCATGAGTCCAATATTGCGCAGCTGCATGTAATGATGGTGACAAGTGTGCATCATGAAGGGCAGCCTGGCGCCCTTGAATGCCAGAGAGCGAGAGCGGGAGCAGGCGTGACTAATACAACACATTACTGAGTACCACTCTCCATATTTTCAAGCCTAGTGGTGGCTGCATCATGTTATGGGTTTGCTTGTAATCGTTAAGGAATGGGGAGTTTTACAGGATAAAAAATAAATGAAATGGAGCTAAGCACAGGCAAAATCCCAGAGGAAAACCTGGTTCAATCTGCTTTCCACCAGACACTGGGGATGAATTCACCTTTCAGCAGGACAAGAACCTAAAACGCAAGGCCAAATATACAGTGGAAATGCTTACCAAGATGACAGTGAATGTTCCTGAGTGGCCAAGTTACAGTTTTGACTTAAATCTGCTTGAAAATCTATGGCAAGACTTATGTGGTGTATATATCGCTGTGATTCCTGTCTCTCTGTGCCAATTCGTCTTGTCTCTTTTTCAAGTCAACCAGCGTTTTTCCCATACTCCTGCTTCTATTCTCTTTGGCTAGTCCTCCCGGTTTTGACCCTTGTCTGTATTTTGGACTCCGTACCCGCCTTCCTGACCATTCTGCATGCCCTGACCTTGAGCCTGCCTGCAACTCTGTACCTCCTGGACTCTCAACTGGTTTTGATATTTTGCCTGTCCACGACCATTCTCTTGCCTTCCCTTTGGGTTGTTAATTAAATATCAAGACTCAAACCATCTGCCTCCCGTGTCTGCATCTAGGTCTCGCCTTGTGCCCTTATAGTACCAACTGGCCATGACAGACCCAGCAGACTGGGATCAGCTCCGCCACGCTGTCTCCCTGCAGGGAGCCACCATTGGGAGGCATGAAGAGTTACTACAGGAACTTTTGGAAGGGCTTCGTTCCCTGACGGAATGCCATGACCAAGGGTTTAAGGCTATTATGGAACCCGGCTTACCACCTCCAGAGCGACATTCTGGGGATCCTGGTACCTGCCGTGGTTTTCTTTCTCAGTGCCCTCTTATTTTTGAGCTACAGCCATCTTCGTTCCCTGACAGAATGCCATGACCAAGGGTTTAAGGCTATTATGGAGCAAATCAGGGAGTTAGCTCATAGGCAGCCTGCCACCTCTGAGAACCCCCAACCACCCAGTAACTTTTTCCCATTTTCCTATTTTTCCCCCCCGAGAACCCTACTTACCATCCCTGGAGCGACATTTTGGCAGTTTGGGAGCAGCAATCCGACATTTGTCGTCATCTGGAGGATTTCATGGAAGAGGGGAGGAAGGTGTTCCTTTCTCCGGTATCCGGGAGAGAGGCGGCCCGAAAACATCTTGAATTTCGTCAAGACTCCCGTAGTGTGGCTGTCTGTTGACTTTCGCACGTTGGCCACAGAGAATCTGCCTGGAATACGGAGTCTCTTTTTGATACCTTTCTTCACAAATTATCTGAGGAGGTAAAAGATGATCTAGCTGCTCTGAAATTACCAGTGGACCTCGACTCCCTCATCGCCTCTCATCATTAGTGTTGATGGACGTCTAAGGGAAGGCAGGAGTGAGAGGAGGTCTGGCCGAGGTCACCCTCGTTCATCCGCAGTGGCTCGCTCACCTTCGAAGGAATCTGGAAGTCCCCGAAGACTGTTTTTCCAAGAGGATCCGAAGCCACCCGAGCTCCCTCGAGAATCATTGGTGACAGGTGAGTCAGATACTCTGGAAGATATGCAACTGGGCAGAGCTATATTATTGCCTAGGTTGTCTGTACTGTGGGGCTGCGGGACATTATGTAGCCACCTGCCCGGTTAAGAGACCTATTTCTGTAGTAGGTACAAGTACTCTGGTGAGCCAGACTGGCAATCCTCTAAATCCAATCAATTGCACACCTTTTTTTGTGATACTGCTGTGGGGAGACCAGTCTAAATCTCTCCGGGTGCTCATTGACTCTGGGGGTGGATGAGAGTTTTATGGATGCTTCCCTGGTTTATGAAGTTCGCACTCAACTCCTATCTGTTCCCATGAACACTAGAGCGCTGGACGGCCGCTTCATTGGCAGAGTTATCCACTGTTCCTGTTAATCTACATGTTTCAGGAAATCACAGTGAGGCTATGCAGCTTCTCCTCATTGATTCACCCCACGTTCCTGTTTTGGGATTTTCTTGGCTCAAAAATCACAACCCCGTTATTCACTGGACCACAAGATCAATCCTGGGTTGGAGTCCGTTCTGCCATTCCCATTAACTCAAAGCACTGCAGCCTTCCCTGAGATGGTCTCCTCAGGGCTTAAGTCAAGTCTCGGATTTCTCTGCCATCCCCCACAGAGTACCACGACCTCCTGGAGGTCTTCAGCAAGGCACTTGGTACTTCTCTTCGCCTGCACCATTCTCCTGCACCTCATGGTAGGCTATATTCTCTATCCGGGCCGGAGACCAAGGCCATGGAGGAGTACATAAAGGAGTCTCTGGCTACTGGGGCCGTGCGTCTGCATCTCCTGCCGGTGCAGGGTTTTTCTTTGTGGAGAAGAATTATCATTTGCAATTATCCGTGCATTAAATTATCATTTGCGTTCATCCACCTCTGGCCTGCTCGCCTCCCTACCACTGAGGAAGTACAGTTCCCGCTCAGCCCAGTCAAAACTGTTCGCTGCTCTGGCCCCCCAATGGTGGAACAAACTCCCTCACGACGCCAGGACAGCGGAGTCAATCACCACCTTCCGGAGACACCTGAAACCCCACCTCTTCAAGGAATACCTAGGATAGGATAAAGCAATCCTTCTCACCCCCCTTAAATGATTTAGATGCACTATTGTAAAGTGGCTGTTCCACTGATGTCAGAAGGTGAATTCACCAATTTGTAAGTCGCTCTGGATAAGAGCGTCTGCTAAATGACTTAAATGTAAATGTAAATGATTTGAAATATCAACAGCATGACATAATCATAATAAATATGTATCTTTATTTCTCTTGAGGTATGGTGGCTGCTGAACAAAGCTGATCATTTTGTGGACCTACACCATCTGGTATTTTATTTGTGCCTCTGTATGTCCAATTTCCATGGCAACGCCAAGGAGGCAGGTAGCAGGAAGTGACTAAATGTTTTCCCCTGAATATAATAGGACCACTCACAGGGTTCATAAGTGTCTAAATGTTTTCCCCTGAATATGCATTGACCACCGGGGTCTAAATGACATTACGGTTAAGAATCGTTACCCCCTATAATTCCTCTACTCGGCTTTTGAACCTCTCCAGGGGGCCACCATTTTTTTCCAAGCTGGACCTTCGGGCCTGTTTACCACCTGGTTCAGATACACGAAGGTGATGAGTGGAATAGAGCTTTCAACACAGCGAGGGGACATTATGAGTACCAGGTCATGCCTTGTCTGCATCTGGGTCTCGCCTTGTGCCCTTATATTGACAGAGCTTGAAGAATGTTGAAAAAAGTAATGGGCAAATATTGTACAATCCAGGTGTGGAAAACTCTCAGATTTACCCAGAAAGACTCTGCAAAAGGGTGATTCTAACATGTATTGACTCAGGGTTGTGAATACTTATGTAAATTAGATATTTATGGATATTTATTATTTCTAACAACATGTTTTCACTTTTTGGTTCTGGGGCGAGAAAAAAAATCAATTTAATCCATTTTGAATTCAGGCTGTAACACAAGAACATGTGGACTAAGTCAAAGGGGTATGAAGACTTTGTGAAGGTGCTGTACTTTGAGTTGGGTTACTCATATGGTTCTAGGTAGCGGGTATCCACAGAAAAAAAATGAATTGTTAGTGGAACGAATGACTTTTTACAGTACACTAACGCACACACACACACACACACACACACACACACACACACACACACACACACACACACACAGACACACACACACACACACAGACACACACACACACACACAGACACACACACAGACAGACACACACACACACGCACAGACACACACACAGACACACACACACACACACACAGACACACACACAGACACACACACACACACACACAGACACACACACAGACAGACACACACACACACACAGACACACACACAGACACACACACACACACACAGCCACACACACACACACACACAGACACACACACACACACACACAGACAGACACACACACTGGTACGGCAACTGCTCCGCCCACAACCGTAAGGCTCTCCAGAGGGTAGTGAGGTCTGCACAACGCATCACCGGGGGCAAACTACCTGCCCTCCAGGACACCTACACCACCCGATGTTACAGGAAGGCCATAAAGATCATCAAGGACAACACCCACCCGAGCCACTGCCTGTTCACCCCGCTATCATCCAGAAGGCGAGGTCAGTACAGGTGCATCAAAGCTGGGACCGAGAGACTGAAAAACAGCTTCTATCTCAAGGCCATCAGACTGTTAAACAGCAACCACTAACATTGAGTGGCTGCTGCCAACACACTGACTCAACTCCAGCCACTTCAATAATGGGAATTGATGGGAAATTATGTAAAATATATCACTAGCCACTTTAAACAATGCTACCTAATATAATGTTTACATACCCTACATTATCTCATATGTATACGTATATACTGTACTCTATCATCTACTGCATCCTTATGTAATACATGTATCACTAGTCACTTTAACTATGCCACTTTATTTACATACTCATCTCATATGTATATACTGTACTCGATACCATCTACTGTATCTTGCCTATGCTGCTCTGCACCATCACTCATTCATATCTTTATGTACATATTCTTTATCCCCTTACACTGTGTATAAGATATTAGTTTTGGAATTGTTAGTTAGATTACTTGTTGGATATTACTGCATTGTCGGAACTGGAAGCACAAGCATTTCGCTACACTCGCATTAACATCTGCAAACCATGTGTATGTGAAAAATAAAATTTGATTTGATTTGATTTGACACACACAGACAGACACACACACACACACAGCCACACACACACATACACTAACTCATACACACACAGAGGTACTGAAGATTGTGTAGTTGTCTGATTAATGCTATCACTCACAGTCATTATAACGACTGCTACTAATAGCCTACACTTCCACCAGGTTTCAAAACACTATTACACTGTAATGTAAGGCATATTCATCTTCACACAACCCTTGATAACTCTTGTCTGGCTTTCAACAAAGGAAGCACACTTTTTCTCACTTTACGGTGTTTACTTTAAGCCTAATGTTTGAGAACTATTGAATAAGAAAGAACAGTTGGGGTTTGTTTTAACTTGAGAAAAGTTAAAGGGAACGTTTCCATCTTTGTCATGTCAATGTGAGCGGTCTTTGTCTTTGCCATCCAGACAAACAGGGGCCTCATAATGGAGCCTCGTGGGACTGTCAGTCACTAATTAGTAATAGAGATTAATTACAACTGTCAATCAGCAGAGAGTAGAAGAACACTCATAGCTCAGATACCACGCAACTGACTCATATGCCACTTACTGGAAATGCTACGGATTTCACTGTTGCAATGCATGACGTCTGTTAGCTTGACAGTAAACATCCCCTTTTATGTCTTCTGTTAGGGTCTCTGATTATCAGTCTTATGTCGTTCTCTGGTTCTATCACTATAGTTTTAGTCTCTAGTTCTAGAGTTTTAATGTCATTCTATAGTTCCAGACTCTAGTAATAGAGTTCTAATATTTAATTAAAATATTTAGGTCTAAACTCTAGTTGTAGAGTTCTAATATTTAATTTTATAGGTCTGAACTATAGTTCTAGAGTAATAATATTTAACTATATAGGTCTCAACTCTAGTTCTAGAGTTCTAATATTTAATTCTATAGGTCTGAACTCTAGTTCTAATATTTAATTAGATAGGTCTCAACTCTAGTTCTAGAGTCCTAATATTTAATTTTATAGGTCTGAACTATAGTTCTAGAGTAATAATATTTAACTATATAGGTCTCAACTCTGGTTCTAGAGTTCTAATATTTAATTCTATAGGTCTGAACTCTAGTTCTAATATTTAACTATATAGGTCTCAACTCTCGTTCTAGAGTTCTAATATTTAATTCAATAGGTCTGAACTCGAGTTCTAATATTTAATTAGATAGGTCTCAACTCTAGTTCTAGAGTTCTAATATTTAATTCAATAGGTCTGAACTCGAGTTCTAATATTTAATTAGATAGGTCTCAACTCTAGTTCTAGAGTTCTAATATTTAATTAGATAGGTCTGAACTCTAGTTCTAGAGTCCTAATATTTAATTATATACAGTAGTTAAAGACCTCTTGATCAGCCAGCCGGGCGGCCTAACCTTGAGTGCGTAATTTAAACCAACATAAAATTACATGTAAAATGAGATATGAACAAAAGGAATCCAGAAGATATGAGTAGTCTAAATTATAATTTGAAATATCAACAGCATAACATAATCATAATAAATATGTATCTTTATTTCTCTTGAGGTATGGTGGCTGCTGAACAAAGCTGATCATTTTGTGGACCTACACCATCTGGTATTTTATTTGTGCCTCTGTATGTCCAATTTCCATGGCAACGCCAAGGAGGCAGGTAGCAGGAAGTGACTAAATGTTTTCCCCTGAATATAATAGGACCACTCACAGGGTTCATAAGGCTACAACTGAACTGAGGGCATTTGGTACAGGACAGACGAGAGCTGTGTATTTAGAGAGTTGGGTTTTTGCATTATGATGCATTTACATGACACTACAACATTGTATGGCAGCCATGTTAGTTCTCCATTAACATAACATGGGGAATATTTAACCTCTATTGGTGGGTCCCCCTTGGGACGGTTGAGCTAATGTAACAGTATAGCTTCCGTCCCTCTCCTCGCCCCTATCTGGGCTCGAATGAGGGACCCTCTGCACACGTTGACTACAGCCAACCTCGAGGCATTGTTACCAATCGCGTAAAAAAAGCCGCTGCCCCTGCATAGCAAGGGGAACAACTACTTCAAGGCCTCAGAGCGAGTGACATCACCGATTGAAATGCTATTAGCGAGCACCACCGCTAACTAGCTAGTCATTTCACATCGGTTACACTAACGTAGGCTAATATGATTAGCATGAGGTTGTAAGTAACAAGAACATTTCCCAGGACATAGACATATCTGATATTGTCAGAAAGCTTAAATTCTTGTTAATCTAACTGCACTGTCCAATTTACAGTAGCTATTACAATGAAATAATACCATGCTATTGTTTGAGAAGAGTGCACAGTTATGAACTTAAAGTTATTAATAAACCAATTAGGCACATTTGGGCAGTCTTGATACAAAATGTTGAACAGAAATGCAATGGTTCATTGGATCAGTATAAACTTTACACATGCACTGCTGCCATCTAGTGGCCAAAATATACATTTCGCTTGGGCTGGAATAATACATTATGGCCATTCTCTTGCATTTCAAAGATGGCACACAAAAATTTTGAAAGAACGCATGTTTTTTTCTTTGTATTATCTTTTACCAGATCTAATGTGTTATATTCTCCTACATTCATTTCACATATCCACAAATGTCACATTGTTTCCTTTCAAATGGTATCAAGAATATGCATATCCTTCCTTCAGGTCCTGAGCTGCAGGCAGTTAGATTTGGGTATGTCATTTTAGGCGAAAATTGAAAGAAAGGGTCTGATCCATAAGAATTTTTATACAATGCTAAGTAACTGAATGTCTAGAATTAGAAAAAATGTCTCAAAGTTGTCCCAAATCTCTAAATATATGGCTCACATATGGCTCTGGAAAATACTATAATAAATCTACTATTAAATAATCTACAATCTTCAAATCTATAATCTATTGTAGATTGTGCCTACTATACAATAAACCTATGCAATACTATAATATAATATACTAATATACTACTATACTATACAATGCAATACTATACTAAAATACACTATAATACAGTATACTGTACTATACAATATAATGCCATACCATACTGTACTGCACTGTACTATAATATACTATAATATAATATACTGTAGTATACTATACTGTACTGTAACATACTCTACTATATTGTACTGTACTGTACTACAATACAATACAATATTATACTTTACTGTACTATACTGTACTACACTATACTATAATATAATAAACTATACTATACAGGCGACTATACTAAATATACTATAGATTAATCCCCATTCCAACAGTACCAATAAGATTATTTATGATTACTAAAAGTGAACTCGTTTGCATTCGATTTATACATCAAGCAGAACAGAAACAGCGGTATCAATTTAACAACAAAATCCTAGCATCCAATGAAGTATGTAATTGAGTACGTAATTGAACCCTGAAAAAAATATTCAGCCCCAATTACCGAGAATATGAGTAGATTGGTCCTACATTTTGTTCACAGTTTATGTGCCTATCTGCCGATAATGAGGCGGTCTATTTTTTTTTTTTTTTTTAAGGTGATGAAAATGACGGAAATCTAACACCTCTCAATTGCTCGGGGCTTGAAGAATTAGTAGGTGTAAATCACAATGCATAAAGGTGATATGAATGAATTTTCCAGCTGGTAAAACACAGAACCGAAGGCCAGCAGAGGCCCCACAAGCAATGTTTCATCGATCTACATTTAATACAAGCTGAATATCAAACACTACAATGGTGACATAGAATGGAATAAAACGTAGAATGAAATTAGGGGCAATTTGAGTATTAAGAACAATGGCCCTAAATGATTGACCACTCAGAGGTCCATGCTCCATTTATCACTGATTATACTCTATTGATATACATGTTTACAGAATAGGTACGGAATAAGCTAATTATATAGTACTCCATATTATTTCTATTCTGTTCCAGGGTAGACTAATGGTCACCTATTGTCCAAATAAAACACATACTTTAGGCTTCTACGCTGTTTGATCAGGCTACAGTAACGACTCGAAATAAACTAATAACTATTCATGGCTCACGCAAGACTGGTCTCTATTGCTCAAAGAAAGCCGTTTTAGTAAGGGGGTCATGTCGTATTAGTAATAATAGCAGGGACGGGTTTTGACCTGTTGTTGGTTTATCGTGTCTCTCTCTATCCGAGCTGAATCGACGGTGACTTGACGTAATTCTAAAACAAGGTTCCTCACGTTTGTGTCGGCATATCTGAGAAGTGAAGTTGTTTTCACATAGCAGCATATCCTCATATCATGTATGTCAGTAGTCGGGATTTAAAAATGCTTTTGTTTTTGACATACCTTTTCTGAAACTCTGCTGGAAGTATGGCTTTAAATATTTTCCGAACGATTAGCCTAGGCTTATCAATTATATTTGTCAAGAAAAGCATCTCTGGCACAATAATATTTCTGGTGAAAAGTGTATTTTGAAGAGCACGAAACGGAACAGAATGCGTTGTTTCATGTCGCTTTGAACTTGTCCTAGTATTTGACCATGCACCAATCGCAACCTATCTATTTTAGGCCTATATGCACAAATCCAGACGGAGAATACATTGAAAAAGGATTGGCCCAAACGTAATAGGCCTACCTCCGTCTAAATAACCTCCTTATGTTTTACGCTTTCGTCAAAAAGTAATCTAGGCTAATTGTTAATAACCCTATTATAGCCAATGTATAATTTAGGATAGGCCTAGTAATGAATGCTATCCGCAAACTGAATAAATATCAGTAAAACACAGGCAACAGACCATTGGGGTTTCTCATGGATAATACAATTAAAATAAAAAATAACACAAGATAAAGATTTCTAAACTATAACCGCGGCTCTATATATAGGCTATGCTTGGCCTTCTGTACTTTATTTAAAATAAATATTTAATTAATTTAACAAATATACGCTGATGCCTTGACGTGTAGCTGATATATTACTATCTGTTCTACAAAGGTGTAGACCCAAAGAACAAATCGTCGTGTATCAAATTACTTTTCAAGTTCAATGTCATTCGTTTGAAGTGATGACATGTCGACAATTATAGGATGTTGAAAATAGGTTAGAAAATTAATGCTTAGACATACTCGCACATAATAAATATCGGTTGATGTTTTTATTTTCCAAAGTCATCTGACCACACACAGAAAGTACAAAAAACGTTCACTCTCCGGAGAAATATGTTCAAAGAAAGATTCCTACTTACAGTGCATTATTTCTAATCTATTTAAAACAAATGCAAATGTATATTCCACTACGAAGTGCTACATAACATTATATCTCAGGAATGGTAATGTTGCTGAAATAAATGTAGTATTGAGGTACATTTGTTTTTCTTGTCATTCTTGTGGACAAGTTGTAATGTGCCTGCACTGTACATTCTACATGGTCTCAATATAATTTATCAAATATTTTGTCAAAGGCAAAAGCAAACGTGGAATGAATTTAAAGTAAGTAACAAACTCGACAAAAACAGCCTTTTTAAATCCAGAGGAAACAAAACCAGGACAAACGATGCATAGAATACCGTTTTTTAGATTTGCATAAATACTTACAATTTAAATTGTCCAAACTATTCCAATGTGAGAATGGAAAAACATATCTCAGGGTAATGTGGCATCGGTATGACTTATTGTCTGTAGTGGTGGTTACCTACTTTTCAGTGGGACTGGTCTAAAGACTATAATTAAGAAATAAAACAAAATCCTAAACAGAATCAGCAGGTTCTAAGGGTGTTCCTCTATAGCTATCATACCAATGGCTTATTTATTTGTTACCACAAACATATTGTGCATATTGAGCATTGTACAAATACACATCAACAAACTGAAAACGTTAAAACAATAATGATGTTTTGTTAAATGTGAGTAAGGATAGTTAGACAATAGAGTAACCAAATGTACTGAACAATTCCTCCAAGTCAAACGGTCTCTCTTCAGTAGTTTGTGCTACTACGGCAAGCAACATAGACCAAATGCAGATGTCCACCAAGTTGACAGCAGCCACAGCTGTGTGATAACGTGATCAACTTGGGTCAAAAACCCTTCAGCTACAAAATGTCAGATCTGTCTCTTTAACGATCAAACAAGAGTTCTTCTGTCCAACATGAAGAAGTCATTCTGATTGTTTTCATTAAAGTTGTTCATCTGTTTGATTTAACAACAGGTGGTATCAAAGGTCAAATCAAATCAGGTGTTCAGAGGAACACACAGACTGCTCATATTCAGACACAAGTCAGTCAGCAGTCGGTCAGCGTGCGTTCATGTTGAATGATTTATGACGGTTCAATCAAGGTGACAACGACGTACGTCAGTCCTCCGAGATGACATCGATGTCCTCGAGGCTACTGCCTTGGTGCGTAGCCACCCTCCAGCGGCTGACGTGCTGGCTTCCTTTCCTCTTCTGCTGTGACTCAGGTGACTCTTCCTCCAGTTTCTGTCTCTTGTGCTTCGTCCTCCTGTTCTGGAACCAAACCTTTACCTGGAAGAGAAAGGAGAGACGTCAAGTTTAGCACTGGAAGAAACAAATGGTAAAATATAGAAGTGCGCTTGCTGTAAAAACGACTACAACTCGTTCTTCCACCTCCATGAAATACTTTGCGACAGCTGAATCGAACACACACATTTTCTTCAGTAAATGTACCTATGCCCTATGATTTTTAAGCGAAGCTTTTTTTTCAAAGTGTCATAGCAACAATGATTTTTCCAAGACAATATTTCACAGGGTGTACAACTGTTACTGCTTCCATTTCTTTCTATAACACTGGCAAACATTGCCTGCCTAAGGCTTCACATAATGTCGTTCTTTACAGCTTTTTGCCGTGCAAAGAGCATCATATTTTTATATTATTTTTCAGGCATTGTCTGGTTGTCATTTTTATATCCTATTTACAAGCTTGATTCAATTATTGGCCTAATACTTTTGAAATTAAAAGTTCAGCACATCGCAATACTGTATTCCCAATGCATGATATATTGCATGAGATGATTGCGAAAAGCCTGAATTGCTGTTGGTTAGCAGCGTGTTTCTGATGTGATTAGAGAAATCAGGTCATAAATAATAATTGTGAAATGAACTACATGATTTATTGGCATCACCATGCCCATCCCCATAACTACTGTGGAGAAACCTGGTTTTGCTATACGTTGGTTGAGAGGGTGTTGTGGGGTTCTGACAAAGAGCCTACTCATATCCGTTTCAGTGCTCTGGAATGCAGCCATGCCTTAAACGGCTCTGCATGATAAAATCCGACTTTTGCAGTGTCCGTACATACCTTAAGGGAACATTTTGACAATCACCGTATGGTTAGTCCTATGCCAATAATTTGCCATTCATTTTTGTCCACTACGGGGGTGAATTCCCTTACATAATTTACTGTGAAACGGCCTCTGTCGTCAGGGCAGAGCTGTGTTCAAGGAATTTAGTTTTTGTGTTTATACAGGACCTCCCGCCCTCACCTACGGTCAAGCAACCATGTCAATGCGGAGCTATACAGAGCCCTTCGCATTGGTCAAAAAATTGGGAGGCGCACGGTGATGCGGTACGGAGCTCAATCTGGCCTCTGCAAGCCTCGTGGCTCCGTAAGTAAGTCACACCCTCCATACAGAGCCTTCAACCACATTTTCAGATCAAGCATAAATTGGCTTTTAACCCCAAGGGGTTTAGAGTGCATTAAAAACCATGTTACGGGTGCGTTCAAGATCGCTGTGCCCCCCCCTCACACTCACCTGTGTCTCGGTGAGGCAGAGGCCGCTGGCGAGCTGCTTCCGCTCTACTCCCACCACATAGTGGTTCTTCTCAAAGGCCCTCTCCAGCCTGAGGAGCTGTGAGGGGGAGAAGGCTGTCCGGATGCGCTTCGGCTTGCGGGAGAAAGGCCCATGAAGGAGCAGGTTCTCTGGGCTGCTGTCCTCACCTGGAGAGAGGAGAGGAGGGAGAGGAAGTGGAGGGTTCGACTTAGGGTTGACAGACAGAAATGACACCGTAGCAGCTCTTGTTGTATGTGTACAGAGATAAGCTAGAGTATACTAACTGTTGTACACTAACTGTTGTACAACTCAGCAAAATGATACTAATGGTTTTTACTAAGTGGTTGTATTCGTAGGCTATGGTGTTGTTTTGTGATTAATAGCTGGTCCAATGACACCTCAAAAAGAGGGCAAAGCACTGACTGAGGACTTCAGTGTTGAAGCACATTGCATGCTGCTAAGGAGGGCATCAGTGTTGAAACACATTGCATGTTGCTCTCTAGGCCAGTATCAGCCACATCAATGTGCCCCGATGGGCAACTTCACTTGACTCATCATTCATGACACTTTCCCATAACGTGAGTAATTGATTCATGTACATGTAAAAGTTACTAATGTTAGGTTGTGATATAATCCTCCATTTCACAATGCCACCACACCTCATTCCACATGCTTGATCTATTATGCAGACAGATTTATCATGAAGGAGACGATATACTGTATGCATTACACATCACGTTTGAATGTCATCACATTTAGGAAACGACAGATAAAGGGACTGGGACTTTCAACAACGAGCCTATTGGTTCCTCACACACACACACACACACACACAGATAGAGAGATACATTTGAAAAAAGAAACACCTCCCTGATATATCATGGGCATGACCAATATTCCCTCTAATAGCTCCCTCTGGGACTACTGGCAGAATAAATATCAGCCTACAGAGAGAAGCATGAGATTGAACTTCACTCAACTTTCTAGAGTTTTCCCCCGTAGTTAACACTATCAACGTTTCCCTTTACTGTGGCAATTGTGATCAAAATCATGGCAATATAAGTCCCTTTCAACGCAACATACTGAAACAAAAACGAACTATGCAAGAGATTTTGTTGTGGGCAGAACGCATCGGAGAAGGATTTTATTGCGGTGACACACATGACTCAGCCTGTACTGTACACAGATAGGTACGGCATAACCAATCAGAGCTATAGTAGGCCTATATGCAAATAGCCCATTGCCATATATGGATCTGTGCTATTTACTTTGAACTGGACTGTGTTAACAGCATGAGCGGTTATGAGTAGATGTGCTTGTTTTGAGATCAAAGGGAGAGCTGCATGTAGCCATGTGTGCACATTCTGTTCATATCCTTTGCTGGTTAGTGAGTTACTAGCCCAGTTACAGATCATTTGTAGTCAGCAATGGGGGGGGGGTTGCATTTCTAGACATCTTTGAAAAGCTAGTCAGGTAAAGAGCTTTTTGTCTTAAAGGGGCAGTGTTGTATTTTGAGACGGGCTTGAATAAGCTAAGTAGCCTACAGGTAGCATAATTTGTCTGATTCTCTGTAATTCTGGTATGGGAATAATGATGCAATTTATTTTGTAAAGTGGTTTCTTCCATCAAACACCACAACAACATTTTCAGTCACATCCTTGTCTGAAGGACAAGTGAATAAACAGGTTAATGTTGAGCCATGTGTGTTTTTTCAGAAGTCTCGTGGAATGTAGACCTACATTGAACACCACACATTGCTGCTACTGTAGTCTGAATGATAGAACAGCTAATTCCATGTTAAAATATTATGGGATGCATTTTCCACATTGTTTTTGATGGCCTACATTATAATCAAATAGCCACAGTAGCCTACTTGACCACTGTTAACACTAACTTAAAGTGGGTACAGCCTCAGTGTTCACAGTAAATGTGCGCTGAAAGTTGCACAAGAATTTTCACAACATTCAAGTTTCCGCTCAGCAGACCTTAAATTTGCTCAGGGCCGGGATTTTTGTTGTTGTTGAGAGAACATTGGTCACGGCCCATCGAGAACGCACAGAGGGCCCGTATAAGCATATGTTTATTGTGAGAGAAACATATCTTTGCTTTTCAGATCAAAGTGTTTCAAAATAAGATACTTTAATTAGGACATTGCTTCGTTGGGCAAAAAGTAACAAAGACATGAATCACATGTATTGCGATCCAATAGTACGGTAATTTAAACTGATGTATTCCATAAAGCTTGGTGAACATTTCTCTTAGGCGAGACTCAATAAAAACCTCCAGAACTAGATTGTCTAGTTTCAATACTGATTCCCCTTATTTCATTCATAAGTTATGGATGGCAGGTTCATTCAGAACAAGAGAGGTATTTTACCACTATAGAGCAGTTCAGGGGCTTCACCTCTCTATATTGTGACATTAAGCTCATTTGTATACATGTAGGGCCTATAGTGTAGTCAACGCTGAGCATGAAACCTATGTGTTCAGTAACGCCTCATATGACATCACACGTAAATATCTCGGGCTGGGAAAATGCAAACAAACTATTGTTGTGAAGACGAAGTGTTGTGCAATTAAACAAATTGAATCGTATGAACATACCTGACTTCATTCAACACAGGGCAATAGTAAAATGTCCTTGTCGTTCAGTTTCATTGTGTACATGACTTTCTTCTCACCACAGGCCCAACATCTGCCCTCCCAGGATTAGGGTGCGTTTATTAAAATGACACATATAAAAAAAAACTTCAATATTTTTTACATAAGCAAATCCATCAATAAATTATTTGACCGCCACATGAAAAGGTTGTGCCTGGCTTGAAAAGAACCGTGCAGCACAAATATAACCTCAAACACGCGTACGCAAAAATCGGTTACAGCTCGGCAGTTGAGGGACAGTGTGTGGGATGCACCGAAAGCTGTGAGGAGTCTGTCAAACCACATGAATTAAATCAGCGACAGCAGGGCTTCAGTGTCCAGCCACAGCAGATCTACAGTGTCCAGCCACATTCATTCACATGCAAAACATGGGCCGAAGATGAAGCATCTATGAAAGGAGACGGATACAGAGAAGCAGTGAAAACTGACCGTGACCTCGGACTAGCGAATACCGATGCTATTTATTCAACCTTTATGTAACCAGGCAATTCAGTTAAGAACATATTCTTATTTTCAATGACGGCCGAGGAACAGTGGGTTAACTTCAGAACGTACAAAACGACAGATTTGTACCTTGTCAGCTCGGGGGTTTGAACTTGCAACCTTCCAGTTACTAGTCCAACACTAGTGGCACTACTGGCACACAAGCTTTGAAAGCGACCTAAAGGGGTACTGAATATTGGACTAAATGTACTATGGAAATATCTTGTTGTGATATTGCTATGATGAAACATTATGTCTACAATTTTTTTCTTTAATTGATAATGTCACGCTAATATAAACCTAGTTAGAAACTGTCCTGATGCTCTCTACTACACACAGTTAAATGAGTTAAATGAAAGACCTGTCTGTGGAAACAACCATGTATTTCTTCCCTAGCATAACATATGTGCTTATGGTCAACTCTTCATATCTTCACGAGCAGGTCTGATATGACCTGCTGCACTACTCACAGACAACGGTACTGAGTTACACATTAAGAGGTTTTCGAGTCCGACATCAACTTCAGTTAATCTAAAAGCAGTCTTTCTTGTTATTTTATTTAAACTTGTCAAGTCAGTTAAGAACAAATTCTTATTTAAAATGATGGCCAACCAAAAGGCCTCCTCTGAAGGGGGACGGGGGTTGGGATTAAAAATACAGAAATATAGGACTAAAAAACACACATCACGACAAGAGAGACAACACAGCATTACATAAAGAGAGACCATACAACATTACATAAAGAGAGACAACACAACACTACATAAAGAGAAACCTAAGACAACAACATAGCAAATGGTAATAGCAGCTAATAGTAGGTTTCCTCAGCTTGTATTGGTGGCTTTTTACAAGACAAAAAAAGTGACTACACCTTCTACTCAAAACAATGTCCCCCCCCATGCAATATTTCCCCCCATGCAATGTTTCCCCCCCAAAACATTAAGAACACCATCCTATCGAGTTGCACCCCTCCCCTTATGTCCAGAGAACCAGCCTCAATTCCTCATGGCATAGATTCGACAAGGTGTAGAAAGCGTTCCACAGGGATGCTGGCCCATATTAACTTAACTGCTTCCCACAGTTGTGTTAAATTGGCTGGATGTCCTTTGGGTGGTGAACCATTCTTGATACACAAAGGAAACCCAGCAGCGTTGCAGTTCTTGATACAAACTGGTGCGCCAGGCTCCTACTACCATACCCTGTTCAAACGTACTTCAATCTTTTGTCTTGCCCAGTCACCCTCTGAATGGCTCACATACACAATCCACGTCTCAATTGTCTAAACAAGCTTGAAAAATCCTTCTTTACCCTGTCTCCTCTCCTTCATCTACACGGATTGAAGTGGATTTAACAAGTGACATCAATAAGTGTTCATCTGGTCAGTCTGTCAGGGGTCTCCAGTAGCCCACCACCCATCTATGAGTAGCTTGCCAAACAATTCTGAAAGTAAATGTCATTTTCCTGTGTTCCACTGCAAACTGTCATTAACAAATCTCACAAGCATCAGACAGTGCAAGCTCCCAGCTACTATCTAATTGACGCAACATTGACATTATTCCACCCCTGGTTAGCCACTATTGGCTTAAAAAAAAACAAATACCTGCCAATTAATTTCCAGCAATATTTCCCCTGTCTGTCCGTGTGTGGCCATTTAATGTGATAACCATCTAGTGGGATAACATAAATAATGTTCCACAAAACGGTCACAATTAAATGTTAACTGCAAAGTAGTTTTACCTGGCAGAAGTATAGCACGAGTAAGTATATCATTTGTATCTATTATTTGTTATTTGCTAACTTTGGCATTTAGAACCATCACTCGACCGGCAAATTATATCGCACATTCCTCACTCGCTGGATGCGCAATTAAAGAGCCAGACGGCGCAATTAAAGGGGAATTACACTCATAAATCCTAATGTGTTCTTCAGGGCCCAAAACATGGTCTTCTGATGTGATTTCACCATTGACATGGACTCAGAACATCCAATTTCGTTGATTCTCTATGAACAATTGTAATTTTGAGAGTGAAAAATAATAGTAATCAAAAAACAGGAACATTTTCACTGAGATAACATAATTTGTGAAAATATAAAGCAGAATCTGTGGGGAAAAAAACAAACAGATTTTATAGGGCCCACCTTAGAGTTGTTTATTATCCCTTATTTTACCAGGTATATTGGCAAGAAAACATAGTGCACTATTTTCTGTGGAACACTAAGGACCTGGGGAAGAGTTGCAGAGGAGAAGAGAAAAGTGTGCCTATTTAATGGCTAGAAAACAAATGTGTAGCTCACGACATGCTAGAAAAGGTTGGAGACCCCTGCTCTTTGAGCGTTAGCTAGCAGGATGGAATTCAGGGGCAGATTAGCCACTTGTCGCCTGATGCTCACAAGGCACCCTGATCTCGTCCCATGCTGGTTCTGGCTGGTGGTTTAGTCACTGAGATAGACAGTCAGACTGGCATCATCTGTCATATGGCGTTAGTGGCGTCACCTCCACTCAAATCCCTCTGGGGAAGTCTGAGACTGGGGGAACAACTCACCAGGTTGAACACTAATGCTCAGTAAGAGTGCTGATCTAGGATCAGTTTAGCCTTATAGATCATAATAAATATAATAATATGTACTGGGTGACATGATCCTAAATCAACACTCCGACTCTGAGACTATTTGTGAATACTAACCCTAAACTGTAAGGGTGGTTCAGCCCCAGCCACAGAGGGAATACCCTCCAGGGGATGAGCCTTCAACACTTTGGCCTGTACTCAGCGGGTTGGGGAACATGCCTCCAACATGACTACCAGGGAGCAGATGGCAGCGCCAGCCAGAGAGCTGTGTTCATCACCAGGAACACCAGTCCCCTGGCACCAACAAGACTGGTCTTGTCAGCAGTAAGCTACACACTGGGTAGTGGTGGGGGCCAATCTCTCATTCTAACCCTAGATGGATGAATATGGAGGCAGTCAGATGAATGATAAATAAGAGGGGAGGATGGTGGTAAATAAGGGGGATGATAGTGGTAAATAAGGGGGATGGTGGTAAATAAGGGGGAGGATAGTGGTAAATAAGGGAGGAGGATGGTGGTAAATAAGGGGGAGGATGGTGGTAAATAAGGGGGAGGATGGTGGTAAATAAGGGGGAGGATGGTGGTAAATAAGGGGAGGATAGTGGTAAATAAGGGGGAGGATGGTGGTAAATAAGGGGGAGGATAGTGGTAAATAAGGGGGAGGATGGTGGTAAATAAGGGGGAGGATAGTGGTAAATAAGGGGGATGGTGGTAAATAAGGGGGAGGATAGTGGTAAATAAGGGGGAGGATGGTGGTAAATAAGGGAGGAGGATGGTGGTAAATAAGGGGGAGGATAGTGGTAAATAAGGGGGATGGTGGTAAATAAGGGGGAGGATAGTGGTAAATAAGGGGGAGGATGGTGGTAAATAAGGGGGGAGGATGGTGGTAAATAAGGGGGAGGATGGTGGTAAATAAGGGGGGAGGATGGTGGTAAATAAGGGGGAGGATAGTGGTAAATAAGGGGAGGATGGTGGTAAATAAGGGGGAGGATAGTGGTAAATAAGGGGGAGGATGGTGGTAAATAAGGGGGGAGGATGGTGGTAAATAAGGGGGAGGATAGTGGTAAATAAGGGGGAGGATGGTGGTAAATAAGGGGGGAGGATAGTGGTAAATAAGGGGGAGGATGGTGGTAAATAAGGGGGAGGATAGTGGTAAATAAGGGGGAGGATGGTGGTAAATAAGGGGGAGGATGGTGGTAAATAAGGGGGAGGATAGTGGTAAATAAGGGGAGGATAGTGGTAAATAAGGGGAGGATAGTGGTAAATAAGGGAGGAGGATAGTGGTAAATAAGGGGGAGGATAGTGGTAAATAAGGGGGAGTATGGTGGTAAATAAGGGGGAGGATAGTGGTAAATAAGGGGGAGGATAGTGGTAAATAAGGGGGGAGTATGGTGGTAAATAAGGGGGAGGATGGTGGTAAATAAGGGGAGGATAGTGGTAAATAAGGGGGAGGATGGTGGTAAATAAGGGGGAGGATAGTGGTAAATAAGGGGGAGGATGGTGGTAAATAAGGGGAGGATCGTGGTAAATAAGGGGGAGGATATTGGTAAATAAGGGGGAGGATGGTGGTAAATAAGGGGGAGGATAGTGGTAAATAAGGGGGGAGGATGGTGGTAAATAAGGGGGGAGGATGGTGGTAAATAAGGGGGAGGATAGTGGTAAATAAGGGGGAGGATATTGGTAAATAAGGGGGGGTGGTCTATTTCCATATAAAGTAGGGGTGGATGGTCTTTATCTGACTGTGGTTGGTTGATTGATTGATTGTTTGTTTTTCTGTCTGGTTATAAACAAAAGGACTAAACGACAAGAAGAAGAGAAGCATTCTATGAACTATTGATTGATTGTTTGTTTTTCTGTCTGGTTATAAACAAAAGGACTAAATGACAAGAAGAAGAGAAGCATTCTATGAACTATTGATTGATTGTTTGTTTTTCTGTCTGGTTATAAACAAAAGGACTAAACGACAAGAAGAAGAGAAGCATTCTATGAACTATTGATTGATTGTTTGTTTTTCTGTCTGGTTATAAACAAAAGGACTAAACGACAAGAAGAAGAGAAACATATTTGATAATTCTATGAACTATCAAATATGTTAGGAAAATAATGTTTACAATGCAGTTATCCTACAAGTTAACTTCCAACACGTGTCTCCTGGCATTCAACACAAAGCAATGTGTCAGAGCAAACCTCCAGACCATCAGACCATGAGATGGGTGAATTTTACTGTCTGCCTTCCTTCCTGGTGATAACAATCCCATACACACCGAGATGTACCCCAAATACTATACACCGAAATGCACTGAAATACACCCCAAAGGCTACACAATGAAATGCACCCCAAAGGCTACACAATGAAATGCACCCCAAAGGCTACACACTGAAATGCACCCCAAAGGCTACACACTGAAATGCACCCCAAAGGCTACACACTGAAATGCACCCCAAAGGCTACACACTGAAATGCACCCCAAAGGCTACACAATGAAATGCACCACAAAGGCTACACACTGAAATGCACCCCAACGGCTACACACTGAAATGCACCCCAAAGGCTACACACTGAAATGCACCCCAAAGGCTACACACTGAAATGCACCACAAAGGCTACACACTGAAATGCACCCCAACGGCTACACACTGAAATGCACCCCAAAGGCTACATACTGAAATGCACCCCAAT
The DNA here is from genome assembly GCF_036934945.1 of Oncorhynchus masou masou. NCBI lineage: Eukaryota > Metazoa > Chordata > Actinopteri > Salmoniformes > Salmonidae > Oncorhynchus > Oncorhynchus masou. The sequence continues at coordinate 9,365,476 of NC_088220.1, forward strand.
ACAAATAAGTGCTCACATGTGTAGGACCTAAGATCCTGTTTATATTGTGCTGTTCTCAATCTCTCTCTCTCAACACCTCTCTTTCTCTCAACATCTCTCTCTCAACTTCTCTTAAGCTCTCTCTCTCCCTCTCTCCCAACCTCTCTCTCTCTCTCCCAACCTCTCTCTCTCCCAACCTCTCTCTCTCTCCCTCTCTCTATCTATCTCTCTCCCAACCTCTATCTCTCTCTCAACATATCTCCCTCAACTTCTCTCTATCTCTCTCAACATCTCTCCCTCAACTTCTCTCTATCTCTCTCCCTCAACTTCTCTCTCAACATCTCTCCCTCAACTTCTCTCTATCTCAACATCTCTCCCCCAACTTCTCTCTCTCTCTCTCTCTCTCTCTCTCTCTCTCTCTCTCTGTCTCAACATCTCTCCCTCAACTTCTCTCAACCTCTCTCTTTCTCTCTTTCTGTCTCTGTCTCTATCTCAACCTCTCTCTCTCTCTCTCTCTCTCAACCTCTCTCTCAACCTCTCTCAACCTCTCTCTCTCAACCTCCCTCTCTCTCTCTGTCAACCTCTCTCTATCTCTCTCTCAACCTCCCTCTCTCTCTCTCTCAACCTTTCTCAACCTCTCTCTCTCTCTCTCTCTCTAGCTCTCTCTCTCAATCTGTCAACCTCTCTCTATCTCTCTCTCAACCTCCCTCTCTCTCTCTCTCAACCTTTCTCAACCTCTCTCTCTCTCTCTCTCTAGCTCTCTCTCTAGCTCTCTCTCTCAATCTGTCAATCTCTCAATTAAAAAACAATTAACTGTAAACAATACACTTAGAAAAGTTTAAAAAAAATAGACATTTTAAATGTTATATTATGTATATATACAGTGTTGTAATGATGTCTCTCTCTCAACCTCTCTCAACCTCTCTCTGTCAACCTCTCTCTCAACCTTGCTCTCTCTCTCTGTCAACCTCTCTATCTCTCTCTCTCAACCGCTCAGGAAGTGGGGGAGTAAGAAAGAAAATCAATCTCCCATCCATCCATCCATCTCTAACAGTAAGTGACAGTCATGATGGCTATTCCTCTCCTCTCACTCCTCCGGTCTGTAGTTAGCCTTGTCTAAACACTAGTTTTCATGGTTATTGGACACCATCAGTGAGTGGATCTGCTGTGTCCGTAAACAAAGACACTTTATCTGAGCTCCTGATCTGAGCAACAGTGACACCAACCTCTGACTCCCACTGATTACCTGACTGAGGTACACCCTGAAGGTTACCTGGTAAAGAGGAGGAGTGCTGATCTAGGATCAGACCCCCCCCTTTGTCCTCATAATCTTATTCATTAATGGATCCTAGAATTAATTAATGGATCCCTAGATCAGCACTAATACTCTGAGACACAGTGAATACGGCCCTGGGCTGACTGGTCAGAGTGTAACATACCTGAGAGCACACCTGATGTGGCTAACCACTGCTGTCCACTGAGTCAACGAGATGAGCGTTGAAAGTTATTGATCTGTCTGGTTTAACAAATTGCTTTGTTTTTTGAGGACCACCTAGCATCAGTTATTAAGGATGTTCACCATGTATTGCATATATGTACTGCAAATAGCTTGAATGAGAAGATTTAAGGTTTTGGTCACTGAATATTGAGATTTTCCAATATTCAATTTCTCTCATGGCTTTGTTTGGTTGCTAAAGCTGGTCCATTTTCAAATAGTTATTGTCTTATCAGAAATGGCCAGCCTTTAAATCTAAAGTAGAACACAAAGCAAATTAATTTAATTAAATAGTATTATTATTATTATTTGTTTATTGTTTATGATTGCTGTTTTTATTTGTAATAATACTATAATATTATTATAAACTAATAATATTACAATATTCCTGTCTTTAGTTATTTTTCATTAAAATAACTTTCATATTAAATAATTATTAGTTCATTATTTCTAAATATTTGAGAAAAAAAATCCTTATAATCAGTGGTGTAAAGTACTTAAGTAAAAGTACCATTTAAGTATTTTTAGGGAGAGGTATCTGTACTTTACTATATTTTTGACTACTTTTACTTTCACTTCACTACATTCCAAAAGAAAATTATGTACATTTTACTCAATATATTTATTCTGACACCCAGAAGTTCTTGTTACATTTCGAATACTTTGGACAGGAAAACGGTCTAATTCACAGACGTATCAAGAGAACATCCCTGGTCATCCATACTGCCTCTGATCACTAAACACAGATGCTTCGTTTGTAAATGATGTCTGAGTGTTGGAGTGTGCCCCCTGGCTATCCGTACATTTAAAAAACAAGAAAATCGTTCCGTCTAGTTTGCTTAATAGAAGGTTAATTGAAATGATTTATACTTTTGATTTTGATACTTAAGCATATTTTATCAATTACATTTACTTTTGATACCTCAAGCATATTTATTTAAAACAAAATACTTTTAGACTTTTACTCAAGTCGTATTTTACTGGGTGACTTTTACTTGAGTCATTTTCTGTTAAGGTATCTATACTTTTACTCAAATATGACAATTGGTTACTTTTTCCATCACTGCTTATAATTAACTTTCTGAATAACGCAAAACCTAAAACGAATGGGTTGGCAAAAGGAAAAAAAATATTAATTATAAGGCCTATTTGTTAGATAAATATTGTTCTTATTTTATATTATTTTATTTGTATAATTGCATAGAGCTCACAAATTTAAATCACAATTAATTGACCCTGGTATTATTATTCAACATATTAGACTATTGATCTCCTAACAACGTTTTGGGAACATACATAATAAGAAAATGCAATGATTTTGATGTGCATTTTAAATGAATAAAAATAAACAATATAGTCTACTTGAATTAAAACATGTTAACGTTCCAAAATTAAACTACTGAAATGTTATAGGTTTAAAAAATAGTTGTTTTAAGCTACGGGCGGGCGCAAATCCTGGGTGCAATGTTTTTACGTTTAATTTAACGCATCCAATCTCTGAAATGTACGAATAATGCATCGACATAACTTTAAAAAAGCATAAAGACTTAAAATATAAATAGTAAAAGCTATAGTTGGATGTTGAAACGTTTTCATCTCCAAACAAATTTCAGTAGTTTTAATCATTTGCTTTGCTCCTGTTTTTGTTGCTTTCCCCTTTTAATACATGATTTGTATCCTGACTAAAATACCATCCATAACAACATGTTGCATGTTCAGGGATCAATAAGGACAGTTCTTCCATCAGTCAACTCGAGTTCTCATTTCTGATGCGTACAGTCGTTGTAATTTAGCTCGTGTTTCTTTATCAATCATGCAAGGATATGCCCAAACATATATTATTGAAAATAACTTTGGTAATATTCATTCAATTAAAGAATGTATTCGCTTACCTTGGAACCTGTGACCGAGATATCTGTTTCGAAGAACCCACGGGTAGAAATTCAACGTGTCTCTCTGATGCGGGTTGAAGAAAGGCTGCGATGGAAGCTGGAGCGGATGCAGGGGCAGACCGGAGTTCCCTGTGTGTGTGCCCGGGTCAGGGAACATCATGTCTGGACTGCCGTATAAAGTCCTGCCGGAGTTCTGGAAACAACTCCCAAAGGGCGCCGGGTGAATTGATTCCATGAACCTCAGCGCTGTGGGTCTGATCGGTTCGTCCCCGTTAGTCGAAGAGTTCACGTCTTTCCCAACAAGGGATTCGATGGTAAAACACTTCTTACTATGTTGGTACATGATCAAGAATAGGCTATAGTTTATATATTTCTAATAATATATTCAATGACACAGTTATAAAACAGGTGATGCAGAAGAAAACCTCACAACAGTAGTAGTAGAACAGTTCCCGGGAAATCCATAACTCGCAGTCCCTCACGCGTGCAAATCGTGCTGCTTATATCCGTGGACCTCTGGAAGCGGGTTTCCTGTAGATCCGGTTCACTCTCTCCGAACCTTGTCTTCAGTAGGTTATCGATCGGATTTCTCTGCTTTAACCATCTGACAAAAATCAAGTTTCGGTTCTAGATACCACTGCAGCGTCAGATTCATTCATCTGTGATTGTGTTTATGACAGACTGGCTCTTGTCTCAGTCTCATCACTCCTGGAAATAAATGTTGGACTGTGCTGCATTATGAGCAAGGATCAGTAGGCTAAGCCTTTGACAAAGAGCCTGTCACTCGTCAGACTCAATACCTGCCCTCAACTGTCGCTGACATAGGTGTGGTGGGCATGCGCAGATAGGGACCGTGTAGACCTAGCATAACAGCCATTTTGTAAATCTAAATGAGTGGCTTCTGCTTTATTTAAATGACGTGTGACTAGTAGCCTATCGATATGCGTTTTTTTCAATGTTGCAAAGTGATATTATATTAAATCAGAAGAAACATAATTTGAAGGATTTTCTTGTTAATGAAATATTTAGTAATTGTAACTTACTTATAACAAGTTTATTATGCCCTATGTCGTCTCGTCATCCCCCAAATGGTCCCTAAAATCTAGGAAATTAGCCTCCTAATAGAAAACAATAGAAAAGGTTTTCACACAAAGTGATTCTGGTAATGTATTCTATAGCCCATAGCTGACAGTGGCACCTGAAGGTTCATTGATCAATTAGATCATACCAGTCCAAACCTTTAAAGCCACTTCTAACAAATTAAACATGGTAATTCTAGGGATCAACTACAAAATATCTCTGGGGTTTACTATGATTTGTTTTTATTTATCAAGGTATCCAAAATCACTGTGGACTGAAATCACTGTGGACTCTTTTAAAGTGCATTCGGGAAAGTATTCAGACCCTTCCTCTTTTACACATTATTCTATTCTAAAATGGATGAAAAAAAGAATCCTCATCAATCTACACACAATACCCCATAGTGACATCACAATACCCCATAATGACATCACAATACCCCATAGTGACATCACAATATCCCATAATGACAAAGCAAAAACAGTTGTTTTTTTAAAAATACCTTATTTTACATAAGTATTTAGACTCTTTACTATGACACTCAAAATAGAGTTCATGTGCTTCCTGTTTCCATTGATAATCCTTGAGATGTTTCTACAACTTGATTGGAGTGGCACCTGTGGTAAATTCAATTGGTTGGACATGATTTGCAAAGGCACACACCTGTCTATATAAGTTCTCACGGTTGACAGTGCATGTCAGAGCAAAAACCAGGCCATGAAGTCGAAGGAAGGAATTGTCCGTAGAGCTCCGAGATAGGATTGTGTCGAGGCACAGATCTGGGGAAGGGTACCAACACATTTCTACAGCATTGAAGGTCCCCAAGAACACAGTGACCTCCATCATTCTTAAATGGAAGAAGTTTGGAACCACCAAGACTCTTCCTAGAGCCGCCCGGCCAAACTGAACAATATGGGGAGAAGAGCCTTGGTCAGGTAGGTGACCAAGAACCCTATGGTCACTCTGACAGAGAGTTCACAGAGTTCCTCTGTGGAGATGGGAGAACATTCCAGAAGGACAACGATCTTTGCAGCACTCCACCAATCAGGCCTTTATGTTAGAGGGGCCAGACGGAAGCCACTCCTCAGTAAAAGGCACATGACAGCCCGCTTGGAGTTTTCCAAACGGCACCTAAACACTCTCAGACCATGAGAAACAAGATGCTCTGGTCTGATGAAACCAAGATTGAACTCTTTGGCCTGAATGCCAAGGGTCACGTCTGGAGGAAATCTGGCACCATCCCTTGCAGCATCATGCTGTGGGGATTTTTTTCAGTGGCAAGGACTGGGAGACTAGTCAGGATCGAGGGAAAGATGAACGAAGCAAAGTACAGAGAGATTCTTGATGAAAACCTGCTCCAGAGTGCTCAGGACCTCAGACTGGGGCGAAGGTTCACCTTCCAACAGGACAACAACTGTCAGCACACAGCCAAGACAACACAGGAGTGGCTTCAGGACAAGTCTCTGAATGTCCTTGAGTGGCTCAGCCAGAGCCCGGACCTGAACCCGATCGAACATCTCTGGAGAGACCTGAAAATAGCTGTGCATCGATGCTCCCCATCCAACCTGACAGAGATTGAGAGGATCTGCAGAGAATAATGGCAGAAACTCCCCAAATACAGATGTGTTTTGCTTTGCCATTATCGGGTATTGTGTGTAGATTGAAGAGGGTGGGTGGATGGGTGTGTGGGTGGGGGTAATTTAATACATTTTAGAATAAGGATGTAATGTAACAAAATGTGGAAAAAGTCAAGGGGTCTGAATACTTTCCTAATGCACTGTACGTAGGTCTGCAAAATGAAAGTCCTTTATAGAATAGACCTATAGGTCTGCGAAATGAAAGTCCTTTACAGAATATACCTATAGGTCTGCGAAATGAAACTCATTTTGAGAATAGGTCAACTTAAGAGGTATTTTTTTTACTAAGGTCAAAGGTCTGGAAATATTGCTTTTTTATGTTATGTCCATGGTGCCTTCCCTCCCTCTTTTGGTAGTTACCATCTTCGATGTTGTTGAGGGAGAAGAGGGCGGGGGTGGAGGGGTACCAGTAGATCAGAGACTCAGCCAGTCCCAGGAACCCAGGACAGATGTCAGTCCTTTCAGGGGAGAAATAATCATTGACGAACCACAAAAGCCCCCCCAGCTTCCATCTTTCATGATCTGCTCTGTGGAAGCTGATGTGAACCACCAAGGGCCAAAGAGCCCTTTGAGTCCCAAAGGAGTTTACTCTCCACCCCTCTTGTCCCCTATACCGATCCCATACCGCCCAGTCCCCCTGTATAGAATTAATAGGTTTAACTGGCAGATCTAGCTCCGGAGCCTTTGATTCAGGCGGCCATTAAACAACTATTAATTTTGCCTCTGGCAATTAATGATAGATTTTGCTGGTCTGAAAAGAGGGATTAAGCAGTTGGAGTTTTTGTAGGCATGCAGGGGAGTAAAGCCGAGTTAAAATGTGATTATTGTCCCCCTACATGGTCTGCCTTGAATCAGCTAACTGGAGTTAAGTCCCTTTTACAAGGAATGAGGTTACTCTATTCAGAAAGGAACAGAAATAGGATGTGTTATAGGAAATGCCTGCCATATACATTATTCTATATAGTAAGCTACAAAGGACAGAACTCTGTTGAATGGAACATTCATCGACACGTCAGGCCATTACAGATTACATGTATAGTTTCAGTACATTGAAAGAGGAATGGAAACAATCCCCTTGAATAAGCATCTTCGCTTATGATATTAATTCAGTATTTTACTCATAACTTTATTCATTCAAATACTTACAGTATAGCCTTAGTTAAGTACAGCTGTCAAAGGCAAAGTTGGCAGACATAGTTTTGTCATATTATCTGCTGGCTTAATAATTTATTTGAATTTACATTTAATTTGGTGGTAAATGAATGATGTCAAGTGAATTAATTGGTTATCTGGGGGAACTCAATTGATTTGGTCAATGCCCATGTTGATGGCGCTCTCTAGTGGCTTTTTAAGATAACATTGATGTTACGTTCAAATGAGATCTGGGAAAGAATGGATGAAATATATTTATATTTAATTTTAATTTTAATATTGATTCATTTCACATGTATTATTTTGTAATATCTACATAGTGAAAACTTCCATCTACTACCTAATTGCAATTTAACCTTGAAGCATATTTAGGCTCAAATTGGGGGACGTTTTGCGCGCCTATAATTGCTGTCTCTCGCTCAGTGCGGTCTCATTTATTTACTCTCGCGCACAAATATTTCCTGTCTCTGTCAGCTCGAGTCCATAAAGGTCAATTCGGGAGAAGAATGTCAGTGTTGGGTCTGACTTTAAGCTTTTACCTCCACACACCTGGCTTCTAGGAACATAATACCTGGTTAAGTGAGGGCCAGTATGCCTGGAGCGACTTCTTAACCCATTGAAAACGAATAAACAGTCTGTAGTGGTCCATAATGCATTAGTCGCTCAGTGTGGGGCTATACCTGCAGTCTTGTGTCCATCACACTATTGTCATCCGAGTATATTAGAATGTAGCGATTTAGATTATATATTTACTTATAGCTGTTTGCAGTTTGTTCTTTAATAAATCCACACTTTCTGTTTTGGACACAGCATTTTCTATATGGAAATTATTGTACACCATTTCTCAACTATAGACCAAATATTTATTAGACAAAAATACAAGTGAATTGTAGATCAAGTAGCTAAAAAATATCAGTCAAAACAAACATATAGAGACAGTAATCAGTAGAATAGAAAAAAACAGCAGTATAGAAGTAGGAGGCTAGGTCTATATCCTGGGTTCAGTACAGAAAGCAAGGCCTATATCCTTGGGTTCAGTACAGAGGGCTAGGCCTATATCCTGGGTTCAGTACAGAGGGCTAGGTCTATATCCTGGGTTCAGTACAGAAAGCTAGTCCTATATCCTGGGTTCAGTACAGAAAGCAAGGCCTATATCCTGGGTTCAGTACAGAAAGCAAGGCCTATATCCTGGGTTCAGTACAGAAAGCAAGGCCTATATCCTGGGTTCAGTACAGAAAGCTAGGTCTATATCCTTGGGTTCAGTACAGAAGGTTAGGTCTATATCATGAGTTCAGTACAGAAAGCTAGGCCTATATCATTGGGTTCAGTACAGAAGGCTAGGTCTATATCCTGGGTTCAGTACAGAAAGCTAGGCCTATATCCTGGGTTCAGTACAGAAAGCAAGGCCTATATCCTGGGTTCAGTACAGAAAGCTAGGTCTATATCCTTGGGTTCAGTACAGAAGGTTAGGTCTATATCATGAGTTCAGTAAAGAAAGCTAGGCCTATATCATTGGGTTCAGTACAGAAGGCTAAGTCTATATCCTGGGTTCAGTACAGAAAGCAAGGCCTATATCCTTGGGTTCAGTACAGAGGGCTAGGCCTATATCCTGGGTTCAGTACAGAGGGCTAGGTCTATATCCTGGGTTCAGTACAGAAAGCTAGTCCTATATCCTGGGTTCAGTACAGAAAGCAAGGCCTATATCCTGGGTTCAGTACAGAAAGCAAGGCCTATATCCTGGGTTCAGTACAGAAAGCAAGGCCTATATCCTGGGTTCAGTACATGGATAAATGCACAACATAAACTGAAAAGAAACACAATAAAAAAAAAGTATGTGTGAAAAGGAAGAAATGAAAAAAACGAAATCACATAAGAGATGTTGTGAAAGAGGAATATAAAATACATTACAAAAATGACACGGCTAAATCTTCAGCCTAGTTGATAGCTGATTGACGAGCTGAAGCATCCCATACCAGGCCACACAGTGGTCAAATATAAAATATTGTTTGACAATCATTCAAGAATCATCGTGAATGTGTGTGATGGCCTCAAGGCATTTAGTAATATAACTTTAAATCAACTCATCCGTCTCCTTGCTCGGTGTTTCACCGTGAGCGTGGCTCTCCGGCACACCGGCAATGTCCCCATGGGCCTTCCTCCACCGCGTTCTCCTGTTCTGGAACCAGACTTTGACCTGTGTCTGGGTCAGTCTCAGCGCTGAGGCCAGAAGCATCTTCTCAGTCCCTGTCATGTACCGCTGCTTACTGAACACTTCTTCTAGTTTGGTCAGCTGGTCGTCGGTGAAGCTGGTACGGATTCTCCTGCCAGATCTCCGCACGAAGGTTCCCCTGGAATGCCTGCCCGGTTGCCCTGCAGAGAAAACAAACAGTCATTTCCAAACAATATTCTTCCTTCCACATTATCCAACATGGGCTGCATTATCACAATGACACCTGTTCCCTTTTCCATTTGTCATTACGAAGAGTCGGATCATCAGTTTTACAAGACAATGCAATTACGAGACCTATCATGTAGGCTAATATCCTTTGGGCCAAAACAATCAAAGTCGGAAACATTGAGGACATAAATTGATCTCACCGTTATACAGACCTTGATTATAACCATTTAGATGCTGGTAGTAAACTGTGTGAAGTGAATTTGTGTCTCCAATATGCGACCAAGTCAGCATCGCCGGATGGTGCCTTGCGCCTCCGCCTGGTTGCTGGTTTTTCATGGCTTGTTGTGCAGCTGCTTCCCAGGAAGGACCCACGGAAAGGATAACTTCAACACTGAAGGAGCAAAGCTTTATTTATCTTTGTCGTTAATAGAACCTTGTTTAGTAACGATGACAAGATGTCCGTTACTCCACCACAAATAGGAAAATATGATGGTAAGGAGAAGGAAGATGTCCCGTTGAAGGCACTCGCGCTCAGGCTTCCTCTCGTCATGCTGCGCCGATGAGTGTGGCTCCTTCTCCAGGCGCGAGGCGAGGACTTTATACCCCGCCTCAAAGGATAGAGCATATGGCCTGAAAGGTGTTGTCCCATCGAGTCAAAAACTACTTTGAGGAGCTTAGTGTAAAGCTGTCGTCATGGGGCGGTGTTCTGGTCGACCAAGAGCCGATGGATCAATTATGACCTGACAAAGACTTCAGACAGGGGCTTTGCATGCGGGGCTGAAGTGACAAATCACCACAAAGGTAATCATTATTGAGTGTTGTCATGTGTTGCTGCCATGCTATGTTGTTGTCTTAGGTCTCTCTTTATGTAATGTTGTGGTGCCTCTCTTGTCGTGATGTGTGTTTTGTCCTGTATTTTTATTTTAGTTTTAATCCCAGCCCCTCTTCCCGCAGGAGGCTTTTTGCCTTTTGGTAGACCGTAATTGTAAATAAGAATTTGTTCTTAACTGACTTGCCTAGTTAAATAAAGGTTAAATAAAAAATAGTAATGAAGCAGAAATAGGCATAACTTTTACAGTCTTGAGCAGACTTTAAATGCATAACAAGTTATGCCCGATTTTTTATAAACGTATGTCATATGCTAAATTACAGACACAGCATATTGTAGACTTCTTGGTAGTGGTACAAGTATCTGTTTTTACATTTCTAGTGGATTCAAAATTAGGCTTGTCTATAACTAGTGAGACAAAGCAGGGTTGACTTCCAGTGTGTGTGAAAGTGCTCATTACTGTCTGTTTACAGGATCAGTACGATTAAAGTCACATCTGGAATGACAGACTACTAACACACCTTCATTTACACTCTAAAATCACAGAGTACAGTTAGTTAGCTATCCCTAATATGCATTTATTGAGTAGATAAACTGCAATATGTGCTGTATCCAATTATAGTGAGGGATGTCAACATAACAAAGCTCAGGTACAACGGTCTTCTGTCAGACAGAACTTCAAAACAGATCAAATAGATGATGTTAAGTATTGAAAATACAATACAGATGTGTTCATTCATAATATGTACAATGAAGAACTTTATAAATGAGGGGAAAAAAAGACAATGCCTGCTTTTCCTATGTTTTTAAGACATAATTTACATACTGACTATTGTACAAATTCATTGACGGTACCATTGACTTGTCTGGTCATTCAAAAATACATTACAGCAGTATGGTATATGGCCAAACTGTTGTAAACACACCTTAATCTACCCCAAAATACCTAGTCGGTCTCTGATAACCTTCTAAAGCACGGCTGTAAACCTTAACTGTTTTACCATCACCAACAAAGTCAAAATGGCACCCTGACACTCAACTCACTACCAGTTGAGCACGTGACGGGTTACAATGGATACCGGATGAGAATACAGCGCTACGGATCATGGAAATGGCATGCCAATCCGGTGCATTACAATGTCGGAAAGAAAACCCTTTCATAGTAACTCTGATGATAATATATTAAGCCAGACATTATTGCAGACTTCAGCTGAAGGACAGAGGGACTCCTGAAAAGTACAAATGGTCCATCTGTATCACACCCAGCAGTGTTGGTCCATCTGGATCACACCCAGCAGTGTTGGTCCATCTGTATCACACCCAGCAGTGTTGGTCCATCTGTATCACACCCAGCAGTGTTGGTCCATCTGGATCACACCCAGCAGTGTTGGTCCATCTGGATCACACCCAGCAGTGTTGGTCCATCTGTATCACACCCAGCAGTGTTGGTCCATCTGTATCACACCCAGAAGTGTTGGTCCATCTGGATCACACCCAGCAGTGTTGGTCCATCTGTATCACACCCAGCAGTGTTGGTCCATCTGGATCACACCCAGCAGTGTTGGTCCATCTGGATCACACCCAGAAGTGTTGGTCCATCTGGATCACACCCAGCAGTGTTGGTCCATCTGGATCACACCCAGCAGTGTTGGTCCATCTGGATCACACCCAGCAGTGTTGGTCCATCTGGATCACACCCAGCAGTGTTGGTCCATCTGTATCACACCCAGCAGTGTTGGTCCATCTGTATCACACCCAGCAGTGTTGGTCCATCTGGATCACACCCAGCAGTGTTGGTCCATCTGTATCACACCCAGCAGTGTTGGTCCATCTGGATCACACCCAGCAGTGTTGGTCCATCTGGATCACACCCAGCAGTGTTGGTCCATCTGGATCACACCCAGCAGTGTTGGTCCATCTGTATCACACCCAGCAGTGTTGGTCCATCTGGATCACACCCAGCAGTGTTGGTCCATCTGGATCACACCCAGCAGTGTTGGTCCATCTGGATCACACCCAGCAGTGTTGGTCCATCTGGATCACACCCAGCAGTGTTGGTCCATCTGGATCACACCCAGCAGTGTTGGTCATCTGGATCACACCCAGCAGTGTTGGTCCATCTGGATCACACCCAGCAGTGTTGGTCCATCTGGATCACACCCAGCAGTGTTGGTCCATCTGGATCACACCCAGCAGTGTTGGTCCATCTGTATCACACCCAGCAGTGTTGGTCCATCTGGATCACACCCAGCAGTGTTGGTCCATCTGGATCACACCCAGCAGTGTTGGTCCATCTGGATCACACCCAGCAGTGTTGGTCCATCTGGATCACACCCAACAGTGTTGGTCCATCTGGATCACACCCAGCAGTGTTGGTCCATCTGGATCACACCCAGCAGTGTTGGTCCATCTGGATCACACCCAGCAGTGTTGGTCCATCTGGATCACACCCAGCAGTGTTGGTCCATCTGGATCACACCCAGCAGTGTTGGTCCATCTGGATCACACCCAGCAGTGTTGGTCCATCTGGATCACACCCAGCAGTGTTGGTCCATCTGGATCACACCCAGCAGTGTTGGTCCATCTGGATCACACCCAGCAGTGTTGGTCCATCTGGATCACACCCAGCAGTGTTGGTCCATCTGGATCACGCACAGCAGTGTTGGTCCATCTGGATCACGCACAGCAGTGTTGGTCCATCTGGATCACGCACAGCAGTGTTGGTCCATCTGGATCACGCACAGCAGTGTTGGTCCATCTGGATCACGCACAGCAGTGTTGGTCCATCTGGATCACACCCAGCAGTGTTGGTCCATCTGGATCACACCCAGCAGTGTTGGTCCATCTGGATCACACCCAGCAGTGTTGGTCCATCTGGATCACACCCAGCAGTGTTGGTCCATCTGGATCACACCCAGCAGCAAACCATCCCTACATCCCACTACTGGATGGCCTCTGAAGCTCAGCAGTGTTGGTCCAGCCCAGATGCTGCTGGAAGTGGTGTTGGAGGGCCAGTAGGAGGCACCCCTTTCCTCTGGTCTAAATAAATATCCCAATGCCCCCAGGGCAGTGATTGGGGACATTGCTCTGTGTAAGGTGCCGTCTTTCAGATGGGACATTAAACAGGTGTTCTGACTCTCTGTGGTCACTAAAGATCCCATGACACGTATCACAAGAGGAGGGGTGTTAACCCCGGTGTCCTGGCTAAATTCCCAATCTGAGCCTCAAACCATCATGGCCACCTAATCATCCCCAGCTTCCAATTGGCTCATTCATCCCCCCTCCTGTAACTATTCCCCAGGTCGTTGCTGTAAATGAGAATGTGTTCTCAGTCAACTTACCAAGTAAAATAAGGGTAAAAATAAATAAATAAATAAACAAACAAACAAACAGATACAAAGGCCATTGCTTATTATTTCAGTACACCTTTCCTTTCGTGTATCGTCAATATTGGCAAAGTGTCTGTAGTTCAAAGCCCCTGAAGTTAGGCCTGCATGAGATCCAGTCCCTCACAGAACCAGTCATTCACGGATCCAGTCACTCACAGATTCAGTCACTCACAGATCCAGTCACTCACGGATCCAGTCACTCACAGATCCAGTCACTCACAGTTCTGAATGCAAGTTAGACATACAGTTCTAAAGGATGACATCATATAGCTAGTTCAATATAAATACATTCCATCTCTCCAATGAGGGAAGGCGTTGCTGGGGTCAAAGGCCAAAGCCTCTTCTCTGGGTCAGCCAAAAGATGGCACCCATGTCTTCTGATGCGTATTTTTGAAAAATAATAATAACAATAATCTACTTTTTTTTTTTTTTTTATCCATGTCTTCCAGACACTTCAAGTAGGGGAAACATCACCCCTCTGTAGCACCAGGGTCACATTCATTAGGGCACACAAAAACAAGTGTTTCTTATTGGAGAAGCTCAGGTAGTCCCTCCCTGTTTTAGTCTGTTTTATTCCGTTTGGTGGATAATGAACATAACCCAGATGAGAGGCAGCAGGGGTCTATCATTGGGGTCATATTAGTTCAGCAGACACCAGGGAATCTTGTCTGTGTCACACTCCAGTTTGATGTTGAGGACAGTGACAGGGGCTCCACTAATAGTCAGCTCCTGTCTCGACTCCACCTTGTACTGCAAGTTAGTCAACCCGCCCTCAGGGTCAACCTTGAATTGTTCCTTCCAAAAATGAGGAGAGAGAACCATAATGTCAGTAGTGTGATTAGAAATACAACCAAAGAGATCAATTCAGTATCCGTCTATCTCAGAATGCAACACATAGCAATACAACACGGTAGGAGGTTCCCGGTGAATGCATCTCTACCTGTTTCTGTGCAGCCAGTCTCTTCTGGTCTCTCTTCCTCCAGGCAGGGTCATGGATGTGGCGAAAGGTTTTATACCCTGTTTTTATCCCACTGGGCCTGAAGAGCTGGCAAACAGAAAATGACAGATTGATTATATTATTATTATATTATTCCTGTCAACAGTTTTTGTTTTTTTACTGATCTACATGCAAACGTACTCTGGAGTTTTCCTAATGTGTAGGTAGAGGAGTCAGATACCGATGCTTATCAGTCATTGGCTTGTCATTCTTTTGGAGTCATTTTAAGGATTAGCCAGCGATCTCTTGTCTCTTTGTGACACGTAAAGGACAGTCCTGGTTTACCTGTAATCCAGCAGTTCTTAGTCTCCTGTAGAATTCATCGTCTTCTCTCCCCCATCCCCAGAACCGGTTGGACATGCCGTTGCACTTCAGGAACACAGAACACGACACAGCTAAAACACCACACCACCACCCAGTACAATCATTATTATCTATCCTGATGACTAGTCACTTTACCCTGCCTTCATGTACATATCTACCTCAAATACCTTATTATTATCTATCCTGATGACTAGTCACTTTACCCTGCCTTCATGTACATATCTACCTCAAATACCTTATTATTATCTATCCTGATGACTAGTCACTTTACCCTGCCTTCATGTACATATCTACCTCAAATACCTTATTATTATCTATCCTGATACCTAGTCCCTTTACCCTGGCTTCATGTACATATCTACTTCAAATACCTTATTATTATCTATCCTGATGACTAGTCACTTTACCCTGCCTTCATGTACATATCTACCTCAAATACCCTGCACATTTATCTGGTACTGGTACTTCCTGTATATAGCTCCACACTGATCTGGTACTGGTACTTCCTGTATATAGCTCCACACTGATCTGGTACTGGTACTTCCTGTATATAGCTCTATTCTTGTGTATTTTATTTTATTTCTCATGTGTTACTATTTTAAACTCTGCATTGTTGGGAAAGGTCCGTAAGCTTTTCACTGTAAAGTCTACACCTGTTGTATTTGGTGCATGTGATGAATATAATTTTATTGGAATATGTGTATGGGTAAATAATGAATGTAATGTACTAGAGCTCTGAAGTGCTGTCTATTATTACTGATAATGAATGATTATCTTAACAACGGGCTAACCTACCATGTGATAATGACTGATTAACAAACAACAGGCTAACCTACCATGTGATAATGACTGATTAACAAACAACAGGCTAACCTACCATGTGATAATGACTGATTAACAAACAACAGGCTAACCTACCATGTGATAATGACTGATTAACAAACAACAGGCTAACCTACCATGTGATAATGACTGATAAACAAACAATAGGCCATGTGATAATGACTATTTAACAAACAACAGTAACCTACCATGTGATAATGACTATTTAACAAACAATAGGCCATGTGATAATGACTGATTAACAAACAACAGGCTAACCTACCATGTGATAATGACTGATTAACAAACAACAGGCTAACCTACCATGTGATAATGACTGATTAACAAACAACAGGCTAACCTACCATGTGATAATGACTGATTAACAAACAACAGGCTAACCTACCATGTGATAATGACTGATTAACAAACAACAGGCTAACCTACCATGTGATAATGACTGATAAACAAACAATAGGCCATGTGATAATGACTATTTAACAAACAACAGGCTAACCTACCATGTGATAATGACTATTTAACAAACAACAGGCTAACCTACCATGTGATAATGACTGATTAACAAACAACAGGCTAACCTACCATGTGATAATGACTGATTAACAAACAACAGGCTAACCTACCATGTGATAATGACTGATTAACAAACAATAGACCATGTGATAATGACTATTTAACAAACAACAGGCTAACCTACCATGTGATAATGACTGATTAACAAACAACAGGCTAACCTACCATGTGATAATGACTGATAAACAAACAATAGGCCATGTGATAATGACTATTTAACAAACAACAGGCTAACCTACCATGTGATAATGACTGATTAACAAACAACAGGCTAACCTACCATGTGATAATGACTGATTAACAAACAACAGGCTAACCTACCATGTGATAATGACTGATTAACAAACAATAGGCCATGTGATAATGACTATTTAACAAACAACAGGCTAACCTACCATGTGATAATGACTGATAAACAAACAATAGGCCATGTGATAATGACTATTTAACGAACAACAGGCTAACCTACCATGTGATAATGACTATTTAACAAACAGGCTAACCTACCATGTGATAATGACTATTTAACAAACAACAGGCTAACCTACCATGTGACAATGACTGATTAACAAACAACAGGCTAACCTACATGTGATAAATGTAATGACTGATTAACAAACAATAGGCCATGTGATAATGACTATTTAACAAACAACAGGCTAACCTACCATGTGATAATGACTATTTAACAAACAATTGGCTAACCTACCATGTGATAATGACTATTTAACAAACAATTGGCTAACCTACCATGTGATAATGACCATTTAACAAACAACAGGCTAACCTACCATGTGACAATGACTGATTAACAAACAACAGGCTAACCTACCATGTGATAATGCTGTTTGGTGAGCAGCAGGATTCCTCCCACGTATGTCTTGTAGTGATACAGGGGGTGCAGCTCTGGTGAGGCCACGTGGAACGGGCCATCCTCTGGGAAACCATAGTCCAGAGCTTCATTCAGAGGTAACAAGTCCACATCATGCATGGCCATGTAATCAGTGTCGTTACCACTCTCCATGTAACCAACGTTAATGAGCGAGGCTCTGTTGAACCTGCGGTGAGATATGGGTGGAACTCATTATTTACTACCAGGAGGAGTCAATATTTCATTGGTAAGGTGCAAATCAAAGAGGCACACATCCAGACTATAGTTCCCCTGTGCCAATCAGAATTCATCAACAACCACTGGACTAAAATAGAATAGAAAATATATTGTGGCCTTCAGATTAGACAGAAACAGCACTTCTGTTGTAGGCCTATTGACTAATGAGGCAACATAACGTCTTCCATCACTTACCGATAGTGATCCATCTGGTTAATTACAAAGATCTTATGCAGTATTTTCTTGTTGTTCAAGAAGGTGTGCATGAAGGGGACAAACACCAGCAGCTCCTCAAACCTCTCCCTGAAAGGTATCAGGAGGGCCAGCTTGTGAGGGCCCCAGGAAGGGTCGTCCGCAGCGGATGCCTGTCTCTCCAGCGGACAAGGCTGATGGGGGATGCGTCCATCATCCACTACAACTCGGCTCATGTCTTCTGTACAGCTGAGTTGGAGCCATAGGAGGGAGACCAGTACCAGCACCACACACAGACCAAATAGTTTGTAGACTGTGCATTTCCCAGACCAGAATCTGAAAGTAATAGCAAGTCTCATTCAGCAATGTAGTGCAGTCTATGGTATGTTACACACCTGAACCACAAACTGACCAAGTGAGAGGTTTAGTAGCATTAACTCAGCTAGGCATAACTATTGTACACTAAACGGTTGCACAACCAAACCCACACACACTGTATGCAATGGCTACGTCTAGATTGTAAGGAATGGCTGGTTTAAAATACTATCACGCAATTTTACCAGAAATCGAACTAAAAATCAACCCACCAACATTATTTCACACAACAAAATCTGAGAGCAACACACTTCTATTGTCCTCATCTACTCACTGATAACACTCTTCTTCTGTTGTCCTCATCTATTCACTGATAACACTCTTCTTCTATTGTCCTCATCTATTCACTGATAATACCCTTCTTCTATTGTCCTCATCTCCTCACTGATAACACTCTTCTTCTGTTGTCCTCATCTCCTCACTGATAACACTCTTCTTCTATTGTCCTCATCTCCTCACTGATAACACTCTTCTTCTGTTGTCCTCATCTCCTCACTGATAACACTTCTTCTATTGTCCTCATCTCCTCACTGATAACACTCTTCTTCTGTTGTCCTCATCTACTCACTGATAACACTCTTATATTGTCCTCATCAACTCACTGATAACACTCTTCTTCTATTGTCCTCATCAACTCACTGATAACACTCTTCTATTGTCCTCATCTACTCACTGATAACACTCTTCTTCTATTGTCCTCATCTACTCACTGATAACACTCTTCTTCTATTGTCCTCATCTACTCACTGATAACACTCTTCTATTGTAGTCAAATACACTCCTCTGGATGAGGTACTTTTAGTGTCTAATTTCTTTGAGGTTGAACAATACTAAGAAATATTTCAACCATCTTAAACATCTGACCGCAATCCATTTACACCAGCTGCATTCGTTTTTAAAGAAATAGGCAAGTGTACCAATGTAATAGCCAGAGATTTAGGCTTTAGTGTACCTACAGTAACGTTATTAGTGTATTGGTATGATTCACAAGCTAGTAGATAAAAATGAAACATTTACTAGCTTGCTAATATCGGTTCACTCATCTAGACTAATCCTAGGATAGGGTCATTGTGAACATCAGGGCTACCGTTATGTTTTACCTTCGGTCTTCTTTGAAATAGAGGACTGGTTTCCTTCTTGATGAATACATCATTTTCGAGGTTGCAAATGACAACAGCTTCAAGATTTCACAGAAAATCCCAGTTATGCTATTCCCCAGATTCCGACAGCCGCTCCTCATAAAACAGAGAATGTCGTCGTGATTCTACAATCGAACCTCTTCATTATTCCTGGCTCTCTCCTTTGCAGTCTCCTTTGCAGTCGGATTATTTTGATGTCCAACTGGTGTTCTTGTCATATTCTTCCTCGAAATATCACATTACGCCTTTGGTTACTGAAAGTGAAATGCCGTGCCAATGTTCTTATTACATTGGCAAAGCTTTGGCTTGACGCTGGCTAATAACAGAGCAACATTGCTGCTCGCTGATAGCTACCTAGCAGGGGTGTAATCATTAGTCCAAACAGTTTCAGAACGTTTAGCAACTAAAACGAGAGTTTCTATTGGACAAATTAAGGTTGGTCACGCCTCGTTTCATTCTGTTTAAGAAACGTTTTACAACAGAATCGGCGTAATGACGACGCCCAGGGTGTACACGTTGCAACATAGCAGAGCAAGGAAATGTTGTTCCTATCCATGTCCTACTGCACAATGAGACAAAGATTGTTCTGTGGTGAGACACGTGGATTTCGGGGAACAAAAAAGTCTAGCAACAAACTATACAAACATAATTTGTTTCAATAATTAACTGTGTTTCACACACTACCATACTTAAGTTACATTGAAATAATTAGTTATTTCGCTAAAGAGCTTCTACACAAGAAAATATCAACACCTGAATTTATAAGGTCCGCCTATGATATTGCTCCGGGGGAAACACGTTATAAAGACAACGTTCCTATGCATTTGCGGAACTATTGAACGCATTCCCTATGGATGGACCCACATCTGACCTAATATTTTTGTTGGGCAAAGTGTCGCTGGAAAACAATCATTCAGGATGGCTAGCCATTGGTGACAACTTTATTTTTTAGTGCAATTTAATCAAGTTTTCACATTTACATAATCTAAAATTAAAATCCCCCCACCCAAAACAAACCAGTACCAACTGATTCAAATCATACTCAAAATCTCTGATACTGTATCTAACCATATAAATGCAAAAAAACACCAATGAGGCACTAATTCAACAAGGAACAGTTTGGGGAATTATTAAGGACAAACAAAAAACGGATTAATTGAACAAAAATATTTTCTGCAAAAAAAGATCCAGTGTAGTTCAAATTGTTTTGTGAGTGACAAGAAGCAAATGACTGCTTTCTGGCTGAGTACTTTTCAAATGTACAATGGATGTTTACACACAAATCAACTCCTTGTACATGATGAGAACTGGAGCAAACCTGTTAACCTGGACAACAATTCTTTATTTAATCAAAATGAATTAAATCAGTGTCTTCAAAACTCTACCTGAGTATTTGCAGAAAGGAAATGGACAAACCAAAACCTCTCTAGGTTCACTTAGATATGCAGTACAGATGAAAAAACAACCAATGTTCACTTGACCACCATCAAGCCAGTAGATTGTGATAAGGGAACATATTTGGCAGTGTATTCAGCAAGTTTGGGAAAAACGGTGTGAACTGCTTTCGTACTTCAGCAAATGCATAGCTAGTATGTCAAAGTTTTCCATGAAATTACCATAGTAACATCAGACACTCTGGCACCAACCTTTAACCAAAGTGTTACGTTTCTTATCTCACTTTCCAACTTCATAAATAAAACAGAGCCCATATTCAGAAAGCATCAGAGTACAAGTGCTGATCTAGGATCTGTTTCTCCTTTTAAATCAAAATTAATAACAAGGGATAACAGATACTAGATCAGCAGATCTACCCAGAGGTGCTTTGCGAAAACGGATACAGGTTAACAAGAGAAAGTTCCCAAGTTTCAAGATCTTCAATTTAAAATTCTGCATATTCTAGATGTCTTTCTGTTTCTAAACACACAAACCACGACCAACAACTAAATACATCGGGATTTGAAACGTACATTCATTTGACGCTAAATAAAAACGTAAAGATTAGTATGCACAGATGACCAAAAATAAGTTTCATAAATCAAGTCACCATTTCTGTTGTAGGGTTCTAAACCAAAATAGGTGCTCTCTCCCCTCAGCCAGTAACAAAACCCCCCATTACAATACATGTAGAGTGAGAACAATGTCTAATCAGTTTGAAAACACCTGTTATGCTGAGAGAAGAGATGCGGCCTGGAATATGACTGACAGGCATTCTAGTCACAAACAGTGCTACAGAAATATCTTATGGGATGTCGGGGGGGGGAGGAGGAGGCTTATGAAGTGAAAAAAATACAGTAGTGGTTTTAACAATGTTTGATATTATCAGTCCAATGTTTGATATCATCAATAGTACAAAATCATGTTTGATATCGATAGTACAATATCATTTTTTCCCCAGCCAAATGTAAAACATAGAGCATACAGTAGAGGATCATAAATAAAACCAATTGCAAACAGTGTTCTTACAGAAACAGCAATGGGGAATATCAAAGTCACAAAAGGGTCTTAAAAATCCAAAAGCAGAACCCCTTCAAAATAAAAAGTAACTGGGTTTTCACTGACAGAACGGTAACCTCACCCATCTGTACACATACTTCTGGGAGATATCACACATTCTCACTAATGTTTAAGTACTGCATTCAGACCAGGGTTGTGTTCAATACACATATCAATTCAGGAATTTCATTCAAATTGAATTGATTCATGAAAAATGCCTCAGAAAACAATGGGGGAATTTTCAATTCAAGAATAGTGTGTAAGTTAACTTCCTGAATTGACTGATTTGATCCCCAATCCGGACTCAGAAACGACCATATGAGAGTGCATGTTTACACTAATTTCTTGGCCTCAAAGAAACTTTTGAGGTGTCTCATCTGCCAGAAGCCAATGGCCACAAGGATCAATGTCTGAACGATGGACCACCACAGAACCCTCTGGTTGGTGCTCTCACTGGTCTGCCTGAAGCGCTCCTCACGGTACTGGAAAAGACGGCGCAATTAGAAATACAAATAGTAGCACACGAGTCAAGGCAATGAATTTCCTGAATCTACTCACTAGTAGATCTGACGGGATTGGATAAGTGGAAGCAATATGGTGATATTTCAACCTAGCCATTCAGAAGACTATAGTAAGGTGTTACTCACATGCTTATATATATATATATAAAATCCCCTCAGATTTACAGGAGTGGCTAGAGTATGGGGGCTAGAGGTCTAATTGCAATTTAGCAAATGTCTTAAGTTTGCCGTGAACAGACATTTCATTATATTTGAAGGAGAAAACATCGCACCAAATGGCGGTCTGCTGATCGTCTCGCTTTCATTCCGCTCGGTGTGTTTTAGGGACCATCCGCCAGTACGTGTCTGACATTATTTTAGCATTTTTCTACATCTAGACTTGATTAGTGAATTATAGCTGGCACTCTGTTCAAAAGGTGCTAAGTAGCCTCAGCCGGTAAACACTACCGGCGTGTCCAGGGCTTTACTCAGCAGGACAGCTGATGTACTCACCCTCTGATAGTTCTGCTCCTTCTGGATCTGGTCCACCTGCTCCACCAGCTGTCTCACTCTCAGCTGCAGCTCTGTCAGCTTGTCTTTGGCTGCAATCTCTGCATAGTTATTGGTGTGCTCTCCCACTTGGATGTCTAGGTGAACTCTCTGAGGAAAAAAAAGAGTGGTTCACAGCAATTGAGAGGAGAATCAAAATGGGTATTTACTTTTTTACCCTCTACTCTTACATCCCCTGCACCCTGCCATTAACTGTTCTTATTGACCCACAATTCATATGCATTTTGTGGGTGCAATAGCCTTCCCCCACATTTGTCACACTAATGTACTTACAAGCATTCCTCCAGCGAAGAGGGCAAACTTGGAAGAGTTGGAATGAAGGCAGATCCGATGTTCTCCTGGGGTGTGAGAGGTGAAGGTGAATCTTCCCTCTGAGCCGTACTGACGAGACAGGATCACCTAGAGTCCAGACAGGAAACACACAGAAAGAACAACTTTTTCAGTATCATCACTATTCAATTCAATGCGGTTTGGGTCATGATTGTTCTCACAAGTCTCTCTCAGAGAATACCATATGAAGTGAATGACTAGTTGCAAAGTGTAGTATCCTACCTTCTCATCAGGGTCTTTCACTTCAACAAACATCCCCAGACCCTGTGTGGCAGGTAGGTACTCTTCTTTCTGCTTGTCGTACAATTGTGTACGATAGTTTCCTAAAAAAAAGAGAAAATACAATTGTTTACACATGCCAGCCAATGATTGCTTCTACCGGTCCAATCCTTACAAGTGCCTAGTTAGGAAGAAACTGTTAGGGCCTGGGGTTGATTCTGGGCAAGACCTACAGTATGTTAAACAGTATATGGATGGTAAGACAGTCAAATATGTAGTTCCATGGTTTATTTATTAAATTATCAAAAGCATGAATAACCTATTTCCAATCTTACAGTTCTAGCTAGGGGAGGACATCGACGACATGTGTCTGCTTATTTTTGTTAGGTATTACTGTATCGTTGTAGCTAGAAACATACGATTTGCGCTCTGCACGCAATAACGGCTACAAATATGTGTAATTACGCAACCAATTCACTTTATTTGAATAGCTAACGTTAGCTAGCTGGTTAGCCTGCTCGTGAATATGAGTAGCTAGCTAGCCAAGTCTGCCAACTGAAAAGTAAGTTCACTGCCCCCTCTACAGAGTTTAATGTTGGCTGGCTAGATAACTAACTAGATTTCTGGCTAAATGTTAACTCGAATTCGGTATCTAGTTTGACGAAATAGCAAACAAACTAGCTCGCTAGCTGACTTCCCAGGGCTAAATAGCATAGCAATCCCAATGGCCACAAGACACTGACCGATGATCATCGTTTCATCCGGAATTTCCTCTATGAAGCATTTCTTCTCAGTCTCCCCGATGTGAAAGTACAGCGAGGAAACAAATGTGTAATAAACGTTCAAAAGCAAAACTGACAACACACAAGACCGCATTTTGACTGCCACCATCTTCCTGCCGGTTACAGAGGACGGATGTTGTGATTCGAGTCTGCGCAGACATCAATGCCACGTAAACTATCGCTTACCATCGTCCAATCAACACTCGAGTTAGACTTGTGGTTGTTGTAGTTCTAATGTTCTTCCGGTATGCACTGTGCAGGGGTTTGTTTCAACCTAAAACTAAAAAAAGGAATGCAAATAATTAACTGATCATGGTCTTCAATTTAGACATCAATAAGTTGAATCAGTAGTAGAGCTTTGCTTGAAGAAGTCCAGGGCAAACGTGTGTACTGTCAGTCACACATACCAAAAGATATGGAAGCATTAGACTACAAATTATAACGTGCAGTTTACTCATTTGGGGAGACCAGTTTTATTGAGTCTTACAGGATAAACTCAACATTGGCCTTGTTCAGTTTGAATCATTCAAATTACATTAAAGAGATATTCCCACTCAAATAATCGGTGTATAAGCAGGTTTTCAAACACACAATTCCCATCAATTTAATAATGCAAGATGAGAAAGGTGGTGCAATCTCACAGTAGTGATTTGTAAAGCCTCCAGTAGGCCTCACCAAAAATGAGAACGTCGAAATCCTTCAAAACACCCACATGGTATAATTAACGTCAAAACCTAAAATGTAACTTGTCTGTATAAATCGATCATTGCATTATTAGTAGCCAAATTATTCCTCATATAGGCCATGTGACGGTATGGATATGGTAGTTGGGGGGAGTTGTTCTCCCAAAAATATGGTTTAAGTCAGCAAAGAAAACTCCACACATGGAGAGAGAAAATGGCAAAGGCCAGATAGGAAAGCCTTCGCATATCAGCATCAGAAGTGCAGCAATCACATTGAACCAACAGTCAAGAGCAGTCAGAGTTTTAAAAAAGTAAATAAAATCCCATTCACCCATCTAAACTAGCCCAATCAGAACCCAACAGTACAAAAATCTAAATGAAGTGAAAATAAATCTTTATAGATCTTATACTGAACATTTTGTGAAAATAATCTCTTTTGAAAGTTGTTATTTAACTAATCAGTGTTTTACAGATCGAGCCAAATAAACAATAATTCAACAGCAATTATCCCCTGCACTGTGAAAGCAAAAAATGACAGAGGAAAGGGTAAATAAAAACAAAAATGCTTAACTGCCTCCATCAAAAAGTCAAAGGTCACTCAGACACATGGTAGCAACCATTAGTCATGGTTATTTCACAAAAATTGGAACGATACCATAAGTGACTCATCACAGCGCTTCAGCAGATATAAACATTTGTACAATCTTTAGAAAATTAACTTAGAATAGAGATTCAACAACACATTCTTCGCAACAGTCAATTTCACAAATACCTCTCACATACAGAAATGTGTTTTTCCTCTCAGTAAAATCTCCTGTTTCTTTCCTGGCGCTTCTGAAATACAACAGCCCCTACAACACCACAAACTACAATTCCCAGTAGAGCACATAGCAGAAGCAGGAAGACCTTCCAGCCGGTAAGAGGCGTGCTTCGGAAGTTACCAGTAGGATCATCAATGTTGTCTGTGAAAGAGAAAAATGAAAGAATGATCACGGTTAACTCTAAAAAGCCTACTCACCCTACCATACATTATCTACAGTAAGATGACAAATATCTGACTGTGGTCAAATAGAATACAAGCTTTATTGTCTATTAGATTAGAACGGAAATGGGTTCTCTTTATGAAATAAATCTACCTACCTTTGGGGGACTTCAGCAGGCTGACGCTTGGCTCAATCTTGGTCCAGTCCAGACTGTCCTCATCAGGTGTGTGTTCCACCATCAGCTGGTACATCTTCATAGAGATGATGTCGTGGTTATCTGTAACATGAGAAATGTGTTAGCATAAATCCCAATAGACTTCAGATGTACAACTGACAAAGCCGGACTATGAAACAACAAACAAGTAATTGGATCAATCTGTGTGTACTCTTCTGCACAGTGAAATAACAAAAAATAAAGAAATAACTGAATCAAGGTCAGTCATTATCTTTCTCAGTGTCCAGTTCTTACCTTTGTGTTCTAGAAACCTACATGTATTTAGATTTACATCTCGAAAGAATCAGTCTCTACAACCTGACCCAACCTACCAGAGATCCCCTGTAGCAAGAATCAGTCTCTACAACCTGACCCAACCTACCAGAGATCCCCTGTAGCAAGAATCAGTCTCTACAACCTGACCCAACCTACCAGAGATCCCCTGTAGCAAGAATCAGTCTCTACAACCTGACCCAACCTACCAGAGAGATCTCCTGTAGCAGCAGAGGCCCCAAAGTAGTACCCTGTGGGGAGGCGGACACCCCCGATGTCAATGCACTCTTTCCATTCATTCTTATCATCAATGTCAATCATCACCTGTAGAGATCAGAATGGTGCCATTATTTGAATAGAACTGCAACATGTCGAACACATAACAGGTAGTCCATAACATTGAAATTCACCAATTTCATAACACAAGAATCCAGTTTCCCAGACAAAGACTAAACATAGTCCTGGACCAAAGAGAATTCTCCAAGGAGCCATCTCCATTAAGCATGCCTTTCAATACAGGACGAGGTTCAGCCTCATCTATGTTTAGGAAACCGATCCAAGATGTCTGAACGAGAGTAATTTATATAATAAAAAAGAAAAAAGGGATTCCTACCGTGAGTCTACCCTTGGAGTAACGGATGGCCAGATAGGTGTCATGGTCTTTGTTCCTGATCTCAGAAGAGCAGCCTCCCAGTTCAGAGTTACGTCCATCATTCCCATGGTCATAGGGCAGAGAACCATTATTCACAATGGCATAGATGTAAGGGAAGGAACGCTAGTATGGGGAAACAAGGGATGTAAGGACAGAAAACTGGAAAAATGTTCGTTATATAGACATCGTCAATCAATTATTTGATCCGAATCCTGACTCAGTTACCACACACACGTTCATTGTGTTACAAAAAAAAGTCCTTCTCAGAAAGCAAAATAAAAAATAAATAAATTCACGACAAAATAAAGAAACTCAAAAGAAAATACTTCACATTAAAATCCATGCATCACAATGACATGAAACGCAGGACAATAATGATAAATGTAGCTGCATCAACTCACGTCAGCTGCCTCATCGTTATGGTACGTGTCTATAAAAAGGGCGAGGCCGTGGAACTTAGCATTGCTGCCAAACACAGACCCTGCAAAGGGAAGAATCACGTCAAGTCAACCAGCCAAATCGTTGCACTTACATCCATCCCATGGAGATCATTGCGGAAGGTATCCACAAATAAAGCCAGGCCAACAAAATGATCTTGGTTTCCAAAGACTGGGCCTGAATGGAAGGCAAAGAGGCGAGATATGATGAGCACATGACTGAGACATGAAGTGCTTACGGCAAATGCAACCCCGTGCTACCACATCACATTGTCTACTAATTTGATTGCCAAAGCTTTGTAATGGAATGAGGAAGTGGTTGATGACAAAGATGTTATTTTGGCAAGATGATACCTTACCTGGATGAAGTCTCTCCTTCGTGTACCAGATGGCGATGCCGTCACCATGGAGACTCTTCTTCCCCGACCCGTGGATCTTGTACTGCACGTGCATCTCCCAGTCTTTCAGATAAACAGGCTGCACAGTGAAAGCAAAATGACATTGGATCATCAATTCAACCATCAATTGGACCTATTCAGTTCAAAATGTAGATATTCTCCAATCAAACTACAATGGATTTGGGAGTGGTCTATTGTTTGTGTGTCTGTCTGTAATGCCTAACAGAATACATTTCATAGAAGCTAGTTCCTTACTCACCACTGTGTTCCATATGGATCCCTGTCTACTTCTCTCATCAGGTGTCAGGCGCACATAGGAGCTGGTGACTAGCGTGCTCCCCCAGAAGTCCCACTGACTGGATGGGCTGCTTCCAACACCTGTACAACATGTCAACATGTTGATGAAGAGTCAAGCAGCATTTCAGGGACACATGAGAGAAGAACGTGAATAATTCCGTTGTGCATCAATGACTCATTGCCACCCCTAGGCCAGCTCTCAAGAACTCAAGGGGGGCAATGGAATTGTAGTCATGAATAAGAATAACACTTAGCCCAGCTGACTAAAAATAGTTGAGTCGGCTACCGCAAGCCTAGCCAAAGCTGTACTTTTAAGGAGCCTGTCGTTGCTCCTCAAAGTCCAAGGACCGTATGTTATCTTCAGAGGTAGACCGACTCTGGCAGCCAAATACTCCATCTAAATGTGAATCGATTCTCAATAGCAATACGGTTCTAGAAACATAAAGGCCCTTTACTTTCATATCACATCAAAATAATGCAAAATATCCACACTGTTTTAACCTGCTTAATCACAGTTTTTCGACGAAAGCAAAACGGTGCTATTATCTGAGGATAGCACTATAGTAAACAAACACTGACAAGCATATTTCAACCCTCCAGGCGCGACACAAAACGCAGAAATAAAGATATAATTCATGCCTTACCTATGACGAGCTTCTTTTATTGGCACTCCAATGTCCCATAAACATCACAAGTGGTCCTTTTGTTCGATTAATTCTGTCGATATATATATCCAAAATGTCAATTTATTTGGAGCGTTTGATCCAGAAAAACACAGGTTCCAACTTGCGCAACGTGACTACAAAATATCTCAAAAGTTAACTGTAAACTTTGCCAAAACATTTTAAAATCGTAAATAATCAATAAAATTGAAGACGGGATGATCTGTGTTCAATACAGGAGGAAAACAAACTGTAGCTAGCTTTCAGGTCACGCGCCTATAACAAAAGAGTCCTCTTCACTCTAACCTTGTTCTGAACAGTGTTACTTCTTCATTACACAAAGGAAAAACCTCAACCAATTTCTAAAGACTGTTGACATCCAGGAAGCGGTAGGAACTGCAAGAAGGTCCCTTAGAAATCTGGATTTCCAACGAAAACCCATTGAAAAGAGAGTGACCTCAAAAACAAAAATCGAAATGGTTTGTCTTTGGTGTTTCGCCTGCCAAATAAGTTCTGTTATACTCAGACATGATTCAAACAATTTTAGAAACTTCAGAGTGTTTCTAACCAATACTACTAATATGCATATATTAGCATCTGGGACAGAGTAGCAGGCAGTTTACTCTGGGCACCTTATTCATCCAAGCAATGCAATACTGCCCCCCTGTCACCAAGAAGTTAAAGTGGCTAGTGATACATTCTTTACATCAATTTTTCCATTATTAAAGTGGCTGGAGTTGAGTCAGTATGTTGGCAGCAGCCACTCAATGTTAGTGGTGGCTGTTTAACAGTCTGATGGCCTTGAGATAGAAGCTGTTTTTCAGTCTCTCGGTTCCTGCTTTGATGCACCTGTACTGACCTTGCCTTCTGGATGATAGCGGGGTGAACAGGCAGTGGCTCGGTGGTTGTTGTCCTTGATGATCTTTATGGCTTTCCTGTGACATCAGGTGGTGTAGGTGTCCTGGAGGGCAGGTAGTTTGCCCCCGGTGATGCATTGTGCAGACCTCACTACCCTCTGGAGCGTCTTACGGTTGTGGGCGGAGCAGTTGCCATACCAGGCGGTGATACAGCCCGACAGGATGCTCTTGATTGTGCATCTGTAGAAGTTTGTGAGTGCTTTTGGTGACAAGCCGAATTGAGGCGCTGCTGCACCTTCTACACCACGCTGTCTGTGTGGGTGGACCAATTCAGTTGGTACGTGATGTGTACGCCGAGGAACTTGCCTTTACTACCCTCTCCACTACTGTCCCGTCGATGTGGATAGGGGGGTGCTCCCTCTGCTGTTTCCTGAAGTCCATCTCCTTAGTTTTGTTGACATTGAGTGTGAGGTTATTTTCCTGACACCACACTCCAAGGGCCCTGAACTCCTCCCTGTAGGCAGTCTCGTCGTTATTGGTAATCAAGCCTACCACTCTAGTGTCGTCCGCAAACTTGATAATTGAGTTGGAGGCGAGCATGGTCACGCAGTCGTGGGTGAACAGGGAGAACAGGAGAGGGCTCAGAACGCACCAGTGTTGAGGATCAGCGGGGTGGAGATGTTGTTACCTACCCTCACCACCTGGGAGCGGCCCGTCAGGAAGTTTATTACCCAGTTGCACAGGGCGGGGTTGAGACCCAGGGTCTTGAGCTTGATGATGAGTTGAGGGTACTGTGGTGTTAAATGCTGAGCTGTAGTTGATGAACAACATTCTCACATAGGTATTCCTCCTGTCCAGATGGGTTAGGTCAGTGTGGTTGCGACTGCGTCATCTGTGGACCTATTGGGGTGGTAAGCAAATTGGAGTGGGTCTAGGGTGTCAGGCAGGGTGGAGGTGATATGGTCCTTGACTAGTTTCTCAAATCACTTCATGATGACGGAAGTGAGTGCTATGGGGCGGTAGTCATTTAGCTCAGTTACCTTAGCTTTCTTGGGAACAGAAACAATGGTGGCCCTCTTGAAGCATGTGGGAACAGCAGGCTAGGACAATGATTGATTGAATATGTCCGTAAACACACCAGCCAGCTGGTCTGCGCATGCTCTGAGGACGCGGCTGGGGATGCCGCCTGGGCCTGCAGCCTTGAAGGTTAACATGTTAAAATGTTTTACTCACGTCGGCTGCAGTGAAGGAGAGACTACAGGTTTGGGTAGCGGGCTGTGTCAGTGGCGCTGTATTGTCCTCAAAGCGAGCAAAGAAGTTGTTTAGTCTGTCTGGGAGCAAGACATCCTGGTCCGCGACGGAGCTGGTTTTCTTTTTGTAATCCGTGATTGACTGTAGACCCTGCCACATGCCTTGTGTCTGAGCCATTGAATTGAGACTCTACTTTGTCTCTAAGCCGACGCTTAGCTTGTTTGATTGCCTGGCGCAGGGAATAGCTACACTGTTTCTATTCGGTCATGTTTCCGGTCACCTTGCCCTGGTTAAAAGCAGTGGTTCGCGCTTTCAGTTTCACGCGACTGCTGCCATCAATCCAGGGTTTCTGGTTTGGGAATGTTTTAAATAGTTGCTGTGGGTACGACATCGCCGATGCACTTGCTAATAAACTCGCTCACCGAATCAGCATATTCGTCAATGTTGTTGTTTGACGCAATGCGGAACATATCCCAATCCATGTGATCGAAGCAATCGTGAAGCGTGGCATCAGATTGGTCGGACCAGCGTTGAACAGACCTGAGCGCGGGCGCTTCCTGTTTTAGTCTCTGTCTATAGGCAGGGAGCAACAAAATGGAGCCGTGGTCAGCTTTTCCGAAAGGAGGGCGGGGGAGGGCCTTATATGCGTCACGGAAGTTAGAATAACAATGATCCAGAGTTACCAGCCCTGGTTGCACAATCGATATGCTGATAGAATTTAGGGAGTCTTGTTTTCAGATTAGCCTTGTTAAAATTCCCGGCTACAATGAATGCAGCCTCAGGATATGTGGTTTCCAGTTTACATAGTCAAATAAAGCTCGTTCAGGGCCGTCGATGTGTCTGCTTGGGGGGGAATATATGCGGCTGTGATTATAATTGAAGAGAATTCTCTTGGTAGATAATGCGGTCGGCATTTGATTGTGAGGAATTCTAAGTCAGGTGAACAGGTCTTGAGTTCATGTATGTTGTTATGATCACAGCACGTCTCGTTAATCATAAGGCATACCCCCCGCCCCTTTTCTTACCAGAAAGATGCTTGTTTCTGTTGGCGCGATGCGTGAAGAAACCAGCTGGCTGTACCGACTCCGATAGCGTGTCTCGAGTGAGCCATGTTTCCGTGAAGCAAAGAACGTTACAGTCTCTTATGTCTCCCTGGAATGCTACCCTTGCTCGGATTTCATCAACCTTGTTGTCAAGAGACTGGCGAGTAGTATGCTTGGGAGCGGTGCACAATGTACCCGTCTCCGGAGCCTGACCAGAAGACCGCTTCCTTTGCCTCTTTTACGGCATCGTTGTTTTGGTTCGCCGGCTGGGATCCGATCCATTGTGGTGGGCAAAACAGAGGATCTGCGTCGGGAAAGTCGTATTCCTGGTCGTAATGATGGGGAGTTAGCGTTGCTCTTATATATCCAGTAGTTCCTCACGACTGTATGTAATAAAACTTAAGATTACCAGGGGTACCAATGTAAGAAATAACATGTAAAAAACTAAATTCTGCATAGTTTCCTAGGAACGCGAAGCGACGCGGCCATCTCGGTCGGCGCTGGAAGTAGGCGAACTTCAGTTTCTTGGCAATTTCTCACATGGAATAGCCTTAATTTCTCAGAACAAGAATAGACTGACGAGTTTCAGAAGAAAGGTCTTTGTTTCTGGCCATTTTGAGCCTGTGATCGAACCCCACAAATGATGATGCTCCAGATACTCAACTAGTCTAAAGGCCAGTTTTAATGCTTCTTTAATTCAGAACAAGAGTTTTCAGCTGCGCTAACTTAATTGCAAAGGGGTTTTCTAATGATCAATTAGCCTTTTAAAATTATAAACTTGGATTAGCTAACACAACGTTCCATTGGAACACAGGAGTGATGGTTGCTGATAATGGGCCTCTGTACGCCTATGTAGATATTCCATTAAAAATGAGCTGTTTCCAGCTACAATAGTCATTTATAACATTAACAATGTCTACACTGTATTTCTGATTAATTTGATGTTATCTTAAAATTGACAAAAAAAATACGCTTTTCCTTATTAAAAAACAAGGACATTTCTAAGTGACCACAAACCTTTGAACGGTAGTGTACAAGGTACTTTTATACACTGTATTACACATGATAGCAAATACAGTTTGACATACACATGTAGTGATATGTCAATATAAGCACCACCCCATAGGATCTTTAGAAACCACTGAGTTGGGACACTTGTTTTTAAAGTGTGTCAAACTGTATTCCTATCATTTAATACTGTGAATAAAAGTATCATGTATGTCAAGTGTATGAATAATGTATGTCACTAAATATCTGTAAAAAAACAAAAAAAATGTTAAACAAAGTTGCCTTCGTCCTCTGAATAGGGGGGGAATACATACAAATAAAGATTATGTAAGTGGGGTTAGGGCGGTGAGTTTCCCCTGCGGCAAGTTTCCCTAGTATTTGTGCCAAGGCACACCTGTATTTGGGGACATTGTCCCATTTTTCTCTGCAGATCTTCTCAAGCACTGTCAGTTTGGATGGGGAGCGTCGCTGCACAGCTATTTTCAGGTCACTCCACAAATGTTTGATCGGATTCAAGTCCGGGCTCTGGATGGGCCACTCGAGGACATTGAGACTTGTCCCAAAGCCACTACTGCATTGTCTTGGCTGTGGACTTAGGATCGTTGTTCTGTTGGAAGGTGAACCGTCACCCCAGTCTGAGGTCCTGAGCATATTTTCATCAAGGATCGCTCTGTACTTTGCTCAGTTCATCTTTCCCTCGATCCTGACTAGTCTCCTAGTCCCTGCCGCTGAAAAACATCCCCACAGCATAATGCTGCCACCACCATGCTTCACCATAGGGATGGTGCCAGGTTTCTTCCAGACGTGATACTTGGCATTCAGGCCAAAGAGTTTCATCTTGGCTTCATCAGACCAGAGAATCTTTTTCCTCATGGTCTGAAAGTCCTTTAATACATTTTGGCAAACTCCAAGCGGGATGTCTTGTGCATTTTTACCGTAGAGTCTGGCCACTCCACCATGAAGGCCTGATTTGGTAGACTGCTGCAGAGATAGGAGAACCTTCCAGAAGGACAACCATCTCCACAGAGGAACTCTGGAGCTCTGTCAGAGAGTGACCATTGGGATCTAAGACACCACCGTGACTCAGGCCTTCTGCCCCGATTGGTCAGTTTAGCTGGGCAGCCAGCTCCAGGAAGAGTCCTGATGGCTCCAAACGTCTTCCATTTAAGAATGATGGAGGCCACGGTGTTCTTGGGGTCCTTCAATACTGCAGAAATTTTTTGGTACTTTTCCCCGGATCTGTGCCTCGACACAATCATGTCTCTGAGCTCGAAGGACAATTCCTTCGACCTCATGGCTTTGTTTTTGCTCTGACATGCACTGTCAACTGTGGGACATTATATAGACAGGTGTGTGCCTTTCCAAATCATGTCCTATCAATTGAATTTACCACAGGTGGACTCCAATCAAGTTGTAGAAACATCAAGGATGATCAATGGAAACAGGATGCACCTGAGCTCAATTGAGTCTCATAGCAAAGGGTCTGAATACCTATGTAAATAAGGTATTTCAGACTCTGTCCACCTCAAAGCTACGCCACATCTTCTAAAACAATAAACAAATGTAGTTAGGACTTGCAGGAGTTCCAACTAGACAAAATAAAAGTAGCTAGCTAACGTTAGCTAGCTCGCTGAAGCATCTGCTGAACTTGACTTGAAAAAAATTGCATTACAGCCACAACAGATTTAGACAATTGGCAAAAAAACAGAAGGGGAGAGTTGCGGAGAATCATCAAATCAAATTTATTTATATAGCCCTTCGTACATCAGCTGATATCTCAACGTGCTGTACAGAAACCCAGCCTAAAACCCCAAACAGCAAGCAATGCAGGTGTAGAAGCACGGTGGCTAGGAAAAACTCCCTAGAAAGGCCAAAACCTAGGAAGAAGCCTAGAGAGGAACCAGGCTATGTGGGGTGGTCAGTCCTCTTCTGGCTGTGCCGGGTGGAGATTATAACAGAACATGGCCAAGATGTTCAAATGTTCATAAATGACCAGCATGGTCAAATAATAATGAGGCAGAACAGTTGAAACTCTAACCCCTCTTGCACTACATGACCAAAAGTGTGCGGATACCTGCTCGTGGAACATCTCATTCCAAAATCATGTGCATTCATATGGAGTTGGTCCCCCCTTTGCTGCTATTAACAGCCTCCGCTCTTCAGGGAAGGCTTTCTACTAGATGTTGGAACAGTGTTGCTACAACAGCCTCCACTCTTCAGGGAAGGCTTTCTACTAGATGTTGGAACAGTGCTGCTACAACAGCCTCCACTCTTCAGGTAAGGCTTTCTACTAGATGTTGGAACAGTGCTGCTACAACAGCCTCCACTCTTCAGGTAAGGCTTTCTACTAGATGTTGGAACAGTGCTGCTATTAACAGCCTCCACTCTTCAGGGAAGGCTTTCTACTAGATGTTGGAACAGTGCTGCTATTAACAGCCTCCACTCTTCAGGGAAGGCTTTCTACTAGATGTTGGAACAGTGCTGCTATTAACAGCCTCCACTCTTCAGGGAAGGCTTTCTACTAGATGTTGGAACAGTGCTGCTATTAACAGCCTCCACTCTTCAGGGAAGGCTTTCGACTAGATGTTGGAACAGTGCTGCTATTAACAGCCTCCACTCTTCAGGGAAGGCTTTCTACTAGATGTTGGAACAGTGCTGCTATTAACAGACTCCACTCTTCAGGGAAGGCTTTCTACTAGATGTTGGAACAGTGCTGCTATTAACAGCCTCCACTCTTCAGGGAAGGCTTTCTACTAGATGTTGGAACATTCCAGCGGGGACTTGCTTCCATTCAGCCAAAAGACCATTAGTGAGGTCAGACACAGATCTTAGGCAATTAGGCCTGGCTCGAAGTCAGCGATTCATCCCAAAGGTGTTTGATGGGGTTGAGGTCAGGGCTCTGTGCAGGCCAGTCAAGGTCTTCCAAACCGAACGACAAACCATTTCTGCATGGACGTCACATTGTGCACGGGGACAGTGTCATGCTGAAATCAGGACAAGGGCCTTTCCCCAAAGTGTTGCCACAAAGGTGCAAGCACAGAATTGTCTAGAATGTAATTGTATGCTGGAGCATTAAGATCTCCCTTCACTGGAACTAAGGAGCCTAGTCCGGAACATGAAAAACAACCCCAGACCATCACTCCTCCTCCACAAAACTATACAGTTGGCACTATGCATTGGGGCATGTAGCGTTCTCCTGGCATCAGCCAAACCCAGATTCATCCGTCGGACTGCCAGATGGTGAAACATGATTCATCACTCCAGAGAACGCATTTCCACTGCTCCAGAGTCCAATGGCGGCGAGCTTTACACCTCTCCAGCCGATGCTTGTTATTACGCATGGTGACCTAAGGCTTGTGTGCGGCTGCTCGGCCATGTAAACCCATTTCATGAAGCTCCCTGCGAACAGTTCTTGTGCTGACGTTGCTTCCAGAGGCCGTTTGGAACTCTGAAGTGAGTGTTGCAACCGAGGACACACTTCACGGCTGAGTTGTTGTTGCTTTTAGACGTTTTCACTTCAAAATAACAGCACTTACAGTTGACCGGGGAAGCTCTAGCAAGGCAGAGATTTGACGAACTGACTTTTTGGAAAGGTGGCATCCTATGACAGTGCCACGTTGAAAGTCACTGAGCTCTTCAGTAAGGCCATTCTACTGCCAATGTTTGTCTATGGAGATCGCATGGCTGTGTGCTCGATTTTATACACCCTGGCTGAAATAGCCAAATCCACTATTTTTGTAAACTCAGCAACAAAAGAAACATCTGCTCACTGTCAACTGCGTTTATTTTCAGCAAACTTCACGTGTAAATATTTGTATGAACACAAGATTCAAGAACAGACATAAACTGAACAAGTTCCACAGACATATGACTAACAGAAATGGAATAATGTGTCCCTGAACAAAGGGGGGGTCAAAATCAAAAGTAACAGTCAGTATCTGGTGTGACCACCTGCTGCATTAAGTACTGCAGTGCATCTCCTCCTCATGGACTGCACCAGATTTGCCAGTTCTTGCTTTGAGATGTTACACCACTCTTCCTGCAAGGCACCTGCAAGTTCCCTGACATTTCTGGGGGAATGGCCCAAGCCCTCACCCTCCGATCCAACAGGTCCCAGACGTGCTCAATGGGATTGAGATCCGGGCTCTTCGCTGGCCATGGCAGAACACTGACATTCCTGTCTTGCAGGATATCACGCAGAGAACGAGCAGTATGGCTGGTGGCATTGTCATGATGGAGGGTCATGTCAGGATGAGCCTGCAGGAAGGGTTCTACATGAGGGAGGAGGATGTCTTTCCTGTAACACACAGCGTTGAGATTGCCTGCAATGACAAGCTCAGACCGATGATGCTGTGACACACCGCCCCAGACCATGTCGGACCCACCACCTCCAAATCGATCCAAATCGATCCCGCTCCAGAGTACAGGCCTCGGTGTAACGCTCGTTCCTTCAACGATAAATGCGAAACCGACCATCACCCCGGATGAGACAAAACCGTGACTCGTCAGTGAAGGGCACTTTTTGCCAGTCCTGTCTGGTTCAGCAAGTGGGTTTGTGCCCATAGGCGACGTTGTAGCCGGTGATGTCTGGTGTGGACCTGCCTTACAACAGGCATAAAAGCCCTCAGTCCAGCCTCTCTCAACCTATTGCGGACCGTCTGAGTGCTGATGGAGGGATTGTGTGTCCCAGTGTAACTCGGACAGTTGTTGTTGCCATCCTGTACCTGTCCCACAGATGTGATGTTCGGATGTACCGATCCTGTGCAGGTGTTGTCTGCCACTGCGAGGACGATCCTGTCTCCCTGTAGCGCTGTCTTAGGCGTCTCACAGTGGACAGATTTTTGTAGACTTTTCCCTTTGCCATGGTTCAAAAAATTATTGTTAGAATGAGTGCAAGAGCCAATTGAGTTACTGCGCACTTCACCTAACGGAAATATGCAAAATACATGCTAAAAACATGCCATTAGGCTCTCGCAAGCTCGTCACTGTGATTCATTTGCTCAAATTGAAAACAACAACAGGCTGTTGTCTATCTTAGGTTAGTTATAAAAAAATATTTAGCAACACTGTGTGCTAGCTAACTAGCACACTGTACTACTAGTACAGTGTCACCCCCGCCTCCCACCTGCTATGTACCAGAGTAGCTAGCGGGCACAGTTCTCGGGTACACAACAGGCGGGGGAAACACTGTGTGCTCGCATGCTAGTTAGTGTTCATGAAGGAACCAATGGGATGCTCGAGGGGGTGCGTTCCTGCAAATACAGGTACGCCCCGAATTGCAGGCTGCAGTTGCACACTATTTTACTGAGTTACAGTTCAACTAAGAAAATCAGTCAATTTAAATAAATTCATTAGGCCCTAATCTATGGATTTCACATAATAGGAATACAGAGGTCACAAATACCTTAAAAAAAATTAAAGTAGGGGCGTGGATCAGAAAACCAGTCAGTGTCTGGTGTGACCACCATTTGCCTCATGCAACGTGACAATTGTACTCCCTTGAGACATCTGTGGCATTGTGTTTTGTGACAAAACTGCCAATTAGAGGGACCCTTTCCTGTCCCCAGCACATAGGTGCATCGGTGTAATGACCATGCTGTTAAACCAGTTTATTGATATGTCACACCTGTCAGGTGGATGGATTATTTTGGCCAAGGAAAAATACAAATTAACTGGGATGTAAAACAAATGTGTGCAATATATGTATATTTTTTTAGAAATAAGCTATTTGTGCGGGTGGATAATTTCTGGGTTATTTTATTTAAGTTCGTGAAACCAACACTTTCCATGATGCGTTTATATTTTTGTTCAGTGTAATATGACTGGCCCTTAGCAGCTAACGTTTCTAACATGATAACAGTTAGCTAGCTAGCTAACTTAGCTGTCGATTTCACATGCCGTTAGCATACTTACCCTGGTACGGTTTCATGAGCGAATGCTCCCGCTTTAAGTGCTCTGCATTGCCGTCTGTTATGTCGCATTGCACTAGAGTAAAGTGAAGTAATAGGAAAAGCAGTGGCCTGCTGATAAATGTACAAAAACCTCTCATTTTGCTCACTCGGCCTATGAAAGACACCATGGATCCTGGATAATCATGTTCCTGATCCGGGTAGGAAACAGCAACCCCCACTAGAAGCGTTCCTATGTTTCTTCTCAAGAACTTTGACCGTGTCCTATTTTTTGTGTGTTGCTTTTGTTGAAATTACCTTCTATATGGGAATTATATTTTCATTGTTACCTTTCAAAGTTCAAAAAATTATTTTATTGTTTGATTATCGCTTTCAACGTTGTATGGAACATTGTTATAGTTGCTAAAAACGTACTATTGCCAATCATAGACGAGCACATAGTTAAAGCCAACGAAAACGAACAATCAGGGGCTCGTCTATAGTTGAAACGTTCGAAGTATGCAAATGTTCACAACTTTGCAAATGGCGCCACTGGGGTTTCTCTCTTTCTCCACTAGGTGGCGCCATTACATCAGTTTATGATTATTTGAAGCATACCTGACTTCCTGCTGTGACGGCCCACCACAAGGTCTCGCCCAAGGTTGGGTAGTAACTGACAACATGTAATCAATTACAGTTACTAAAACAATACGTGTTGGATTACTTTCAAATTCAGAAAGGATGTTTGCAAAAAATACATCCTAACACCTTTCTGTTTTCTCAGTGACATTCAGTTCAATATTGATAAAACACGCAAGTTTAAGTTTGAGCCACCTGAACAAATCTGATCACAAGTCAAATAAAGCACTCTGATGACACACCAAATCCGTTTTATGGATCCTTTTGTCACTTCTAATGCCTCTTCAGTGGAAAGTAATCCAAAAGTAACTGAACAAACCCAGCCATCACCATGTCTTGAGACTACTTAAGACATTTTAAGACATGTCTTGAGACTGCTTAAGACATTTTAAGACATGTCTTGAGACGTTTTAAGACATGTCAGTAAAGATGAGTCTTTAAAAGTCAAGACATCTTTAAGATGTATCTGTAGACGGTCTCAAGATGTCTTGAATATAGAAGACATCTTGAGACATCTTAGAAATAATAAGACATTTCAAGGCTCTATAAATATTATCTATATGGTTCAGGTGTTTACTTACTTGGTCTTATAGTGATTTGGCAATCACTTACTAATTTCTAGGACAAACTTGAGAAAACAACCGTTTAAAACAGTTTAACATACATACAGAAATCCTAATCAACACTTGCAGCAAACCTCTGATGATCAAGGACATAAGAACAGTGAAATATAAATAGCACATTTAACTATGAGATTATTTCTCAATAGATGTTATATGTAAATGTAAGATTATAGAATAGATAGACATTCACAGAATGTACAGATTATAGAATAGATAGACATTGTGTGAATTTAAGTATGCTCCCTGTAATTCTCTCTCTCTCTCTCTCTCTCTCTCTCTCTCGCTCTCTCTCTTCATTTGGGGGACCTGAGTCCTAGGACCATGCCTCAAGACTACCAGGCCTGATGACTCCTTGCTGTCCCCAGTCCACCTGGTCATGCTGCTGCTCCAGTTTCAACTGTTCTGCCTGCGGCTATGGAACCCTGACCTGTTTACGTGCTACCTTGTCCCGGACCTGCTGTTTTCGACTCTCCACCGCACCTGCTGTCTCTAACTCTGAATGATCGGCTATGAAAAGACAACTGACATTTACTCCTGAGGTGCTGACTTGTTGCACCCTCTACAACCACTGTGATTATTATTATCTGATCCTGGTGGTCATCTATGAACGTTTGAACATCTTGGCCATGTTCTCTTATAATCTCCACCCGGCACAGCCAGAACACAACTGGCCACCCCTCAGAGCCTGGTTCCTCTCTAGGTTTCTTCCAAGGTTCCCGGCCTTACTAGGGAGTTTTTCCTAGCCACCTTTGCATCTACATCTGCATTGCTTGCTGTTTGGGGTTTTAAGCTGGGTTTCTGTACAGCACTTTGTGACATCAGCTGATGTAAAAAGGGCTTTAAAAAAATTGTATCGATTGATTGATTCACAGAATGTACAGATTATAGAATAGATCGACATTCACAGAATGTACAGATTATAGAATAGATCGACATTCACAGAATGTACAGATTATAGAATAGATCGACATTCACAGAATGTACAGATTATAGAATAGATAGACATTCACAGAACGTACAGATTATAGAATAGATAGACATTCACAGAACGTACAGATTATAGAATAGATAGACATTCACAGAACGTACAGATTATAGAATAGATCGACATTCACAATATGTACAGATTCTTAGAATAAAACCAAAGTTGCGTCCCTGGTGGAAAGTGTTAGGAAATGTAATGTCATATTTTCTATTGTATATAACTGCCTTAAGGCAAAGGGTGGCTACTTTGAAGAATCTAAAATATATTTTGATTTGTTTAACACTTTTTAGGTTATTACATATGTGTTATTTCATAGAAATGTGTTTTAATACATCTTCAAAAATGACAA
Source organism: Oncorhynchus masou masou (assembly GCF_036934945.1). NCBI lineage: Eukaryota > Metazoa > Chordata > Actinopteri > Salmoniformes > Salmonidae > Oncorhynchus > Oncorhynchus masou. The sequence continues at coordinate 9,407,014 of NC_088220.1, forward strand.
TGTCTCAAGACGTCTGGGTATGAAAGTAATGACATTACGTTAATGAATTTTGGGTAATCCAAAAATATATTTCAATGATTACCATGATTACACAATTTTGCACAGGTTAAGCCTAAATCAAATCAAAATCAAATTTATTTGTATAGCCCTTCGTACATCAGCTGATATCTCAAAGTGCTGTACAGAAAGGTTAAGCCTAAATCAAATCAAAATCAAATTTATTTATATAGCCCCAGCCTAAAACCCCAAACAGCAAGCAATGCAGGTGTAGAAGCACGGTGGTTAGGAAAAACTCCCTAGAAAGGCCAAAACCTAGGAAGAAACCTAGAGAGGAACCAGGCTATGTGGGGTGGCCAGTCCTCTTCTGGCTGTGCCGGGTAGAGATTATAACAGAACATGGACAAGATGTTCAAATGTTCATAAATGACCAGCATGGTCGAATAATAATAAGGCAGAACAGTTGAAACTGGAGCAGCAGCACGGCCAGGTGGACTGGGGAAGGCAAGGAGTCATCATGTCAGGTAGTCCTGGGGCATGGTCCTAGGGCTCAGGTCCTCCGAGAGAGAGAAAGAGAGAGAGAAGGAGAGAATTAGAGAACGCACACTTAGATTCACACAGGACACCAAATTGGACAGGAGAAGTACTCCAGATATAACAAACTGACCCCAGCCCCCCGACACATAAACTACTGCAGCATAAATACTGGAGGCTGAGACAGGAGGGGTCAGGAGACACTGTGGCCCCATCCGAGGACACCCCCAGGCAGGGCCAAACAGGAAGGATATAACCCCACCCACTTTGCCAAAGCACAGCCCCCACACCACTAGAGGGATATCTTCAACCACCAACTTACCATCCTGAGACAAAGCTGAGTATAGCCCACAAAGATCTCCGCCATGGCACAACCCAAGGGGGGGCGCCAAACCAGACAGGATGACCACATCAGTGAATCAACCCACTCAGGTGACGCACCCCTTCCAGGGACGGCATGAGAGAGCCCCAGTAAGCCAGTGACTCAGCCCCTGTAATAGGGTTAGAGGCAGAGAATCGCAGTGGAAAGAGGGGAACCGGCCAGGCAGAGACAGCAAGGGCGGTTCGTTGCTCCAGAGCCTTTCCGTTCACCTTCCCACTCCTGGGCCAGACTACACTCAATCATATGACCCACTGAAGAGATGAGTCTTCAGTAAAGACTTAAAGGTTGAGACCGAGTTTGCGTCTCTGACTTGGGTAGGCAGACCGTTCCATAAAAATGGAGCTCTATAGGAGAAAGCGCTGCCTCCAGCTGTTTGCTTAGACATTCTAGGGACAATTAGGAGGCCTGCGTCTTGTGACCGTAGCGTAAGTGTAGGTATGTACGGCAGGACCAAATCAGAGAGATAGGTAGGAGCAAGCCCATGTAATGCTTTGTAGGTTAGCAGTAAAACCTTGAAATCAGCCCTTGCTTTGACAGGAAGCCAGTGTAGGGAGGCTAGCACTGGAGTAATATGATCAATTCTTTTTTGGTTCTAGTCAGGATTCTAGCAGCCGTATTTAGCACTAACTGAAGTTTATTTAGTGCTTTATCCGGGTAGCCGGAAAGTAGAGCATTGCAGTAGTCTAACCTAGAAGTGACAAAAACATGGATAAATTTTTCTGCATCATTTTTGGACAGAAAGTTTCTGATTTTTGCAATGTTACGTAGATGGAAAAAAGCTGTCCTTGTAACTGTAATGGATTACATTTAAAAATGAGTGGTTTGGCCACTCTACTCAAATTGCTGTTTTTTATCAACTGGGCAGTCACAGGATGATCAACAAAACTGTTTACATTAATGTTAACAGTCAGTGTTGGAGGGGATTTATATCAAGCCGTTTGTCATTTGTCCAGGCCTACAGTGCAGAATGAATTCTAATGGAATACAGGCCTAGTTGTCTACTATAGACACTATAGACATAAATAGACATTTATGGTTTAACTTTCTAAATAAATGTAATCCCTTGGCCAATGCATTAATCTGATCCTGGCCAGCTTGTCTTGAAGTAGGCCCAGTAAATTCATTCCTCAGCAGCATATGTGAATGCAGACAATAGCAGCTTGAGGAGTCCCCACCATGAATAACACACACACACCTCCCCTCCCCTCCTTCAACAGACAAATTAAAAGGAAGCCGGCCACCCTCTATTTTAGCTCCACAAACAAAGCCCGTAGAGAATGGTCCACTACTGGCTCTAACACCAACCCGACCATACCTCCCACTGCACTCCACCATACCTCCCACTGCACCCCACCATACCTCCCACTGCACCCCACCCCACCATACCTCCCACTGCACCCCACCATACCTCCCACTGCACCCCACCCCACCATACCTCCCACTGCACCCCACCATAACTCCCACTGCACCCCACCCCACCATACCTCCCACTGGACCCCACCATACCTCCCACTGCACCCCACCCCACCATACCTCCCACTGCACTCCACCATACCTCCCCCTGCACCCCACCATACCTCCCCCTGCACCCCACCATACCTCCCACTGGACCCCACCATACCTCCCACTGCACCCCACCCCACCATACCTCCCACTGCACTCCACCATACCTCCCCCTGCACCCCACCATACCTCCCCCTGCACCCCACCATACCTCCCCCTGCACCCCACCATACCTCCCACTGGACCCCACCATACCTCCCACTGCACCCCACCATACCTCCCACTGCACCCCACCATACCTCCCACCCCACCCCACCATACCTCCCACCCCACCCCACCATACCTCTCACCCCACCCCACCATACCTCCCACTCACCCCACCATACCTCCCACTGGACCACACCACCTCCCACCCCACCCCACCATACCTCCCACCCCACCATACCTCTCACCCCACCCCACCATACCTCCCACTGCACCTCACCCCACCATACCTCCAACTGCACCCCACCATACCTCCCACTGCACCCCATCATACCTCCCACTGCACCCCACCATACCTCCCACTGCACCCCACCATACCTCCCACTGGACCACACCATACCTCCCACTGCACCCCACCATACCTCCCACCCCACCCCACCATACCATACCTCCCACCCCACCATTCCTCCCACTGCACTCCCTATGGAGGGGCTATATGAACTGACTCCCATATCCTCCAACAGCACTATGGAAGGCTGGGGTAACTGAAGGAGCCATGGTGGTCATTTTGATTGTTTATTTTACATGTGATCCCACCTCCACTGCACTAGTCTCTACAGATGGGCTGTGGTGAATCCTACTACTTGATCTCACTACATTATCCTCCAATGATAGTCTAGTGATCCCGTGGGAAGCTGCAGTATATATCTGCATTTCTACATTGCACAATTATTTTGGAAGGATTTAATCGGATTGTAATGTGTGTCACTGTGTGTGCTAAATGTGCGTTCATATTCACTACACACGAGTCATTGATAGTGAGTTGATGAATGGGCCTCTATGACAGAATGTCGTAGAACACAGACCACTCTGAAGGAGACGTGTGGGTGGAGTGTGAGGGCTGAAGAGAAGAAGAGTTTTGATTTGTAGAGAAATGTCCGTGGGACACTTCTCATATTCCTCCCCCTCGGGTCTTCAGTCGGCTTGGCCAAGGTCCTGTTTGAATAATGTGAAAATGTACCGTTGAACGTTTTCCCTCTTCCGTGAAACATGTCAATGGCCTGACATGATTGGATCGGTGTAAGATGTGTGTGCTCACCAAATGATAATTGCAATTGTCTCAGAACAGGGCAGCACAGCTGGCCCTTGGATGCACACAGTGAGCAAACAATAATATGCATGTACATTTCTCCTGGCTGAAAGTGGAGGAGAGATTGACTTCATCACTACTTGTATTTATGAGAAGTATTGACATGTTGAATGCACCGAGCTGTCTGTCTAAACTACTGGCACACAGCTCATGCATACCCCACAAGACGTCTCTTCGCAGTCCCCAAAATCAGAACAGACTATGGGAGGCACATAGAGCCATTTTTATTTATTTGTTATTTTACCAGGTAAGTTGACTTGACTTGTTCTCATTTACAGCAACGACCTGGGGAATAGTTACCGGGATGAATGAACCAATTGTAAACTGGGGATTATTAGGTGACCGTGATGGTTTGAGGGCCAGATTGGGAATTTAGACAGGACACCGGGATTAACACCCCTACTCTTACAATAAGTGTCATGGGATCTTTAATGACCTCAGAGAGTCAGGACACCCGTTTAACATCCCATCCGAAAGACAGCACCCTACACAGGGCAGTGTCCCCAATCACTGCTCTGGGGCATTGGAATATGTATATTTTTTTAGACCAGAGGAAAGAGTGCCTCCTACTGGCCCTCCAACACCACTTGCAGCAGCATCTGGTCTCCCATCCAGGGACTGACCAGGACCAACCCTGCTTAGCTTCAGAAGCAAACCAACAGTGAGATACAGGGTGGTATGCTGTTGACTAGATGGAACTCTATTCCACATCAAGAAACTGACACAAGCAGTAAAATTAGATGTTAATAACAGAAGGAGAAAAAACACCTTATGGAACAGCAGGGATTGTGAAGCAACAAACATTTGCAGACACATGCACACGATAACATACACATGGATTTTGTACTGTAGATAGGCGGTGGTGTAGGGGCCTGAGGGCACACAGTTTGTTGTGAAACGTGTGAATGTATTGTAATGTTTTCAAATGGTATAAACTGCCTTCATTTTGCTGGACCCCACAAAGAGTAGCTTTGGTAGCAGCTAATGGGGATCCGTAATAAATACAAATACCCTATATAGCGCCCTCCTTTTGACCAGTCATTTAGGCAATAGGGTGCCATTGTGAAGCAGCATTGTCTCAGTAATACCATACAATAACGTGGAAACGATAATCAAATAGCCTAAATATCAAACAAAAGAACACAGAAGGAGTGAAGATATTTAGTTATTTTTTGTTGTTTATTTCAATGGCTCATCGGATAAAAAAAAGAAACTTCTCTGTGTCACTTCAACAAAGACTACAAAAACAGCTTTACAAAAATAGACGTGGGACATTTCTGGTGTCATTTCATTAGACAAATAGTGTGGTTGTGTGTGTGTGTGTGTGTTTCTCAGCACAGTTCTGTGGACATAGAAACATGCACAGTATCGCTATAGCAACACGTACAGTACACCAATCAAGGCTGCAATGTGCAACATAGTGTTCAGAGCTCTCGGCTTTCTGGCAGCAAGGATCAACGTCGAGTCAAATCACACAATAATAATGTCAAATAATTAAGTTATAAAAGATGAACCAGTAGTGAGGGCTATACTCAAGACAGTGACAGCTGTGAGAGAAGTCTTCTATCCATAGAAATAGAAGGAATCATTCTAATGGTTATGGTTCTACCAACAAAAACATATTGCACCTTGAGACCTCGGTGAGAAGTAGCTTTTTTAGTGAAGGAAGACTTGAGTTCTTTATCTAAAACAGGGTCTTATTCATTAGGTCACACCGTAGTAAAACGTTTTGCAAACAGAAAAAAAAAAAACTTTCTTATTGGACAAGTTCATATAGTCCCTCCCTGTTTGTCCGTTTTCTTCCGTTTGGTGCCTAATGAATATGACCCACTACTCCACACCGACTGCATCCATCTATATTAAAACACAGGACGATCAGGAGTAAATCAAACACACTTAAAATAGTAGGAATGTAAAATAAACTGGAGTTAACAAAAAAAGACAGAATCCCTTTGTCTATAAAAAGTAGTGATGACCGTACAGTGAGCGAGTCTGGATAGATTGACATAGTTCAGAAGAGATCAGGCAGAAAGATACATTTGGTTGCTGGTAACATTCTCTCGTAAGCCCTTCATTCCCATTTCTAGTAAATTACTATCTAGACTACAGTAAGGTATGTTCATGCTATAAAAAGGTTTAGACACATTTCAGATGCTTGACAGATAACTTGCTTAAGCAAGTTTCATACAGCGTTCAATTAAATAAATCTCTGATATCTAAGCCTAGAACATTGAGAATCAGAACATAAAAACCTATATAACCTATACAGAACACAGCCTTAGTAGTATCAGCATAGTTCAAGTGTGAAAACTGCTGGGGACAAGGTACAACCATAGTAAAAACATACACATTCAATAGCATACGGACAGAGAAAAGGACCGGAAGTTTACATCGTTGTAGATAGAAATGTGATTTATAGAGCTTCCACTATTCCCTGCTCTACACAACAGATATAAATGTGCTGTTTAGATCAGCTATGGGTATCTAAACATTCTGTAACGCTCCAAGTAACTCTCTTTCTGAGTGAGCCCCTGATTTAGATTTTTTTGGCCATCGCCACGGTAACCAGCGAGACCCCCTGTGACCCAGAAGGGGAATCTGGATGTGTTTACGTTCCAACAGGAAGTGGAAGTATGGGGAAAAGCAGTGCTGGGAATGTGGGAAGCAATTAGTAATGACAAGCTGCAGATGGGCTGTGTGTTTCATCGTCTGGAAGGTCACAGATTCTACCAGGATGCAAATTTGGTGTTTGTTTATATATCTTAGTATGTTATTTAAAAATTCAGGTCCTCTTCCTCAGAGAGGTAGATAAGTGAGAAACCCTCCTGGGTGCCATGCTAGTATCTACTTAAAGCACACTCAATAGGACACAGTAAGAAGACAGCTGATTGGGTAACCTCAGCAATAAGGAGACGGCTGATTGGATATTCACAGCCTAACCTGAGCCTGAACATACAGTTATACAAGGGCACAGAAAAAAACATTACACGCTGGTATAAAAACAACTAAAAACTAAACTTACTTCACCAAAGAATACAAAATAAAGCAACAACGAATAAATGTGTCCATATAAATAAAAAGCTACGGCACGTTTCAATGGCATCGTATTCAAGTAATCCGTGAAATCAAGTCCCTGATACACGCTGTGGTTCATGGAAACAAGTCTTCAGCTCACACAGAACCATCACTTCTAATAGAAGGCAGCAGAATTTCATTATCTACTTCAACAAAGTTCTAAGCATAGAATTAGAATGCCAATCATTCTATTTCTATGTTTCCAAGTCTCCTTCACCATGAGCATTCCATGTCAGTTCACTTCCACTTGAAGTCTGAGTGGAAGGACGTGGAAAACAAAGCTTCACTCTTTAACCCTTTAACCCTCACTACGAGACTTGGTGGTTGGAACCATCACTGTAAGGAGAGGTGACAAGGAGGGAGGAAGGGGGAAGGATGAAAGAAGAGAAAGCCAAAACATGACAGCTATGTTAAAAACTATGGATTTCCCCTGCTGTGACAGAACAATGAACTCTGTGGTCTCCCCTCCCCAGCCAGAGAGGATTTTGGGTAGGAATTCTCAGAATGCCCCTGGAGCACTTAGTCACGAGTGACATAATCCCTTTATTCACTGGCATAAGAGTGATATAAGGCTGACATAGCAAGTGACACACAGCCTCTTCAACTCACTGGTAGGTCTACTTATAACACTTCATACCACTGTTCTCAAGTCAGCAGCTCAATATGTCACTTTACTGGCCAATTACTCATCTTCAGTTGAGTTGATCTTTTTTTTTGGATCAGAGTGAGAGAGATCCAGCAGCACTTCATCTTCAGCTGAATTCACAGACAGACAGACATCACTCTGGTCAAAACCCAGGAGGCACTGAGGAGGAATCATGCTGCATAGCCTCTGGTTCACAGTGATAACAGCATCGTAACCAGGGACATACGGTGACCATTCCACAGTGGGTTAATGCTTCTGCCTTGGAACCAGGTTTCTGCGACGGGAATCGGAACACAGCGTTCAACAGTCAGTCAGTGACGTCGCAGTGACATCAGGTGTCATGTCAGTGTGATGACCTCCACGGGGTCATCGGTGCCCTTTGACCTTTGCTTGTGTTTTAGCCGTCTTTCTCTCCGTCTCTGTCTGAGGGTGGGGGGCGCAGGGCGGGGTGCGGCAGAGGGGGGGGACGGGGTGTTGACGGAGATGGAGAGGAGGTCTGCCAGGGAGCGGAGAGGAGGGGAAGTAGTGAGGGAAGAGGATTGCAGCGCTCCCTGTCCCTGGCTCGGGGTGGTTTGCTGATCACCCTCTCCTCCGTCTCCTGGCGTCACCTGTCGAAGCAGCCCGCTGACGTGAAGGTGTGGTGGGGGCCCACGGCCCCCAGGTACCCTCCGGTGTAGGCCATGCTGAGGCAGTGTCGCGGCTCCGCAGCCAACGCTACCTGCATGGAGATGGGGCCCTGCAACGCCAGCGGTGCCACCCGAGCCCCAGGCTGCAGCCCCGAAGTCAGGCTAGGATAGGAGGGGAAGGCCCCTGCTGTGGAGGTCATGGTGTTGGCCCCAGTGAGCAGCCCCGAAGTCAGGCTAGGATAGGAGGGGAAGGTCCCTGCTGTGGAGGTCATGGTGTTGGCCCCAGTGAGCAGCCCCGAAGTCAGGCTAGGATAGGAGGGGAAGGTCCCTGCTGTGGAGGTCATGGTGTTGGCCCCAGTGAGCAGCCCCATCCTGTGGCTTTGGAGGATGTCCTGGGACATGTTGACCACAGCAGGCCCCAAAGCCTGGGAGTCAGCTAGCACGTGGAGCTGGGACAGGGAGGGAGAGTGCTGGGAGAGGTGAGGGAAGCCCACTGGGCCAGGCTGGAAAAGGAGCTGCTGGGGGTTGGAGGAGGTAGCTGGTCTCTGGACTGGGGAGAGGTGGGAGGGAGGAGGGTGGGACTGGAGAGAGGAGGAGCAAGACAACGGAGGGGTGGATTTTGGTTTGTTGGCCTCCTTCACATCGTTGTCATGAGCACTGTGGAGGAGAGACAGACGGGGAGGTAGAACAAGACCTGTGTTATTATCTGAGGACAGTGAATTGTCATGTGTTTCCAGTTAACCTATATGAGCAATGAGAGAATTAGCATGGAGATGGGCTCAGTCAAATGGATATGATCAGGTCTTTGCATACAAGCATTCAACTGGTCTCAGGTGCGTCTGTCCTGTATGAGAGAGACTGAGGTGAGGTGGCCCCAGGTGTGTGTGAGGTGTTCCCAGGTGTGTGTGTGTGAGAGTGTGAGTGAGAGAGAGACTTACAGCAGCATGAGTTTGATGCAGTGTGTGAGGTGTTCCCAGGTGTATCCAGTCAGTAGGTGTAGAGACGTGGTCCAGCTAGGAGAAATCTGGAGACAGATACGAGACGCCGCTACGCACGCTGCCGCCACCTGAGACGGCCGGAAACTCAGGAACGCATGGTCTAGAGGAACACAGCCAATCAGACCGTTAGTAGAGGAACACAGCCAATCAGATCGTTAGTAGTGGTCTAGAGGAACACAGCCAATCAGACTGTCAGTTTGTGACAAGCACATGAGTCTACATATATTTCATACCTGCCCCTCTGTTTTTCTCCCTTCCATCCCTCCTCTCTCTGGCTTTAACCTTTCCCCCTGTGCACTCATTTCTTCACCTCAATCCCTCCCTCACCCCTCACCTTGCAGTGACACCTCCATCACCCCCTCCATCACCCCTCACCTTGCAGTGACACCTCCATCACCCCCCCATCACCCCTCACCTTGCAGTGACACCTCCATCACCCCTCACCTTGCAGTGACCCCTCCATCACCCCCTCCATCACCCCTCACCTTGCAGTGACCCCTCCATCACCCCCTCCATCACCCCTCACCTTGCAGTGACACCTCCATCACCCCTCCATCACCCCCCATCACCTTGCAGTGACACCTCCATCACCCCCCATCACCCCCCATCACCTTGCAGTGACACCTCCATCACCCCTCACCTTGCAGTGACACCTCCATCACCCCCCCACCACCCCTCCCCCACCCCTCACCTTGCAGTGACACCTCCATCACCCCTCACCTTGCAGTGACACCTCCATCACCCCCCCATCACCCCTCACCTTGCAGTGACACCTCCCTCACCCCTCACCTTGCAGTGACACCTCCATCACCCCTCACCTTGCAGTGACACCTCCCTCACCCCCTCATCACCCCTCCCTCACCCCTCACCTTGCAGTGACACCTCCCTCCCCCCCCCCATCACCCCTCACCTTGCAGTGACACCTCCAGGAAGTAGTGTGTGTATTTGTCCATAAAGGTTTTGGTCTTGGAGAGGGAGGAGAGAGGCCAGCCGTTGTACAGGTCTCCCTCCTGCACCGAGGCCTGGAGGTAGTGGTCTATGAAGTGGGCCGGGGTGGGCATACACAGGTTCCAGCTGAACGTCTCCAACAGGAGCAGCTCCATCTTCATGAGGTCTCGCTTGTTGAGAACAAGGTTCAGAGAACACATGAAGCCCAGGGAGTTGAGCTGTTCCAACTTAGGTACCCGGTCCTCCCTCTCCTCAAACTTACCTACAGGGCAGAGAGAGAGTTTAGAAGGTAGCCTACACAAAAACCTTTGTATTTGTCACATGCTTCAGTGTCGACTAAACCGCGAAGTGCTTACTTACCAACCCTTCCCTCCAATGCAGAGAGAAATAAAATACCAAAATAATAGAAAAGCAAAACATGTAATAATAAATAAATACACAATGAGTAACAATAATCAGTACAGATGTGTAGAAGTACGAGGTAACTGAGGGAGATACAGTGCCTTCGGAAAGTACTCAGACCCCTCGACTTTTTCAAGGGGTCTGAGTACGTTACAGTACCCGCAAAACACAACACCTACCTGGAAAACGCCAGTCTTCATTAAATAGTACCCGCAAAACACCACATCTACCTGGAAAACGCCAGTCTTCATTAAATAGTACCCGCAAAACACCACACCTACCTGGAAAACGCCAGTCTTCATTAAATAGTACCCGCAAAACACCACATCTACCTGGAAAACGCCAGTCTTCATTAAATAGTACCCGCAAAACACCACATCTACCTGGAAAACGCCAGTCTTCATTAAATAGTACCCGCAAAACACCACATCTACCTGGAAAACGCCAGTCTTCATTAAATAGTACCCGCAAAACACAACACCTACCTGGAAAACGCCAGTCTTCATTAAATAGTACCCGCAAAACACAACACCTACCTGGAAAACGCCAGTCTTCATTAAATAGTACCCGCAAAACACAACACCTACCTGGAAAACGCCAGTCTTCATTAAATAGTACCCGCAAAACACCACATCTACCTGGAAAACGCCAGTCTTCATTAAATAGTACCCGCAAAACACAACACCTACCTGGAAAACGCCAGTCTTCATTAAATAGTACCCGCAAAACACCACATCTACCTGGAAAACGCCAGTCTTCATTAAATAGTACCCGCAAAACACCACATCTACCTGGAAAACGCCAGTCTTCATTAAATAGTACCCGCAAAACACCACATCTACCTGGAAAACGCCAGTCTTCATTAAATAGTACCCGCAAAACACAACACCTACCTGGAAAACGCCAGTCTTCATTAAATAGTACCCGCAAAACACAACACCTACCTGGAAAACACCAGTCTTCATTAAATAGTACCCGCAAAACACAACACCTACCTGGAAAACGCCAGTCTTCATTAAATAGTACCCGCAAAACACAACACCTACCTGGAAAACGCCAGTCTTCATTAAATAGTACCCGCAAAACACCACATCTACCTGGAAAACGCCAGTCTTCATTAAATAGTACCCGCAAAACACAACACCTACCTGGAAAACGCCAGTCTTCATTAAATAGTACCCGCAAAACACAACACCTACCTGGAAAACACCAGTCTTCATTAAATAGTACCCGCAAAACACAACACCTACCTGGAAAACGCCAGTCTTCATTAAATAGTACCCGCAAAACACAACACCTACCTGGAAAACGCCAGTCTTCATTAAATAGTACCCGCAAAACACAACACCTACCTGGAAAACGCCAGTCTTCATTAAATAGTACCCGCAAAACACCACATCTACCTGGAAAACGCCAGTCTTCATTAAATAGTACCCGCAAAACACCACATCTACCTGGAAAACGCCAGTCTTCATTAAATAGTACCCGCAAAACACCACATCTACCTGGAAAACACCAGTCTTCATTAAATAGTACCCGCAAAACACAACATCTACCTGGAAAACGCCAGTCTTCATTAAATAGTACCCGCAAAACACAACACCTACCTGGAAAACGCCAGTCTTCATTAAATAGTACCCGCAAAACACAACACCTACCTGGAAAACGCCAGTCTTCATTAAATAGTACCCGCAAAACACAACATCTACCTGGAAAACGCCAGTCTTCATTAAATAGTACCCGCAAAACACAACATCTACCTGGAAAACGCCAGTCTTCATTAAATAGTACCCGCAAAACACAACATCTACCTGGAAAACGCCAGTCTTTATTAAATAGTACCCGCAAAACACCACATCTACCTGGAAAACGCCAGTCTTCATTAAATAGTACCCGCAAAACACAACATCTACCTGGAAAACGCCAGTCTTCATTAAATAGTACCCGCAAAACACCACATCTACCTGGAAAACGCCAGTCTTCATTAAATAGTACCCGCAAAACACAACACCTACCTGGAAAACGCCAGTCTTCATTAAATAGTACCCGCAAAACACCACATCTACCTGGAAAACGCCAGTCTTCATTAAATAGTACCCGCAAAACACAACACCTACCTGGAAAACGCCAGTCTTCATTAAATAGTACCCGCAAAACACAACACCTACCTGGAAAACGCCAGTCTTCATTAAATAGTACCCGCAAAACACCACATCTACCTGGAAAACGCCAGTCTTCATTAAATAGTACCCGCAAAACACAACACCTACCTGGAAAACGCCAGTCTTCATTAAATAGTACCCGCAAAACACAACATCTACCTGGAAAACGCCAGTCTTCATTATATAGTACCCGCAAAACACCACATCTACCTGGAAAACGCCAGTCTTCATTAAACAGTACCCGCAAAACACAACACCTACCTGAAAACGCCAGTCTTCATTAAATAGTACCCGCAAAACACAACATCTACCTGGAAAACGCCAGTCTTCATTAAATAGTACCCGCAAAACACAACACCTACCTGGAAAACGCCAGTCTTCATTAAATAGTACCCGCAAAACACAACACCTACCTGGAAAACACCAGTCTTCATTAAATAGTACCCGCAAAACACCACATCTACCTGGAAAACGCCAGTCTTTATTAAATAGTACCCGCAAAACACAACATCTACCTGGAAAACGCCAGTCTTTATTATATAGTACCCTGAAAACACCAGTCTGAAAGTCAACAGTGAAGAAACGACTCTGGGATGCGGCCTTCCAGGCAGAGTTCCTCTGTCCAGTCTAAACATCAACAGTGAAGAGGTGACTCTGGGATGCTGGCCTTCCAGGCAGAGTTCCTCTGTCCAGTGTGTTCATTTGCCCATCTTAATCTTTTATTTTAATTGGCCAGTCTGAGATATGGCTTTTTCTTTGCAACTCTGCCTAGAAGGCCAGCATCCCGGAGTCGCCTCTTCACTGTTGACGTTGAGACTGGTGTTTTCAGGGTACTATTTAATGAAGTTGCCAGTTGAGGACTTGTGAGGTGTCGGTTTCTCAAACTAGACAGTCTAATGTACTTGTCCTCTTGCTCAGTCGTGCACTGGGGCCTCCCACTCTATATTCTGGTTAGAACCAGTTTTCTCTGTTCTGTGAAGGGAGTAGTACACAGCGTTGTACTGTGATCTTCATTTTCTTGGTAACTTCTCACATGAAATAGCCTTCATGTCTCATAACAAGAACAGACTGACGAGTTTCAGAAGAAAGGTCTTTGTTTCTGGCCATTTTGATCCTGTAATCATTTTGATCCTGTAATCATTTTGAGCCTGTAATCATTTTGATCCTGTAATCATTTTGAGCCTGTAATCATTTTGATCCTGTAATCATTTTGATCCTGTAATCATTTTGAGCCTGTAATCATTTTGATCCTGTAATCATTTTGAGCCTGTAATCATTTTGATCCTGTAATCATTTTGAGCCTGTAATCATTTTGATCCTGTAATCATTTTGATCCTGTAATCATTTTGATCCTGTAATCATTTTGATCCTGTAATCATTTTGAGCCTGTAATCATTTTGATCCTGTAATCATTTTGAGCCTGTAATCATTTTGATCCTGTAATCATTTTGATCCTGTAATCATTTTGATCCTGTAATCGAACCCCCAATGCTGATGCTCCTGATACTCAACTAGTCTAAACGAGGCCAGTTTTATTGCTTCTTTAAAATCGGGACAACAGTTTTCAGCTGTGCTAACATAATTGCAAAAGGGTTTTCTAATTATCAATAAGCATTTTCAAATGATAAACTGGGATTAGCTAACACAACGATAATTGGCCTTTGTACACCTATGTAGATATTCCATTAAAAACCAGACGTTTCCAGCTACAATAGTCAAGGAACGAGGGTGAGGAGGGGGGAGGAACGAGGGTGAGGAGGGGGCAGGAACGAGGGTGAGGAGGGGGCAGGAACGAGGGTGGAACGAGGGTGAGAGGAACGAGGGTGAGGGGGGGGGAGGAACGAGGGGGGAAGAACGAGTGGGGGAGGAACGAGGGTGAGGAGGAACGAGGGTGAGGAGGGGGGGGACGAGGGTGAGGAGGGGGAGGAACGAGTGTGAGGAGGGGGGAGGAACGAGTGTGAGGAGGGGGAGGAACGAGTGTGAGGAGGGGGGAGGAACGAGTGTGAGGAGGGGGGAGGAACGAGTGTGAGGAGGGGGAGGAACGAGTGTGAGGGGAGGGGGAGGAACGAGGGTGAGGAGGGGGGGAGGAACGAGGTGTGAGGAGGGGGGAGGAACGAGGGTGAGGAGGGGGGGGGAACGAGGGTGAGGGGGGGGAACGAGGGTGAGGAGGGGGGGGAACGAGGGTGAGGAGGGGGGAACGAGGGTGAGGAGGGGGGAGGAGTCCGGGTACTCAGGCACTTTTCCTAAGCCTCTCGGTTCCTCCTATAAAACTGTTTCGGCAGGAAAACTGGGAGGGGGGAGGCTGACATGGACACACATGGCACAGAGAACTGATATGAGGGAGACGATGTCAACAACTAGGCCGACCCTCTACAGAAGATACATGTATGTTCAGGAAATGTGTACAATACCCATGTGTAGAGTACTGGGTACAGACACACAACCGAACATTGTTCAAAACAAAAGGACTGGACTAGGTTACATTCACATCTTATCTCACACACTGAGACACAGTGTTGGGAAGGAACGTGCCCGTCACAACTAGCGTATTATACAAGTCCTAAAACCCGACAGCTTGGATTAACAGTCTATGGACAAGCCTTGTCAACACACCACGGATCACAGCACTAACGTCATGGCAAACAGAGACAGGAGAGTTGGAGGGAGGTTTGATGGAGTTAGTCCTCACACCATCTGAACAGGCCTGCCTGGCTACACCCCCCCCCACCTCCACCGCACTACTCCTTGGTTTTCACTTGCCTCCCACACTATGTTGCAATTTCATCACTTTCTATTTACCCCCCCCACCACCACCGCACTACTCCTTGGTTTTTACTTGCCTCCCACACTATGTTGCAATTTCATCACTTTCTATTTACCCCCCCCCCCCCCCACCACCACCGCACTACTCCTTGGTTTTTACTTGTATTCACACCAGAATAATACTTGGTAGAAACACCTTTGGCCACTATTACAGCCGTGAGCCTAAGAGTTTCACACCTGGATTGTACAACACGTGCCCATTATTCTGTTCAGAATCCTTCCATAGATTTCAGTAAATGTAAGTGAAAACTGTAACTCGGCCACTCAGGGACATTCAGTCTTCTTGCTAAGCAACTCCACTGTATATTTTGCCTTGTGTTCTGGGTTACTACTGAAAGATGAATTCATCTCCCCTAGGATTTTTTGCTTAGTCCACCCCTCTTTCCCCATTGGAAAGCAGACTGAACCAGATTTTCCTCTAGGATTTTGCCTGTGCTTAGCTCCATTCTGTTTATTTATTTATCCTAAAACTCCCCAGATCTACAAGCATACCCATAACACTTTGTATTCAGGACAAAAATCTAATGGCTTTGCTAATTTGTTTTGCAGCATTACTTCAGTACCTTGTTGCAAACAGGATACAATATGCTTTATTCTGTACAGGTTTCCTTCTTTTCACTCTGTCAATTAGGTTAGTGTCGTGGACTAACATCGTTGTTGATCCATACTCAGTGTTCTCCTATCACAGCCATTAAACTCTGTATCTGTTGTAAACTCAACATTGGCCTCATGGTGAAATCCCTGAGCAGTTTCCTTCCTCTCCAACAACTGAGTTCGGAAGGACGCCTGTATCTTTGTGGTGACTGGGTGTATTGATACATCATCCAAAGTGTAATTAATATCACCATGCTCAAAGGGATATTCAAGGTCTGCTTTTTAATTTTTACCCATCTACCAATAGGTTCCCTACTTTGGGAGGCATTGGAAAATCTCCCTGGTCTTTGTGGTTGAATGTGTTCTTAATTCCCTGCTCGACTGAGGGACCTTACCTCATCTCTACAAACAAAACCACCTCTTACATCCTGGTAGGGACATTGTGTTGTCTCTTTGGTTTACCACTTGCATAGGCTGTTGATTGGGTGTGTGTTTAACAAGGGACAACATATTCTTTGTTAATTAAACACTATTATTGCTCACAGAGTGAATCCATGCAACTTGTTAACCAAAGTCTACTCCTGAACATATTTAGGCCATAACAAAGGGGTTGATTTATTGACTCAAGACATTTCAGCTTTTATTTGCTAGTTTAAAAATGTTGATAAACATAACTCCAATGGGGTATTGTGTGTAGGCCAGTGACAAGAAATTGCATTGAATCCATTTTAAATTAAGGCTGTAACACAAAGAAAATGTTTCTGAAGTCCATCCTCCCTCCCCCTACCTCTAATTTGCCTTCAGTCTTCATTCAGATGAAATTGGTCACAGCTCCACCACAAACCCCCTATGAGTGTGAGTGAGATAGACTCTGCCGGTTAACACAATGTAGGTGCTTCCTGACCTCTGACCTCAAGTGCCTAATGCCTGTGACCAGGAAGAATCCTTAACCTCATCTCCTGTCTAAGGCCTAGGGGTCTGGAACACTTTTGGGGCGAGGGAGAGAGCGCCCAGGGAGGGGTTGTGAAATGGTGTAAGAACTCAGGAAGTTATAGTCCTCTCTCTTCCATTAAATAATAAAACAAGTGAAACACTAATCAATGGGGGGGGGGGCATTATGACTACTGCTAAAGGAGTGTAGAAACAAATGCTCTATAGAACCAGAACACAAAGTCCTTAAAGAATACATCAACGGCATTAAATCAAAGTCAATTACATAAATAATAAAACTAGCCTACATTTTTTTGTGAAAGGAAAAAAACAGCATTGAAAAGATCACTGTCGTAGATCACAGTCCATTTTTAAAACTCTAATTCCTTTAATTATCAGGCCACAGATTAATTCTCATAATTACAATCAAGCATTAAAGAGACAGACAGAATGAGAGGGGAGGAGAAACTGCGGGAGTCCCCTGTTAATCTACAATCAGAGGGTCAGTTCAAAAAGAGACTGCCTGTTAAACATCAGCGTGTCGGCTCTCTTTTGAAGCACCGCTCCTCACCCACCCCCAGGGGTGGAGGTTTACAAGAGGGGAATGACAGCTACTTTAGGGGCCCCAGCCCAGTCTCTGCCTGGGCCCTGACATTAAACTCCTCCTCAGCAGTGGGGCTTTGTTGGAGGATAAGGCCAGACACTCCTATTTAGGTATGGTGGAGGTTAAGGCCATCTATAAACTAGAGTGGGGATGATTCAGTCTAAAAAGTACACACTTCAACACTCAGTGTTTTTATGGTGGATTTAAGGCCATTAAGAAGAAACTAGCAAATATGGTGGATTAAGGCCATCTGAAACACTCGGAGCAGTGGGGCTATGGTGGAGGTTAAGGCCATCTGAAACACTCCTAGCAGTGGGGCTATGGTGGAATAAGGCCATGTGAAACACTCCTAGCAGTGGGGCTATGGTGGAGGATAAGGCCATCTGAAAACTCCTAAGTGGGGCTATGGTGGAGGATAAGGCCATCTGAACCACATTTCTAGCAGTGGGGCTATGGTGGAGGTGCCAGAAACACTCCTAGCAGTGGGGCTATTGGAGGATAAGGCCATCTGAATTTATTCCAGCAGTTTTGTTGGAGGCTGAAGGCCATCTGAATACATTTTAGTGGGGAATTGTTTTCATAAGGCCATCTACACACAATACCAGCATAATTATGGTGGAGGATAAGGCCATCTGACACACCAGCAGTGGGGCTATGGTGGAGGAAAGGCCATCTGGCCACTATCTACAGCAGTGAGGGGCTATGGTGGAGTTTCAACCATCTGACAACACTGCCCATTATTCTGCCATTGAAACATCCTAGCAGTGGGGTCATTTGGAGGATAAGGCCATAACAGAACCAAAAACAGTGGGGTTATTTTCAAGAATATGGTGGAGGTTAAGGCCATCTAGAACAACCTAGCACATTTATGGTGGAGGTTAAGGCCATCTGAAACACTCCTAGCAGTGGGGCTATGGTGGACTTTAAGGCCATCAGAAACACATTAGCAGTGGGACTCATGGATAAGGCCATCTGAAGACACTCCTAGCAGTGGGGTATCCTGAGGTTAAGGCTCATCTGAAACTAGCAGTGTATTATGGTGGAGGTTGCCATCTGAAACACTCCTAG
This sequence comes from Oncorhynchus masou masou, assembly GCF_036934945.1. Taxonomy (NCBI): domain Eukaryota; kingdom Metazoa; phylum Chordata; class Actinopteri; order Salmoniformes; family Salmonidae; genus Oncorhynchus; species Oncorhynchus masou. The sequence continues at coordinate 9,425,660 of NC_088220.1, forward strand.
CAGTGGGGCTATGTAAGGGAAAAGGCCATCTGTACACTCCTAGCAGTGGGGCCATGGTGGGGACATTGAAACACTCCTAGCAGTTCTATGGTGGAGAATAAGGCCATCTGAAACACTAGCATTGGGGCTATGGTGGAGGTTAAGGCCATCTGAAACACTCCTAGCAGTGGGGCTATGGTGGAGGATAATGCCATTGAAACACTCCTAGCAGTGGGGCTCTGGTGGAGGATAAGGCCATCTGAAACACTCCTAGCAGTGGGGCTATTTTGGAGGTTAAGGCCATCTGAAACACTCCTATTTATTGGAGGTTAAGGCCATCTGAAACACTCCTAGCAGTGGGGCTATGGTGGAGGATAAGGCCATCTGAAACACTCCTGCAGTGGGGCTATGGTGGAGGAAAAGGCCATCTGAAACACTCCTAGCAGTGGGGCTTGGTTTGGAGGATAAGGCCATCTGAAACATTACTAGCAGTACCTATGGTGGAGGTTAAGGCCATCTGAAACATCCTAGCAGTTATGGTGGAGGTAAGGCCATCTGAAACACTCCTAGCAGTGGGGCTTGGAGGATAAGGCCATCTGAAACACTCCTAGCAGTTATGGTGGAGGATAAGGCCATCTGTTGATCCCTAGCAGTGGGGCTATGGTGGAGGATAAGGCCATCTGAAACACTCCTATCAGTGGGGCTATGGTGGAGGATAAGGCCATCTGAAACACTCCTAGCAGTGGGGCTATGGTGGAGGATAAGGCCATCTGAAACACTCCTAGCAGTGGGGCTATGGTGGAGGATAAGGCCATCTGAAACACTCCTAGCAGTGGGGCTATGGTGGAGGATAAGGCCATCTGAAACACTCCTAGCAGTGGGGCTATGGTGGAGGATAAGGCCATCTGAAACACTCCTAGCAGTGGGGCTATGGTGGAGGATAAGGCCATCTGAAACACTCCTAGCAGTGGGGCTATGGTGGAATAAGGCCATCTGAAACACTTCCTAGCAGTGGGGCTATGGTGGAGGATAAGGCCATCTGAAACACTCCTAGCAGTGGGGCTATGGTGGAGGTTAAGGCCATCTGACACACTCCTAGCAGTGGGGCTATGGTTAAGGCCATCTTCCTAGCAGTGGGGCTATGGTGGAGGATAAGGCCATCTGAAACACTCCTAGCAGTGGGGCTATGGTGGAGGATAAGGCCATCTGAAACACTCCTAGCAGTGGGGCTATGGTTAAATTAAGGATAACACAACTAGCAGTGGGGCTATGGTGGAGGATAAGGCCATCTGAAACACCCTAGCAGTGGGGCTATGGTGGAGGATAAGGCCATCTGAAACACTTCTAGCAGTGGGGCTATGGTGGAGGATAAGGCCATCTGAAACACCCTAGCAGTGGGGCTATGGTGGAGGATAAGGCCATCTGAAACACTCCTAGCAGTGGGGCTATGGTGGAGGATAAGGCCATCTGAAACACTCCTAGCAGTGGGGCTATGGTGGAGGATAAGGCCATCTGAAACACTCCTAGCAGTGGGGCCAGTGAAGATAAGGCCATCTGAAACACTCCTAGCAGTGGGGCTATGGTCCTGTCTAAGGCCATCTGAAACACTCCTAGCAGTGGGGCTATGGTGGAGGTTAAGGCCATCTGAAACACTCCTAGCAGTGGGGCTATGGTGGAGGATAAGGCCATCTGAAACACTCCTAGCAGTGGGGCTATGGTGGAGGATAAGGCCATCTGACACACCCCTAGCAGTGGGGCTATGGTGGAGGATAACATCTGAAACACTCTAGCAGTGGGGCAAATGGCATCATGACACACTCCTAGCAGTGGGGCTATGGTGGAGGATAAGGCCATCTGAAACACTAGCAGTGGGGCTATGGTGGAGATAAGGCCATCTGAACACTCCTAGCAGTGGGGCTATGGTGGACATAAGGCCATCTGAAACACTTCTAGCAGTGGGGCTATTAAATAGGCCATCTACAAAGTGGGGCTATGGTGGAGGATAAGGCCATCTGAAACACTCCTAGCAGTTTTTTTGTGGAGGTTAAGGCCATCTGAACAAGCAGTGGGGCATGGTGGAGGATAAGGCCATCTGAAACACTCCTAGCAGTGGGGCTATTTAAGGCCATCTGACACACTCCTAGCAGTGGGGCTATGGTGGAGGATAAGGCCATCTGAAACACTCCTAGCAGTGGGGCTATGGTGGAGGTTAAGGCCATCTGACACACTTCTAGCAGTGGGGAATGGTGGAGGATAAGGCCATCTGAAACACTCCTAGCAGTGGGGCTATGGTGGAGGTTAAGGCCATCTGACACACTTCTAGCAGTGGGGCTATGGTGGAGGATAAGGCCATCTGAAACACTCCTAGCAGTGGGGCTATGGTGGAGGATAAGGCCATCTGACACACTTCTAGCAGTGGGGCTATGGTGGAGGATAAGGCCATCTGAAACACTCCTAGCAGTGGGGCTATGGTGGAGGATAAGGCCATCTGAAACACTCCTAGCAGTGGGGCTATGGTGGAGGATAAGGCCATCTGAAACACTCCTAGCAGTGTGGCTATGGATAAGGCCATCTGAAACACTCCTAGCAGTGGGGCTATGGTGGAGGATAAGGCCATCTGAAACACTCCTAGCAGTGGGGCTATGGTGGAGGTTAAGGCCATCTGAAACACTCCTAGCAGTGGGGCTATGGTGGAGGATAAGGCCATCTGAAACACTCCTAGCAGTGGGGCTATGGTGGAGGATAAGGCCATCTGACACACTCCTAGCAGTGGGGCTATGGTGGAGGATAAGGCCATCTGAAACACTCCTAGCAGTGGGGCTATGGTGGAGGATAAGGCCATCTGAAACACTCCTAGCAGTGGGGCTATGGTGGAGGTTAAGGCCATCTGAAACACTCCTAGCAGTGGGGCTATGGTGGAGGATAAGGCCATCTGAAACACTCCTAGCAGTGGGGCTATGGTGGAGGTTAAGGCCATCTGACACACTTCTAGCAGTGGGGCTATGGTGGAGGATAAGGCCATCTGAAACACTCCTAGCAGTGGGGCTATGGTGGAGGTTAAGGCCATCTGACACACTTCTAGCAGTGGGGCTATGGTGGAGGATAAGGCCATCTGAAACACTCCTAGCAGTGGGGCTATGGTGGAGGATAAGGCCATCTGAAACACTCCTAGCAGTGGGGCTATGGTGGAGGATAAGGCCATCTGAAACACTCCTAGCAGTGGGGCTATGGTGGAGGATAAGGCCATCTGAAACACTCCTAGCAGTGGGGCTATGGTGGAGGATAAGGCCATCTGAAACACTCCTAGCAGTGGGGCTATGGTGGAGGATAAGGCCACCTGAAACACTCCTAGCAGTGGGGCTATGGTGGAGGATAAGGCCATCTGAAACACTCCTAGCAGTGGGGCTATGGATAAGGCCATCTGAAACACTCCTAGCAGTGGGGCTATGGTGGAGGTTAAGGCCATCTGAAACACTCCTAGAGGTGGGGCTATGGTGGAGGATAAGGCCATCTGAAACACTCCTAGCAGTGGGGCTATGGTGGAGGATAAGGCCATCTGAAACACTCCTAGCAGTGGGGCTATGGTGGAGGTTAAGGCCATCTGACACACTTCTAGCAGTGGGGCTATGGTGGAGGTTAAGGCCATCTGAAACACTCCTAGCAGTGGGGCTATGGTGGAGGTTAAGGCCATCTGAAACACTCCTAGAGGTGGGGCTATGGTGGAGGATAAGGCCATCTGAAACACTCCTAGCAGTGGGGCTATGGTGGAGGATAAGGCCATCTGAAACACTCCTAGCAGTGGGGCTATGGTGGAGGATAAGGCCATCTGAAACACTCCTAGCAGTGGGGCTATGGTGGAGGATAAGGCCATCTGAAACACTCCTAGCAGTGGGGCTATGGTGGAGGATAAGGCCATCTGACACACTCCTAGCAGTGGGGCTATGGTGGAGGATAAGGCCATCTGAAACACTCCTAGCAGTGGGGCTATGGTGGAGGTTAAGGCCATCTGAAACACTCCTAGCAGTGGGGCTATGGTGGAGGATAAGGCCATCTGAAACACTCCTAGCAGTGGGGCTATGGTGGAGGATAAGGCCATCTGAAACACTCCTAGCAGTGGGGCTATGGTGGAGGATAAGGCCATCTGAATGGAGATCTAGTCAGATAAGACACTAATAAGCCGGAAGCCTCTACATGTCAACCTCGCTTGCAGCCAGTCACAAATACACAATTTCAGACAAAACACACGACAACCTCTCCTCGCACCCCTCCCCCACCCTGGGCTGGCTGGCCGGCTGCTCCTGTTGACGGGCTTTTGTTTGGGCCTGACTCAGGGAGCATATGGCAGGTGGCTCTCTCCCTCCATACACAGTCCCTCCCAACCCTCGGGCCCCCAGGCAGGCCTGCTGCAATGTGTGTGGGTTGGATGGGGTGAAGCTGCTCTTTTTAAAGCCCCTACTCTGTAACACAAACCATCAGCCAACTTATTGCAGGTCATCCACAGCCGGTGCACACACACACACACACACACACACACACAATCCAGACAACCATTAGAAAACATTCAAACCCACCCACTGTTGCTCCATTCTGTTTATTTATTTATCCTGAAAAACTCCCCAGTTCTACAAGCATACCCATAACACATTGGATTCAGGACAAAAATCTAATGGCTTTGCTAATTTGTTTTGCAGTATTACTTCAGTACCTTGTTGCAAACAGGATACAATATGCTTTATTCTGTACAGGTTTCCTTCTTTTCACTCTGTCAATTAGGTTAGTATCGTGGACTAACAACGTTGTTGATCCATACTCAGTGTTCTCCTATCACAACCATTAAACTCTGTATCTGTTGTAAAGTCAACATTGGCCTCATGGTGAAATCCCTGAGCGGTTTGTAGCAGGACAGCATCACGCTACACGGTTACAGCTACGAGGCTCCATGTAGCAGGACAGCAGCATGCTACACGGTTACAGCTACTAGGCTCCATGTAGCAGGACAGCATCACGGTACACGGTTACAGCTACGAGGCTCCATGTAGCAGGACAGCATCACGGTACACGGTTACAGCTACGAGGCTCCATGTAGCAGGACAGCAGCATGCTACACAGTTACAGCTACTAGGCTCCATGTAGCAGGACAGCAGCATGCTACACAGTTACAGCTACTAGGCTCCATGTAGAAGGACAGCATCACGCTACACGGTTACAGCTACTAGGCTCCATGTGTGGCTCAGTCGGTAGAGCATGGCGCTTGCAACGCCAAGCGTCGTGGGTTCGATTCCCGCTGGGGCCACCCATATGTAAAAGTAGTGGCCCCAGCCGACTTGTAAGTCGCTTTGGACAAAAGCGTCTGCTAAATGGGATATATATATATATGTAGCAGGACAGCAGCATGCTACACAGTTACAGCTACTAGGCTCCATGTAGCAGGACAGCATCACGGTACACGGTTACAGCTACTAGGCTCCATGTAGCAGGACAGCAGCATGCTACACGGTTATAGCTACGAGGCTCCATGTAGCAGGACAGCAGCATGGGAGACATCCTGAATAATACACAGCTTAGAACTAACTGTCAACTGCCAGCTGACCTCATTGAGAGGGAACAGACAAAGATATTACAATACAACATGATCTGACCTCGTATTACAATACAACATGATCTGACCTCGTTGAGAGGGAACAGACAGAGATATTACAATACAACATGATCTGACCTCGTTGATATTTTAATTTGTTTTAAATTTTACCTTTATTTTACTAGGCAAGTCAGTTAAGAACAAATTTTTATTTTCAATGACAGCCTAGGAACAGTGGGTGAACTGCCTGTTCAGGGGCAGAACGACAGATTTGTACCTTGTCAGCACGGGGGTTTGAACTTGCAACCTTTCGGTTACTAGTCCAACGCTCTAACCACTAGGCTACCCTGCCGATTGCATGAACATAGTGCTGTATATCTATTGGATATACACCACTTCTGACCTCATCAGGCGACAGTGTTTACATGTAGATGCCAATACACTGTGAAAAAATAAATAGAGCCAAACTCACCGACTGCAGAGAGAGAGAGACAGAAAAAGGTCCAGTTGCCAGGACCACAAATACAAATTCCATCTAGACACCGTTGCAAAAAAATATATATATACATACCTCGGCCTAAACTTCAACACCACAGGTAACTTCCACAAAGCTATGAACGATCTGAGAGAGAAGACAAGGAGAGTCTTCTATGCCATCAACAAACAAACCCCACAGAGCCCCAGGATAGAAACATAAATTAGACCCAACCAAATCATGAGAAAACAAAAAAATAATTTCCATGTCTCGTAATTTAACAAAAAAAAAAAGAGCCAACTAGAATGCTACTTGACCCTAAACAGAGAGTACACAGTGGCAGAATACCTGACCACTGTAACTGACTCAAAGATTTGACTATGTACAGACTCAGTGAGCATAGCCTTGCTATTGAGAAAGGCTGCCTTAGCATGTCTTCTCTTGAGAGCCAGGTCTGCCTATGTGCAGTTCCCACAAAATGAGGTGGAAACTGAGCTGCACTTCCTAACCTCCTGCCCAATGTATGACCATATTAGAGACACACATTTCCCTCAGATTACACAGACCCACAAAGAATTTGAAAACAAATCCAATTTTGATAAACTCCCATATCTACTGGGTGAACTGCCACAATGTGCCATCACAGCAGCAACATGAGTGACCTGTTGCCACAAGAAAAGGGCAACCAGTGAAGAACAAACACCATTGTAAATACAACCCATATTTAGGTTAATTTATTTTCCCCTTTCGCACTTGAACTTTTGTGAGTGTAATCTTTATTTAACTATTTCACTTGCTTTGGCAATGTTTCCCATGCCAATAAAGCCCTAGAACTGTGCGTGTGTGTGAGAGCAAGTCACAAGTGTATGATTTCATTAGTGAGAACAAATAGCTGCTCTGCAGGGCAGAGTGGTCTGACTTCAGGGACAGAAGAGAAGGATGCTAGGAAGAGCCACGTTGGAAGTCAGTTGGCCACTGTGCATGGGGGGGTGTTGATGCAATTAGTCCAGGTGGCCAATTGATTAATTGTTGAGCAGGCTTGGGGGGGGTAGAAGCTGTCAAGGAGTTTTTTGGACCAAAACTTTGTGCTCTGATACCGCTTGCCGCGCGATAGCAAAAGAGCACAGTCCATGACTCGAGTCTTTGACAACTTTTTGCAGGCCTTCCTCTGACACCGCCTGGTATCGAGGTCCTGGGTGGGGCCTTCCTCTGGCACCGCCTGGTATCTAGGTCCTGGGTGGGGCCTTCCTCTGGCACCGCCTGGTATCTAGGTCCTGGGTGGGGCCTTCCTCTGGCACCGCCTGGTATCTAGGTCCTGGGTGGGGCCTTCCTCTGGCACCGCCTGGTATCTAGGTCCTGGGTGGGGCCTTCCTCTGGCACCGCCTGGTATCTAGGTCCTGGGTGGGGCCTTCCTCTGGCACCGCCTGGTATCTAGGTCCTGGGTGGGGCCTTCCTCTGGCACCGCCTGGTATCTAGGTCCTGGGTGGGGCCTTCCTCTGGCACCGCCTGGTATCTAGGTCCTGGGTGGGGCCTTCCTCTGGCACCGCCTGGTATCTAGGTCCTGGGTGGGGCCTTCCTCTGGCACCGCCTGGTATCTAGGTCCTGGGTGGGGCCTTCCTCTGGCACCGCCTGGTATCTAGGTCCTGGATGGGGCCTTCCTCTGGCACCGCCTGGTATCTAGGTCCTGGATGGCAGGAAAATTGTCCCCAGTGAGGTATGCATTAACCTCTGTAGCGCTTTAGAGCCAAGCAGTTGCCATACCAGGCGGTGATGCAACCGGTCAGGATGCTCTCAATGTTGCAGCTATGGAACTTTGAGGATCAGGGGACCCATGCCTCTTCAGTCTCCTGAGGTGTGTCTTGATGTGTTTGGACCATGATTATTTGTTGGTGATGTGGACACCAAGGAACTTGAAACTCTCGACCTGCTCCACCACAACGGGGGAGTGTTCAGCCCTCCTTTTCCTGTAGTCCACGATCAGCTCATTTGTCTTGCTCACATTGAGGGAGAGGTTGTTATCCTGGCACCACACCACCTATAAGTTGTCTCATTGTTGTTGGTGATCAGGCTGACAGTTTGTTGGTTGATGTGAACACCAAGTCGTTCACTACTTTTGACTGGGGCCAATGGGGTGTCTAGACTTTTGGCATCTACGAGCGCCATTGAAATGATCCGACAATTCGAAGGGTAAAAATTCCTTTAGGAAAAAGGCTTTGATGAAAGGATGTTAAAATACGCAGAAGGACTTTATACAATAGCTCTCCTGACCCTGTGGTTGTGACTGGGAAGAAGATTTCCTTCCTGTCGCAAATGGAACACGGACAAATACAAACCACACAAATACCATGAAAACACAATTTTCTTTACCTTGCTTTCTGTGAATGTCTATGAAAACACACACATCGTTCAAACACAGGGAGAGAGAGAGAGAGGTGGAGGAGAGAGACCAGAGAGCGATAGAGATGGAGAGATACTACCAATAGGCTAACAGGATTAAGTGCTGACTGTTGAGAGGTACAATGGAGAGTGTGATTAATTAACCTAGTGCAGAAGCCCGTGGAATTTTAACAAAGACAATGTGTTCCTTTTAAAAGACTATGTACCAAACAACAACCCTATTCCCTATATAGTGCACTATTTTGGACCAGGGCCCGGGTCAAAAGTAGTGCATTACATAGGGAATAGGGTGCCATTTGGGACACAGAGAAGGAGCCCAGAGCAAAGCTGGCATCAGACCTGAAACCCAGCAGGACCGGAGTACTGAACAACCAACCAGTCAGAGAAGTTGAGTTAATTAATTAGGCCAGATTCCAGCACCTCAGGAGATTAAACAGCAAACCCAATCAGGACAACCTTGAATCAAACAGCCCTTTCAAGCCTTCATCAATCACACAGAGCTGATCCCTAGAGTCCAACGTTGTTCTCTCACTGAAAGAAGCAATCAAAAGATTCCATTCATTCGTCTAGTAAGAGAATCCTCTAACATGATTTTTGGTCGATATATTTTTCATCTTCTCATTTTAGTCTTCCAGTAAACTCTACGAGCTCCCCGAAGCCTCACACACGTCTCCCCAGTGAGCGGGCCCCGTCCCAGACTCACAGTTTGATGGCATCATTAGTGTAATTACTCATGATGCTCTGTGAGCTGTGTTAATGTACAGACTCACAGACTAGCCGTTAATCACCACACACACACACACAGCAGAGTAACAGCAGTAGAAGCCTAGATCATGGTATATAATCTGACTCCAGGATCACAATCAGCTATCTGACAAAACCCAGGTCCATGTTTCCTTTATGTCTTTATTCCTGCTCTAGTGGGTTTCATACGCTTTGCTGTGTAGGACATTCATTTAGACGGGTGCCATCAGGAACGACTAAAGACAAAACCCCCCCCAGACGTGCTATCAAAGGATCAAAGCTACGTGCATGAAGACGTACCGACACAGGTGTCGGCTAATCCTCACCAAGTCACAGACGGACTGGGTTTCTAGCTAAACAATGTGAAAAGCCACAGCACCACAAATGATATAGGGTTTTCCAGCCATCCATCGTCTGGAAACTGGAGTAAATGATCACTGAAGGTATTGGTCGGGAACATAGTGTGTTATAACTTCTTATAACCATTCAACAGTTTATGAAATGTGCTGCGAGAACAAGATGGCGCTGACAGACATGGCAGCTCCACTTCTAGATACTAAGTAACTTTGCAGTATTTTGTTTTTTTTTGTCTGTTATTTGTTAGGTCAGAATGTTTTTTTTGTGTTATTACACAGAGCAGGAAATATCTTTTGGATATCAGAGCAGCGGTCACTGAACCGGCATTACGACTTATCTGAATTGGATCCTTTGTTCGTACACACCAAGGGCAATTGAACATATCCCAGAGGCTGCTCCAAGATGCCACCGGCAGAGAACAGGTAGTCTGAGCGGACTTCTAGTCCAACTCAGGAAGTGTGCACACCATCCTCCACTTCTGAGTAGATTACCCGCTAATGTTCAGTCTCTGGACAATAAAGTAGACAATGCTCAGCGCGAGGATCTCCTTCCAGAGAGACATCAGGGACAGAAACATACTTTGTTTCACGGACTCATGGCTCTCTCCAGACATACTGTCCCCGTCCATACGGCCAGTTGTGCTCAGTACATCACGCAGACAGGAATAAAGAACTCTCCAGGAAGAAGAAAGGCAGCACTGTATGTTTCATGATTAACTACTCATGGTGTGATTGTGACAACCTACAGAAACTCAAGTCCTCAACCTACCTAGAATACCTCACAATCAAATGTCGACTCTTACCTCCCAAGATAATTCTCTTTGGTTATAGTCACAGGCGTGTATATTCCCCGTCAAGCAAATACCACGACGGCCCTCAAGGAACTACACTGGACTTTATGCAAATTAGAAACCACTTATCCTTGAGGCAGCATTTATTGTAGCTGGGGATTTTAACAAAGGAAATTTGGAGAAGGTGAAAAGCCACAAGTTCCTCAGCGTACACGTCACTGAACCTGAAACGGTCCACCCACACAGTGTGGTGAAGAATGCGCAATAACGTCTCTTCAACCTCAGCTCGTCACCTAAAACCCTCACAAACTTTTACAGCTGCACAATTGAGAGCATCTTGTCGGGCTGTATCACCGCCTGGAAGGGCAACTGCACTGCCCAAAACCACAGGGATCTCCAAAGGGTGGTGCAGTCTGCCCAAAGCATCACCGGGGGCAACCTACCTTCCCTCTCGGACACCTACAGCACCCGCTGTAACAGGAAGGCCAAGACGATCATCAAGGACATCAACCACCAGAGCCACTGCCTGTTCACCCCTCTATTATCCAGAAGGCGAGGTCAGTACAGGTGCATCAAAGCTGGGACCGAGAGACTGATAAACAGCTTCTATCTCAAGGCCATCAGACTTAAATAGCCACCACCCGGTTACTCAACCCTGCACCTTAGAGTCTGCTGTCCTATATACAGACATGGAATCACTGACCATTTTAATAATGGATCACTAGTCACTAAGAATGTTTACATACTGCTTTACTAATTTCATATGTATATAGTGTATTCTATTCTACTGTATTTTAGTCAATGCCACTCCCGACATTGTTCGTCCTGATATTTATGTATTTATTAATTCCATTCTTTTACTTTTAGATGTGTGTATTGTTAGATACTACTGCACTGTTGGAGCTTGGCACACAACCATTTCATGACACCTGCAATAACGTCGGCTAAATATGTGTATGTGACCAATAAAATTTGATTGGACTTGAATTCCACTGTCAACTGAAGGAAACTGGCAGAGCATTATTCTGTAAAGAATCATGGTACTTACTGGCAAGGAGCAGGCAGGACAGAGCGATGACGTAGAGCTGTTTGACGGCCACATCGTAGTGATCCATGAACAGGTCCAGTAGGTAGACAGACAGGTGTCTGGCTGTAGGACACAGCTGGTAGCGGTTCGACAGTATGGCCAGCAGGTCTGCAAAGTACCGACGCATCCCTATCTGAGGGGAGTGGGCCCGGTACACAGGCAGCTTCAACTCCTATAGGGAGAGGAAGATGGAGAGAAAAGGAAGGAGAGGAGAAGAAGGTAGAGGGGAGAGAAACAAGGTGGAGAGAGAGAATTAATACAGGTTCATACACATTCATATGGGTTCTAACACATTCATACGTGTTCTAACACATTCATACGGGTTCTAACACGTTCATACGGGTTCTAACACATTAATACGGGTTCTAACACATTAATACGGGTTCTAACACATTAATACGGGTTCTAACAGGTTCAAACACACTCATATAGGTTCTAACACATGTTCTAAAACATTAATATTAGGTTCTAACTAGATGTCGACCGATTAATCGGAATGGCCGATTAATTAGGGTCGATTTCAAGTTTTCATAGCAATCGGAAATCGATATTTTTGGGCGCCGATTTTTTTTATTTTTATATACCTTTATTTAACTAGGCAAGTCAGTTAAGAACACATTCTTATTTTCAAAAAGGGCCTAGGAACGGTGGGTTAACTGCCTTGTTCAGGGCAGAACGACAGATTTATACCTTGTCAGCTTGGGGGATCCAATCATGCAATCTTACAGTTAACTAGTCCAACGCTAACCACCTGCCTCTCATTGCACTCCACGAGGAGCCTGCCTGTTACACGAATGCAGTAGAAGCCAAGGTAAGTTGCTAGCTAGCATTAAACTTATCTTATAAAAAACAATCAATCAATCATAATCACTAGTTAACTACACATGGTTGATGATATTACTAGTTTATCTAGCGTGTCCTGCGTTGCAAATAATCATTGCAACGCTGGGGGATGATTTAACAAAAGCACATTTGCGAGAAAAAAAAACAATCGTTGGACGACTGTACCTAACCATAAACAGAAATGCCTTTCTTAAAATCAATACACAGAAGTATATATTTTTAAACCTGCATATTTAGCTAAAATAAATCCAAGTTAGCAGGAAATATTAACCAGGTAAAATTGTAATTTCTCTCCTAAAGTCCACAACCAGCTCCTCTGTTTTGCTGACGATGAGGAAGAGGTTGCTTACCCCACACCACTCTGTCAGAGTGCCTACCTCCTCCCTGTAGGCCAGTCTCGTCGTTGTTGGTAATCAGGCCTACTACTGTCGTGTCGTCAGCGAACTTGATGGAGTTGGAACTGCGTGAGTCACAGTCATGGGTATACAGGGAATTCAGCGGGGGGACTGAGGACGCACCACTGTGGGTCCAGCATGTTGAGGATCAGTGTGGAATAGGTCATTTTGTCAACCTTTACCACCTGGGGGGCGGCCCGTCAGAAAGTCCAGGAACCCGCTACACAGGGAGGAGATCAGTCCCCGGGCCATGAGATCTGTGGCAGGCTTCAAGGGCATGATGGTCTTCAAGGTAGAGTTGTAATACATAAACAGCATCCTCAGAAATGCATTCTTCATGTCCAGGTGGCTGAGGGCAGTGTACGGTGCCACAGTCAATTCCGTCGTCCGTGGATCACGTTTGAATGACTGACGCCCATCCTCTATGGAGACCGTAAGCACGTAGTCCTCGATGTCTTCTGGGTTTGTCCTCGGCAGCTCAGAGTCGTTTTGTTCGATGGTATGAGAAAAAGGTGTTTAGCTTGTCCAGTAGGGCGGCGTTGGTATCCGCAAAGTGACTGGCTTTCTTTTGTAATCCATGATGGTTTGAAGCCCCTGCCACAAGCACCTCGTATCCGACCCGCTGAATTGCTCCTCCACTTTGTCTCTATACTTGTGTCTCATCATCTTGATCGATCTGTGTAGGTCCTATTTGTACCGTTTAACAATACAATTGTCCCCTGGTCACCATGCCGCGTTCATAAGCAGCATCTCTCCCCTTCAGTTTCCCGACAAGGCTGCCATCAATCCATAGTTTTTGATTTGGGTACATTTTGAAAGACACCATTGGTATCACATGATCTACACATTTTTTGAATGAATCCGGTGAATGAATTGGCATGTTTATTGATGTTATTCCCAGAGGCAACCTGGAACATATTCCAGTCCACGTGATCAAAACAGTCATGGAGCATGGATGCCGATAATGTTGTACAGAAGTGGAACCGGAACGTCCCTCTCGAGACAGGGTTCCCCCATGGTGGATAAGCGGAGGGGCTGGTAAGGAAGCATGGTGGTTCAGCAATAGGGGTTATGTTAAACCCCTAGCACATCTCCCATTCATGTTCAATTAGCAGCTGGCGTTTCAAAAGGACAAAATTAGAAGAGAAGACATTAAATATTGAACTACAGGACTCTGGTCAAAAGTAGTGTACTATTTTTTAATTTTTAAACACACCCCAAGGACGTAGCCAGTGTCCTCCTAGTCAACCATATACTGTAGCATAGGGGAATAGAGGAGTGTCGTGTGAGCTTTCAGCTTAAAGATGCATTGGACAAGGGGAGCGACAAAAACAAACTTCTTCAACCCGCAATGTACTGCCTTTAATGCTGTACGAGTCTGTCTCTATCCTAATACGGGCTTAGAAAATTAGAGATGCTTTGGTTTTTCAATAAATGCTTTGTTTCTCCTTCTTCATACCACACATAGATGAATATTTGATCTAAAAAAAACAACAACAACAAGGGCTTTATAATGTGGATTTATTTAATATCAGATTAAATAAGGGATGGATTCATCTTTTTCCATAGTGCTGTACCAGTTTGTGGTTTGCTGCTACAGGCACACGGAAAACATCCACTAAAAATACAGGTTACTATTGTTGTCTACTTCAGAGACAGAGAGCCTACTTCCCTTCCCTAAGGGTTGTCCAAACAACAAACACTACCCTACCCGTAAACCTAATCTTTACTGGACACTGACGCCGTAGTGGCTGTCAGCATGACCAACATACCGAGGACCACAATCTATGGCATACGTGTGACTCTCACATATTTAATCTGTAAGTTTCATCAATTATCTGTTGAGTTAGTTCTACGTAGGCGATATAGAAACAATGGTGATCACTAAGGTGATAGGCAGCTAAAGGAATCTGAAGGACAATACATAAAAGTGTTAGACACAGAAACCCCCGTAAAACACCACCCCCGCCTTGAGTTCTCCTCTTCTCCGCCCCCCTTGCCTCTGGTCCATCTGTCTGTCTGGGGGTTCAGGGGTATTGTGGGGAACCGCAGTGGAAGGCAGGGGACTGGATGCAGAGAGGAGCAGACTAGCCTGCTGATGGGCTACAAGTATTTAGAAATAGGGTTTGTGTCTGGGGCGTTGTTTTGGCTTTCAAAGACACTGGACAAATTACATCAGCATAATTGCTTATTTACACAGAATTTTTGTCCTTGGTCTGCTGATTGGTTGAAGGGTTGGGGGAGTCAGAATAAATCAGAAGGGAGGCCCTAATCTTCATACCCCCTTGGTTACAGACTTCATACCCCCTTGGTTACAGACTTCATACCCCCTTGGTTACAGACTTCCATAGTGAGTCAGAAGAGTAAATAAAAATACTGTGGTAGGCTAAGTGAATGACTTGTAATGAGACTGCCCGATTGTAACAGGGCGGGGGAAGCTGCCTGCAACAGTGCCATCTACTATCCAAATACTCCCCCTACACATGACGTGCGTGTAGACACACACAGACCCCTACTCCATATTGTCCCTCCTACATAGAATCAAATTAGCTGTGATAATCTTACTCCCTACAAGAATACTGCAGTCCAGTGACAGATGCTGCCATTAAAGGGCCACACAGTAAAAAATATAATCATGCTGGAGGTTTGTCTAATTACTGTATCAGCCAATTAATGAGCCTCAGCCCTTCTATGTAATCTAAATTAGATCACTTCCAAATAGATGACAGTCGTGTAATTTTATCTGCTAACATTATCTACTGTATAGTGTATATAGCTAAATATATAAGTTGAGGAGTGGCTATCAAGGCACTTCTGGCTTGGATCTTCATTGTTTATAAAACACTAGGTGAACAAGAAAACATATATTTTACCTCTTATCCAGAACGACATACACAAGCTATTATGGTTAAGTGCCTTGCTCAAGAGCACACCGGTAGATTTGGTTTACAAGGTCGACTCAGGGATTCGAACCAGCTACCTTTCCGTTACTGGCCCAATGCTCTTAACTGCTAGGCTACCTAGATTAGTTGTCGTCTTGTTTAGGTTAAGCTGCATTTAAGCACATGTGATCTGCAGGCCACCAAACTCAAAACTTTCTCGCTGGCATTGAGAACATCCCCATAATACCCATTTCAACATGCAGTTGAGATTCTTATCACATGTGGCGATGATAAGAGGAAAGTGGAACTCAGGGAATGAACCAAGAAGACCCAGAGAACTGGATTCATAGAATCGGAATTCTAGTCATTCTTAATTCTATAGTCTATTAATTCTGATTCTATGACTGGCTGGTCTTACCTTGATACGGAGGGACTGATGGATATCCCCTGCTAGCTGTCCTTTCCACCATTGTAACTCCCTTTCCATCTTTCCCATTCAGAGAAGGCCACAAGGATGAAGTTCAGCCCTGCAGACACACAGCAATGTGGGTTAAGTCAAGAGACATCCTGGCTGTATGCCGCATGTTATGGTTGTTGGTGTCTGATCACAACTCTTAAAACATCTATTTTATAAGAGAGAGGATGTTCCAGCAACGCAACAAATGTGTTGATTTCTAGGAAGAAAAAAAACATTTCATCTTTTCGATTAACTTGCACTATGAAGTAATAGCAAATCAAATTCTAGAGGTGAGTGGGTTATTCTGCGTGACATGTCTTTGATATTCATTAAGCAATCACTTTGAAAATCGATTGCAGTTAAAGATCAGCATTTGATCAAATAAAACACACCAAATAGCCTTCCGAAATGTTTACAAAGCAAAATTCTGCAAAACTATTCAAAATAGTTGGCTGCTCTTTTGTAAGCTTAGACATGTCACTGGCACTGCATAGCCCTTGATCATGACTCTTAGTTCCACTACATTATGCAGGAGGGGGAGGGGGGTTGTTAAAAGCCGTGACGCTCCGTCTGAACATTAACATGCATCGCTTACTGTACGGTTCTGGAAGCATAAAGATCGTATTTTTCATATCTGCACCTATAAAGGTGTGTATCAATTTAACTTTCAAAAAAATTATAATATATATAAAAATATATATATATTTTAAATTGATACACACCTTTACAGGGTTAGGGTTCCCACACGGTAATATTTCCATGTTACAGCGCTTGTTTACGGAAGACAGAGTGGACTACCTGTGCTAAATAGCTATCTGCATCTCCGAAACCTGTTTGTAAACGGAAGACAGACGCCACAAACTTGTCACTGAAAAATAATGTTGGCTGCAACTGTGTTAAAAACCGTGTACACAAAGTGTGTATTTCGCGTTTGTTAAATTATTTGATGTGATATAAAAGTATAGGGATTTATGTTTCTAGAACCGTACCGCAATTGATTTACGTTTAGATGCAGTGTTAACTGTTTTGGCTGTCAGAGCCAATTCGCCCTTTAATCAGAGTATGTAAGGTACTTGGGACTAAGGAGTAACATTAGGCTCCTTTAGTACAATATTGGACTATGGGGGAATGCAGTGCAGTACCATGCATGTGGGTGTGATTTAAATGCCCCCCTGAGGTGGAAAAAAACGAAATGGGAATTATAGTGCTAGGTTAACAAAGTAACTTTTTGTTGTAGGCCTAACAGCAAATTGCTACTTTGTCACAAATCTGCTTAGGAGAAAAGAAAACAATACCTTGATAATGGGAAAATTTGTCAAGACTGTCATTCAGCGGTGTCAACACCACGAGACGGGTTTTTTTAACAGAAAAGTGGACCGGTCTTTCGTTTCTAATACTCTTTAATTCATAGGCCTTTAGCTCAAACTTGACAAAGATCGCACGTGACTATTGACCGCATTAAATCCATGACACACACATTTAATCAACTTTTAAATTCGCGACATTTCCATGATCGCATGTGCCGCTCACCCTTTCCGACAGGAATACCCTCAGACTTCTTTGTTTCACTCCGACATCCTGAATGAGTGAATTCCTCTTTGGGAAGTTGTGTGTTATCCTCGGTACCGGCGAAAAGCGACGACGGTTTCCGTTCTTCAGGTGACAAAGTAACAATGCTTCAAAACAGTTTAATTCCGCTGTTTTCTAGTCTTTTTACACTTTTCCAACGATTTTTCCACGACCGTCTCTTTCTAACGAGTTCCCGTTCAACAAAGTGGTTGGCTGCCCCAGCTGCTGTTGGGGTCGGTAAGGAGCTCGTGAACCTGCGTACGCGAAACACCGAGTGTGAGATGGGAAATGTAGTCCAAAAACCCCGTGGCTAAAATGGGATAACTACGGCAATAACTCTTTCTCTAATTGATTTCAATCAAACTAAACATGTCTCTCCCAGATATGAACAACTTAACAAAAGTTGGCATTTTAAAAACGGATAGTACCGTAGATGATTAAATCAAGTTTTATTGCAAATCACTTTATCAACTTTCTCTAGGTACGTGTGTAAAAAAAAAACAACGTTTTCCTTTAGCACATTGTAAAATGTACTATAATATGATTTATAACACAAAATAAACTATTTAACATGTAACACTAACAGTGCATTCTCATGTAATTTAGACAGAGAGGGTTAGTTGCATGTCGGAACATCTCCTTTTTGCTGAATATAAACAGCACCAAAAATTATTGAATGTGAAAATAAAATCCTTTCCCTCATTTCCCTCCACCATTAACAATCCAATAAGCCATAACATGCAATGCAATTCTGTTCATAAACAATAAGCAATGAGTATTAGCTGGGCAACAGACGACTCCTGGAGCCACCTGGTGTCAATATAGGGAAAAGCTTTTTTCAATAATATGCAAAGATAATACAGTAGGCCTATTAAAATGTTCTCTAAAAAGGTTAATTGTATCATTGACCCAAACTGAGTATAAATAGGCTGAGCTATGATTTCAATGACAGACAGAATTTTCTACCCAAATGGGCAAGGAAGCAAAACTGGTGCCATTGTAGTTCAACCCATCAGGATGAAGGTGATGAATCCTCATTATCTTTCCTGTCCACTTCGTTCAGATACTCCTGGTCTGCATAGATCAGGAACCCGGTAAACAGACTATCTGTCCAGAACGGGTCATAGAACAGCCCATTCTGTTCAGAGTAGAAGATCTGCAGCCAAACCTGGTCCTGACGCTCTAACCGGAGAACCGTGGAACCGGACGCCACATCGTGGTTCCCAGTGTTGGCGTCAAACGTCTTGATCTTGTACTGCCCGTTGTGCACCAGCCCGATCGCCAAGTGCTTATTGGCCAATGTGATGTCATAAGTGAAGTAGTAGACTCCAGGGACAGAGCAGACAAACTTCCCAGTCGTGGCGTTGTAGTGGTTCCCTTCGTTGAGTAGAATACGTTTGAACCGGATTGGGAGACGCTCTTTGGGGTAACTCTTGGTCATGGCAACAGAGAAGGCGGAGCGGGCTGAGTTGGTGCCACAGTTACAGCCCCCAGGAGCCCCTGTCTCACCTGCGTCCCCCGTCTCCCCCTTGGTGCCCCCCAGCCCGGCCAGACCTGGGGCCCCACGCGCGCCCTTCAGCCCTCGGGGTCCATGCTTGCCTACTACGCCCTCACGACCTTTAACCCCGGGTTTACCTGGGTTCCCAGACCTCCCCTGTTCACCTAAAGATCAGAAAGAGAGACAGGTCATGGCTATTTTACATTGATATACAGTATTTACACCAGACAGCTCTCAATGCAGTGCACTGCATTGTAACGCAACATTATTATTTTTTTATTATTTTTTTTATTTCACCTTTATTTAACCAGGTAGGCTAGTTGAGAACAAGTTCTCATTTGCAACTGCGACCTGGCCAAGATAAAGCATAGCAGTGTGAACAGACAACACAGACTTACACATGGAGTAAACGATTAACAAGTCAATAACACAGTAGAAAAAAAAGGGAGTCTATATACATTGTGTGCAAAAGGCATGAGGAGGTAGGCGAATAATTACAGTTTTGCAGATTAACACTGGAGTGATAAATGATCAGATGGTCATATACAGGTAGAGATATTGGTATGCAAAGGAGCAGAAAAGTAAATAAATAAAAACAATATGGGGATGAGGTAGGTAAAAATGGGTGGGCTATTTACCGATAGACTATGTACAACACAGGAAGCAATAAAGGACTTTAAGACTGGTAAAGTGGTTACCGGGACCAGAAACTTTGCCTGAGACATAAAGACTCATGTTAGTTCCCAAATGTAATGCCTCTAGGCTTCAGCTCAGTGGGCTAACAGGTATTGCCTATATTGTAGGCTTCAGCTCAGTGGACTAATTAACTCAGCCTTGAGTTGTACTACAGTACTCGGTTTCAGGCCCAGGCCAGGCTACTACCTGGATGCTTCCATTATGCTTCTTACCTCTGTCACCCCTCTCTCCATCATGCTTACCTCTGTCACCCCTCTCCCCCTTCTTTCCATCCTCCCCATCCAGGCCATCCTTCCCTGGGGTACCCATGGGACCCATAGTCCCTGGAGATCCGGGGCCCCCTGGGTTGCCACCTGGCCCCTGAGGGCCGGGTAGACTACATACCAGCTGGGAGGAATGGATGGTGATGTTGTGGCCCTTCTTGTACAAGGGGTGTGTAGTCTGGAACTGGGGGGTAGTGACAGTGATGGATAGTAAACACACCATCAGAGACAGCTGGAGCATAGTAGTAGCTGAAAAGATAAGGGAGGCTTTTAGGAATCATCAGTTGGAAAGTTGTTGTTGTAGAGATCATCAGAACCGATGCATTACACAGCTGGCTTATAGCTCAAACACACTGCTGTCATCAGCCAGAGGTACGCTGACTAAAACTGAGATTTCATAAACATTTTCGAGGCAATGTGCCGGTAAGGCTATGTTAACTGACTTGCATTCAAATTATGTCTACAAATCAAAACACAGAGTAAACATTGCTGAAAAATACAGTTAAACAACAAAGTATGTTAGCTGTGTCTTGATCAAATTTGCATATCATTGCCGTTCAACTATAAAACAAAGTGTGCGTAATGGAGAGTTTCTCTCGACCTCACACATTATGCCATCGTTAGGGAACATGTCTCACACATTATGCCATCGTTAGGGAACATCTCTCACACACGATGCCATCGTTAGGGTACATCTCTCACACATGATGCCATCGTTAGGGAACATCTCTCACACATGATGCCATCGTTAGGGAACATCTCTCACACATGATGCCATCGTTAGGGAACATCTCTCACACATGATGCCATCGTTAGGGAACATCTCTCACACATGATGCCATCGTTAGGGAACATCTCTCACACACGATGCCATCGTTAGGGTACATGTCTCACACACGATGCCATCGTTAGGGAACATGCTGAAATAATAGAGAAAACATGTAGGCTACTCACCAACTGAAGAGATAAACTTGACAAATAGCAGCATTTTTATGCGTTGCCCAACCCTTTCAGTTCCACAGAACGGAAGCACAACCTTACCGCCTACATAATACTCCAATGTCGGGTCGAAATACCATCTTTGACGTACAGTATTGTAAAGAAATCCTGTGCGTATTTGAACCCCAAACGCAAAACATGAACATCCTCCCCGTTGCAGCAATAGCTCTCTCTCTCTCTCTGCCAATAAATACTTTCACCATGAGGTAATTCATTTCAACAAACTCAACAACCTTACTCTATGACAACCCCAGTAATGTCAATAAATAATGTAAGCGAAGTCTAAGATGAAAGCTGAATGTATTGGTTTTGCTTCTTTTTCCCCCACCAGTTATTATGTGACATTTCAACTGACAGTTGTGCCAAGGGGCCAACTTGCATTAGGGGATGTTTTGATAGGCGGTATACCGTCAATTTCACAGGTTATCACCATAAACGGAGAAATCATAAAACAAACATCATACAAGGCAGCCCCATGCAAAAGTGAGTTGAATTAAGTAGAAGTGCACTATTTAGGATTACCAGATGTGTCCAGACACCGTGCCAAGAACCGGAGAAAACCCATCAAGAACTCACAGCTGGAAGAAAAGGGTGGACGCACTGTATGCAATGCTTCACAGAATACATGCATGACAAACTAAAACACGTGCTAAAGTTGTGATTGAGCCCTCTCAATAACGCGCATGCAAAGAACCAGTTACTGTAGAACTCTTCTAGAGAGATGGTGACCGTTGACATTTATTGTGGTTCGTGAATCCGATGATTATCCATGTAGAGGAGCCCACCCCCGTCCTGTTTTAGGTTTCACTGATCAGACAAGCACAAACCCGTGTTCTAAACTGATTTGCCTAGTTAAATAAAAAGGTTCAATTAAAACATTCAACTTTGACAAAATGTAAATACCAGACATTGGTATTTTAGGGCGGTGCGCAATCGGTCCAGCGTCATCCGAGTTTGGGAGGGGTAGGCCAACGTTGTAAATAAGAATTGACTTGCCTAGTTATTAAATAAATAAATGGGCCTAACAGCAACCATTTGTCTGCAGTGCTTGATACTTCTTAGGTGCCAGAAGTGTTAGTGTCTCTCTCTCTGTCTCTCTCTCTAGCCAACTTGTTTTCTTTATGCAGCTCCACATCACCCTTTACTTTCAGTGATATGATGAGTCTTCCTTATTTTTCAGTGCATACTGAGAAGATAATTCACAAAGCAAATGGGAATACAATTTGGTTTTCTAAAAAATGTCTTTATTCCACCAAATGTCTGAGATAACCAAGAGAAGTCAGGCTGTTTATTGAATATACGGTCCTTTGAAAGTTCATTTTATATTTACAAATATGAAAGAAAACATTTGTACCACATTAATAGACTTAATAATATAAACTGACTACAATGATATTCTGAGGAATATTAGACTTGAGGGGTAAACATGAAATGAAGAGAGATGGTTGGCTCCAGGTTAAGAGGAGACAATAGGGGGTAGAGGGCTGGGAGGAGAGGGTGAGAGGAGAGGGTAGGGGGTACAGGGCTGGGATGAGAGGGTAGAGGAGGAGATGGTAGAGGGTATAGGGCTAGGAGGAGAGGGTGAGAGGAGAGGGTAGGGGGTACAGCGCTGGGATGAGATGAGAGGGTAGAGGAGGAGATGGTAGAGGGTAGAGGGCTGGGAGGAGAGGGTAGGGCAGAGGAGAGGGTGAGAGGGAGAGGAGGAGATGGTAGGGATGGTAGAGGGAGAGGGCTGGGAGGAGAGGGTAGGGTAGAGGGTGAAAGCAGAGGGTAGGGGGTACAGGGCTGGGATGAGAGGGTAGAGGAGGAGATGGTAGAGGGTGGAGGGCTGGGAGGAGAGGGTAGAGGGTAGAGGGCTGGGAGGAGAGGGTAGGGCAGAGGGTGGGAGCAGAGGGTAGGGGAGGAGATAGTAGAGGGTAGAGGGCTGGGAGGAGAGGGTAGGGTAGAGGGTGAGAGGAGAGGGTAGGGGGTACAGGGCTGGGATGAGAGGGTGGAGGGTATACTGTAGGTAGGGGCGAGCATAGAGTATGTGGTTGTCCCTATCACTGTCCCAGCTCCAGGAAGTTGGCCATGGGGTCGTCTTCCCTGGAGCGATTCATCCTGAAGGCCTCCATCTCCTCCTCCATGGGCTCCTTGATCTCCTGCAGGCTGTTGTACTTCCTCTTCCTCTCATCCACCTTCATCATCTCCTCTACCTGCTTTAGATGCACATCCTCTGTAGCCAGAGCCTGCGGAGAGAGAGAGGGGGGAGCGAATGAGGCGCGAGCGAGGGGGGCATGCGAGAGAGGGGTGAGTGAGCGAGAGCAGGAGAGAAAGCCAAGGAGAGGGGGGGGGAGAGAGCGAGGGTGGGTGGAGGGTGGGCGAGAGAGCAGGAGAGAAAGCCAGGGAGAGAAAGCCAGGGAGAGAAAGGGAGGGAGGGATGGACGGTGAGCAAGAGAGAGAGAGAGAGAGGGAGAGGGTGAGCGAGAGAGAGCGAGAGAGGGAGGGTGAGCGCTCACCCTTCCTCTCTATCGCTCAGCCGGGAAGAGAGAGAGAGCCAGGGAGAGAGAGAGCACGAGAGAGCCGGGGAGAGGGAGAAAGCATAAGAGAGCCGGGGAGAGCGAGAGAAAGCGAGAGAGCCGGGGTGAGCGAGAGAAAGCGAGAGAGTCGGGGAGAGCGAGAGAAAGCGAGAGAGCCGGGGAGAGCGAGAGAAAGCGAGAGAGCCGGGGAGAGAGAGAAAGTGAGAGAGCCGGGGAGAGAGAGAAAGCGAGAGAGCCGGGGAGAGAGAGAGAGCATAAGAGAGCCGGGGGAGAGAGAGAGAGCATAAGAGAGCCGGGGAGAGAGAGAGAAAGCGAGAGAGCCGGGGAGAGCGAGAGAAAGCGAGAGAGCTGGGGAGAGAGAGAGAGCATCAGAGAGCCGGGGAGAGCGAGAGGGAGGGTGGGTGGAGGGTGGGCGAGAGAGCAGGAGAGAAAGGGAGGGAGGGATGGAGGGTGAGCGAGAGAGAGAGGGAGAGGGTGAGCGAGAGAAAGCGAGGGAGGGAGGGTGAGCGCTCCCTCTCTATCGCTCAGCCGGGGAGAGAGAGAGCCGGGGAGAGAGAGAAAGCGAGAGAGCGAGAAAGCGAGAGAGCCGGGGAGAGCGAGAGAAAGCGAGAGAGCTGGGGAGAGAGAGAGAGCATGAGAGAGCTGTTCATTAACACATGGGCATGCACACAAGTCAAAGTTCACCTGGTTCAGTTTCTGTTTCTTCTTCTCCTCCTCCTCAGATTCACTGCGGTCTGAGCCGTGCTTCTTCTTCTGCTTCTTCTTCTGCTTCTTCTCTTTTAGCTTCTCCCTGTGAATCTCTAGTAGTCTTCAGCTCCTCCTCCTGCTCCAGTCCCTCCTCAAACGGAACACAGGTTGAGGAGCTCTATAGGGGGAGTAGTTTTGATGCCAGCCTCTCCGGTGCAGTAGCTCGTTTTGACCATGGAGTGGCAGCACTTGAAGTCCCAGAAGCTTTCTCTCCTGCATGACCCCCAGATATACTGCAAGGCAAAAAAAAATAAAAAAATAAACCACTTTTAAGTATGCTATCTGAATAGATGCTACTGTACAGTATTAATACTGTCCTTTACTATATATTTCTTTAGACTTGGAAAAGTTCTTGCAGAGTCAAATTGTTATTGTAAAACACCAGTACTGTGCTCCTCCACGAGGGGGCTGCTCTCCAAAGGTTCCTGTCTAACCGGAGACCGTTCTGACTGGGCTCCTCCACGAGGGGGCTGCTCTCCAAAGGTTCCAGTCTAACCGGAGACCGTTCTGACTGTGCTCCTCCACGAGGGGGCTGCTCTCCAAAGGTTCCTGTCTAACCGGAGACCGTTCTGACTGGGCTCCTCCACGAGGGGGCTGCTCTCCAAAGGTTCCTGTCTAACCGGAGACCGTTCTGACTGTGCTCCTCCACGAGGGGGCTGCTCTCCAAAGGTTCCTGTCTAACCGGAGACCTTTCTGACTGGGCTCCTCCACGAGGGGGCTGCTCTCCAAAGGTTCCTGTCTAACCGGAGACCTTTCTGACTGGGCTCCTCCACGAGGGGGCTGCTCTCCAAAGGTTCCTGTCTAACCGGAGACCGTTCTGACTGGGCTCCTCCACGAGGGGGCTGCTCTCCAAAGGTTCCTGTCTAGCCGGAGACCGTTCTGACTGGGCTCCTCCACGAGGGGCTGCTCTCCAAAGGTTCCTGTCTAACCGGAGACCTTTCTGACTGGGCTCCTCCACGAGGGGCTGCTCTCCAAAGGTTCCTGTCTAACCGGAGACCGTTCTGACTGGGCTCCTCCACGAGGGGCTGCTCTCCAAAGGTTCCTGTCTAACCGGAGACCGTTCTGACTGGGCTCCTCCACGAGGGGGCTGCTCTCCAAAGGTTCCTGTCTAACCGGAGACCGTTCTGACTGGGCTCCTCCACGAGGGGGCTGCTCTCCAAAGGTTCCTGTCTAACCGGAGACCGTTCTGACTGGGCTCCTCCACGAGGGGGCTGCTCTCCAAAGGTTCCTGTCTAACCGGAGACCGTTCTGACTGGGCTCCTCCACGAGGGGGCTGCTCTCCAAAGGTTCCTGTCTAACCGGAGACCTTTCTGACTGGGCTCCTCCACGAGGGGGCTGCTCTCCAAAGGTTCCTGTCTAACCGGAGACCGTTCTGACTGGGCTCCTCTCTACGGGGTTAGTCGGTTCTGGACGCCTCACCGCGTAGTTCTGGATGAGTACGTCCACTTCGTATTTGGAGCGTGCCACGGCCTTCTCCTGTCCCTTCAGCACGGCACCGTGACGACTGTACTCCACGTAGTCCTCAGTCTGGTCCAGCAGCAGCCCTCTGGGGGGGACGTCCAGCTGCTCCTCACCCCCGTACTGAGACACAGAACATAACACACTGGAATAACAGTTATTCAACAGGACCCTCAACCAACAAGAATGAAACAGTTATACCATTAACTAATGTATGACAGGGTTGAGGGGGTTCACATTTAATTTGAAATTCCAATTCAATTCTTTAATTCACTCATGAAGTGAATAATTTACATTGTTGAAATTAAAATATAATTCAATCTTTAAGTTATAGATTTGGAATATAAATTAGACTTGTTGGGACTGTTTAGGTTCGAATATTAAAAACATTTAATCTTTGGAATTGAAATGCAATATTTGTACATTTCCCAGTTAAAGTAATTAATGAAATGGACTGCAGGATTTGTTTTGAAAGATTTCAACTTGTATTTCTATATTTCTAGTATGGCGAGGCTGTATAAACAGTGAGTGAACAGAGAGGGAATTGAATTTGTGGAATTATTTGGGATAATATTGAATTGAGAATTGAATTCTTGGAATTTTACCTAACACTGGAATTGAGAGAGATTAAATTCATAGACTGACCTGGAATTAGAAGGGAATTAAATAACATTTTACAGGATGAGGGAACTGAATTGGCGGAATTAATCCAAACCCTGCTGTATGAGGAACTTGAGTTCATGTTTATTACATTGATGACACTTTTACGAGCTACACAACTTTCTACATGCAGTTTATTTACATTGAAAATGTGAATTGAAATCTTTGGTCTCTAATGACAAAAAAAAGAGGCTGGTGAGGATGGAGTGCAGTGTATCTATTCTGTGCCTTATCCAGGATCGTCTTCTTCTGTTTGTCCTTGAAAACCTCCTTCTTGACCTTGAAGGACTTGTGCAGCAGCTCCAGCTTGGTGGGGTCGGCCCTGAAGTGCACCTCAGAGCCCTTATCATTGGCCTCCCACGCAAAGACTGGAGAGGTGGAGGCGATGACGTGTGTTTACTTCCATACAATCCATTTCCTATTCTAACTATGAAGAACATTGGCATTAGGATGCCAGCTCTATGGATGCCATTTTATGAGCCTAAAACATGGGGAGAAGTTGGGATATAACACTAATTCTCCTGGGAGATATTGAGAGAAGAAATTAACAAAGATAGTTAAGTATGAAGATATGTAGAAACTGGTTGTCCAATAGAATTCCCAGATCACACTTGAAGGCGATGTCATGGTAACGTTAGCTAGCTAAGGTCATGCGCAGAAACACATCTAACGGTCGTGTCGCACTGAACTACACCGTCAAAATAAGGCACTACTTCGATATAAAAAAAGTGTTATTGACGAAAATGAAAACGTGTCCGTTTGTCGCTTTCACAAGTTGGGAGTAAAAACATGTTCAGATACTTAAAGGGATACTTTGGGATTTTGGCAAAGAAGCGCTTTATCAGATGAACTTTGTTGGATCCTGTGTTTTACATTATAGCCATTAGTATATATATGATTAAATACCATCTGATGTTGGTTGTTTAATCTCATAATGATGCTCCAGTGCACAACTGCAGACACCTTGCTACTTGCCTGTTTGTGTGTGACAAGAACTGAGTAACATGGTGTGACCTGGATGTTGCAAAACTGTAGATAACAGCCCAGCAGATGCTTTGTCCTTGTGTTTGTATGTAACAATATTGAGCACATGGTGTGACTTGCTGTATCTTACAAAGTTGTGACAGGGAGGGGTGGTCGTCACGAGGTTTAACTGAGATGGAAAAATACTGAACAACACAATAGCAGGAACTGAGCAACTATTATAACTAGGCTGCGATACCAGAACAGTAGGAATCTATACATCGAGGAGGGAGGACTCCAAGAAGCGCCAAGAGGCGGGGACCCGCCTGAGCGCCTGCAATAGGCTGGGCAAGTTTAAACCACGCCCAGTCTCTACTGTGATAGTTCCAACACGTCTGTTGGCCTATGTCTATCACAGTATAAAGAATACTGTTTACATACATCCTGTCAGTTATCTGTTCTGCCCTGCGTGGTATTACAGAGAGCTCGTATATACGAAAGTTGCATTTACCATTTATTACTTAGCTAATAAAAAATACATAGTATAACATCGGTGACTCATTGTTATATTTATCCTGATACCAGATTTGAATTTACGCAACTATAACAACTTGTGGAATTTGCAATTGTTAACTAGCGTTGACTGGAAATCTATGGGAACAGCCAGCATGACGCTAGTTAGCATTGGCTCTCAAAAACTATCTCTAGACTTCCTTCATAATGGACACAGAGACATAAAAATAGTATCCACGTGTTCATCTGACTGGGGAAGTAGATAAAGGGCTTCGTTGTCAAAATCCTGACGTATCACTAAGACATTGTCTCAAATCAAGGTTGTGCCTTTAAAAATCAAGAAAATTAACAATTAAGGAAGAATCTTACATTTCTCAAACCCTGGTCTGGTCTGTCGAGTATGCTTTCCAAGCGTTCCCGGAAGTCTTGCGATGTTGAGTCTCCGTGTTTAGAAAGTCTGTGATATGAATCAGAAAGAAACCCCAGTTGGGTTGTGGGCAGGAAAGAGAAACTGTGTCTGGGCCATGGTGTCACCCCTCACTGACAAATAAACACGATAGAGAAGGACAAACATTCAGGAACACAGGCGATCTCAGTGACGGCAAAACATTCTCTCTCACACACACACACACACAGCGAAAGAAAAGATAAGCACTGTCACGTCAGCATTCATGTACAGTGGGGCATAAAATAATTTAGTCAGCATCCAATTGTGCAAGTTCTCCCACTTAAAAAGATGAGGCCTGTAATTTTCATCATTGGTACACTTCAACTATGACAGACAAAATGATTTTTAAAAAATCGAGAAAATCACATTGTAGGATTTTTAATAAATGTATTTGCAAATTATGGTGGAAAATAAGTATTGTGGGAGAACTTGCACAATTGGTGGCTGACTAAATACTTTTTTGCCTCACTGTATATAGTGATTTGGAACATATAAATTACAAAATCATAACATGTGGTTTATTTTTTAAATATGTATTTATTTATTTAATCTTTATTTAACCAGGAAGCGCTCATTGAGATTTAAAATCAATTTTTCAAGAGCGTCCTGGCCAAGATAGGCAGCACCAAGTCATTACAAAAATTAGACAAACAACATGAAAAACTACAAGTAATCTAGTAAAAACCATAGAATTCACAAGAGTATAACAAAATCAAAAACAGAAAATTAAAAACACTGACAGGTCAGGGAATCAGTCTCCAGATCATTTATCAGTGATTTAAAAATACCAAGTTCTTCCCGTTTAAAAGTATTTTGTAAGGCGTTCCAAGACGATGGCGCAGAGTGCATAAAAGCCCTTTTACCAAATTCAGTTCGGACATCTGTAACAGTTAGCAGGATAAAGTCTAGCGAACGAAGAGAGTACCCACCACATTCCTGAACAATAAAAATGCCCAAATAAAAAGGTAGTAAACCCAAAATGTCTTTGTAAATAAAAGTATACCAGTGCTTGAGCCTACGAGTGACTTGAGAAGGCCAGCCAACCCTGGTATAAAGTGCAGTGGTGCGTAAGCGTTTTGCAGTTTAAAATGTATCTCAAAATGCCATGGTAAAGGGTGTCAATTGATCTCAAACACTGAGCGGAAGCATTCATACATACAGTGCCTTGCGAAAGTATTCGGCCCCCTTGAACTTTGCGACCTTTTGCCACATTTCAGGCTTCAAACAAAGATATAAAACTGTATTTTTTTTGTGAAGAATTAACAACAAGTGGGACACAATCATGAAGTGGAACGACATTTATTGGATATTTCAAACTTTTTTAACAAATCAAAAACTGAAAAATTGGGCGTGCAAAATTATTCAGCCCCCTTAAGTTAATACTTTGTAGCGCCACCTTTTGCTGCGATTACAGCTGTAAGTCGCTTGGGGTATGTCTCTATCAGTTTTGCACATCGAGAGACTGACATTTTTCCCCATTCCTCCTTGCAAAACAGCTCGAGCTCAGTGAGGTTGGATGGAGAGCATTTGTGAACAGCAGTTTTCAGTTCTTTCCACAGATTCTCGATTGGATTCAGGTCTGGACTTTGACTTGGCCATTCTAACACCTGGATATGTTTATTTTTGAACCATTACATTGTAGATTGTGCTTTATGTTTTGGATCATTGTCTTGTTTGAAGACAAATCTCTGTCCCAGTCTCAGGTCTTTTGCAGACTCCATCAGGTTTTCTTCAAGAATGGTCCTGTATTTGGCTCCATCCATCTTCCCATCAATTTTAACCATCTTCCCTGTCCCTGCTGAAGAAAAGCAGGCCCAAACTATGATGCTGCCACCACCATGTTTGACAGTGGGAGTGATGTGTTCAGGGTGATGAGCTGTGTTGCTTTTACGCCAAACATAACGTTTTGCATTGTTTGGTTTCATCTGACCAGAGCACCTTCTTCCACATGTTTGGTGTGTCTCCCAGGTGGCTTGTGGCAAACTTTAAACAACACTTTTTATGGATATCTTTAAGAAATGGCTTTCTTCTTGCCACTCTTCCATAAAGGCCAGATTTGTGCAATATACGACTGATTGTTGTCCTATGGACAGAGTCTCCCACCTCAGCTGTAGATCTCTGCAGTTCATCCAGAGTGATCATGGGCCTCTTGGCTGCATCTCTGATCAGTCTTCTCCTTGTATGAGCTGAAAGTTTAGAAGACGGCCAGGTCTTGGTAGATTTGCAGTGGTCTGATACTCCTTCCATTTCAATATTATCGCTTGCACAGTGCTCCTTGGGATGTTTAAAGCTTGGGAAATCTTTTTGTATCCAAATCCGGCTTTAAACTTCTTCACAACAGTATCTCGGACCTGTCTGGTGTGTTCCTTGTTCTTCATGATGCTCTCTGCGCTTTTAACGGACCTCTGAGACTATCACAGTGCAGGTGCATTTATACGGAGACTTGATTACACACAGGTGGATTGTATTTATCATCATTAGTCATTTAGGTCAACATTGGATCATTCAGAGATCCTCACTGAACTTCTGGAGAGAGTTTGCTGCACTGAAAGTAAAGGGGCTGAATAATTTTGCACGCCCAATTTTTCAGTTTTTGATTTGTTAAAAAAGTTTGAAATATCCAATAAATGTCGTGCCACTTCATGATTGTGTCCCACTTGTTGTTGATTCTTCACAAAAAATACAGTTTTATATCTTTATGTTTGAAGCCTGAAATGTGGCAAAAGGTCGCAAAGTTCAAGGGGGCCGAATACTTTCGCAAGGCACTGTATATAAAATATCCCCACAGTCTAGTAAAGACATAAATGTAGCTGATACTAGCCTCCTTCTGGCTTCAAAACAAAAACAGGCCTTATTCCTAAAATAAAATCCCAATTTCAGCTTAAATTTTTTTGTAAATGGTTGAATATGCAATTTAAAAGAGGCCGTCATCAATTAAAATTCCAAAATATTTATATGAGGTTACAACCTCAATCTCCTTGCCCTGACAGGTAGTAATAGGTGAAAGGTTCAGATGTCTATTTTTTGCTTTAGAAAACACCATTAGTTTAGTTTTGTCAGTATTGAGGATAAGCTTCAATTGACACAAGGTATGTATAAAAAGCAGTTTGCAAGTTCTGGAAAGCTTTTGTTAGAGACGAGGCACAAAAGTAAATAACAGTATCATCAGCATAAAAATGAAGTTGCGCATTTTGGACATTTTTGTCTAAATAATATATATATATATATAATATATAAATAGTGAATAAGAGAGGACCAAGTACAGAGCCTTGGGGCACACCATTAAAGACAGACAATTTAACAGACATAAGCCCATCAAATTGAGTGCACCGAGTTCTATCAGACAGATAGTTAGCAAACCATGCAACTGCATGCTCTGAAAGACCTACACTCGACAATCTCTGCCTTAGTATAGCATGATCAACTGTATCAAAAGCCTTAGAGAGATCAATAAAAAGTGAGGCACAGTGCTGTTTTTTGTCAAGGGCTTCAGTGATATAATTTAAAACCTTCATGGCTGCTGTAATTGTTTATTTACATCAAATATGAAATATGTTATTGATGAAAATAAACAACGGTTAATTAGTGATAAGTAGTAATGGGCAGTCACTACCATCATGGGACTTGTATTAATAGTTTTATGTGTTACAGCATTCAACCCACAATACATAGTGCATTTAATGTGAGAAATCGAATGGAAAAAAACGTGATTATTAAAACCGACCTCAACAAGTACTAATCGCTCAGCACTATTTAACTAATGGTCTGTAAACTACATTAGTAAACCCCTATCAGAACACTGACATGGTGTCTGGTGTATATAACATTGGTTTTATTTGATGACTTTATTATTTCATTCCCCAAAAAACTAAATGGAATTCAAATAGCTAAAGCAATTTCAGTTAAATCCTTTAAAACATTTTTTTTTTAACCAAAAATAAACTGTGTTGGGTAGTCGCTCAACACAATAGTAAAAGGAACCGTAACCTACTCTTCAGTGTTCTGGTAGGGGTTCTCTCTCATGGCTCGTGTCTTGGGGGTCGTAGCAGGCTGAGTCTGGGATATAGATTTCTCAAGTACTACGGGCCACAAAAGTACACAAATGCATTAAGTTAAATACTTCTTCAACAAAACTTGTCAGAATTACAAATGTGTAACTTCTATGGGTGATGAGCGGGAGAACAGATTGAGACGCCTAATGTAGCATGGCTCACAAAACACCTTCAATGTGACTGGACTCACTTTAGCGATGTCTTCTCTGATACGCAGGTACAGTTGAAGTCGGAAGTTTACATACACTTAGGTTGGAGTATTTAAAACTCGTTTTTCAACCACTCCACAAATTTCTTGTTAATGAACTATAGTTTCGGCAAGTCGGTTATGACATCTACTTTGTGCATGACAAGTAATTTTTCCAACAATTGTTTACAGACAGATTATTTCACTTATAATTCATTGTATCACAATTCCAGTGGGTCAGAAGTTTACATACACTAAGTTGACTGTGCCTTTAAACAGCTTGGAAAAGTCCAGAAAATGATGTCATGGCTTTAGAAGCTTCTGATAGGCTAATTGACATCATTTGAGTCAATTGGAGGTGTACCTGTGGATGTATTTCAAAGCCTACCTTCAAACTCAGTGTCTCTTTGCCTGACATCATGGGAAAATGGGTCGTCCAAATGGACAATGACCCCAAGCATACTTCCAAAGTTATGGAACAATGGCTTAAAGACAACAAAGTCAAGGTATTGGAGTGGCCATCACAAAGCCCTGACCAGAAAATGTGTGTGCAGAACTGAAAAAACGTGTACGAGCAACGAGGCCTACAAACCTGACTCAGTTACACCAACTCTGTCAGGAGGAATGGGCCAAAATTCATCCAACTTATTGTGTGAAGCTTGTGGAAGGCTACCTGAAACATTTGCCCCAAATTAAACAATTTAAAGGCAACGCTAACAAATACTAATTGAGTATGTAAACTTCTGACTCACTGGGAATGTGATGAAAGAAATAAAAGCAGAAATAAATCATTCTCTGTACTATTATTCTGACATTTCACATTCTTAAAATAAAGTGGTGATCCTAACTGACCTAACATAGGGAATCTTTACTAGGATTAATTGTCAGGAATTGTGAAAAACTGAGTTTAAATGTATTTGGCTAGGGTGTATGTAAACGTCCAACTTCAACTGTAACATGTATGACTGGACTCACCATAGCGATGTCTTCTCTGATACGCAGGAGGTGTTCAGAACAAGGCTAAGGGTAGAGAAAGCTTGTTGGACACTAAGAAAGCTTTGTTGTAGAGCATTTAACACAAAATTAGCAGAGGGGGCAGCTGAGTATAAGACTGTCATCTGCATATAAATGGATGAGAGAGCTTCCTACTGCCTGAGCTACAGTATATTGTTGATGTAAATTGAGAATAGCGCGGGGCCTAGGATTGGGCCTTGGGGTACTCCCTTGGTGACAGGCAGTGACTGAGACAGCAGGTTTTCTGACTTTAAACACTGCACTGATTGGGAGAGGTAGTTAGCAAACCAGGCCAAAGACCCCTCAGAGACACCAATACTCATTAGCCGGCCCACAAGAATGGAATGATCTAATGTATTAAAAGCTTTGGCCAAGTCAATAAAAATTGAAAAAAAAACAAGTCTAGATTTAACTTCCGCCTGCAGCTTTGATATGTGCTGAGATAAGGACAGTGCACCGTCTTGCCATACTCCCAAGTACGTGTTTGATGTGACTACCTCAAGCTCTAAACCCACATGGCTGGATGAGTCACCTAGCTACCGTTAAACGAATACGTGGATTTCATAAAGCGCTACATATCCTTGTAGGGATATGTGGTTGATGGTGGAGCTAGCTGGCTTGAAGTTATTGACAAAGACAACGGTTGCGTGCAGGCTGGTTAGCTAACTTTGGCGACGAAGGTATGACGACAAAACTAGACCGTACAACTCACTCTAGATAAAATGCATGTTTTGCTTACCTTGACAAAAATTAGATAAGATACCTGGCTATCGACTTGTGTTTCCAACATGAACGTCCCTATTTCACAAACCAGGAAGTGACGTCATATTAATTTCAACTTCAGGCAGACAGGAAGCGGAAGAGTGAGTCCCAACTCGGCGCAAAATTGGTCTCCCTCCATCAGGTGCCGTTTTTTCGTTGTTTCGCCCACCATGCAAGGATTTTTGTACGGAGGTAGAATTTTGTCCACAACAAAGAAATATGGATGATTTGCTACGTAAAGTTTATTTGATAAAAATGTTGTTTCGTAAGGCTTAAGTTCTTACGAGTGTATTTCTATAAGTAGGCGACTTTGAGAATAACCACTTTACATCGGCGTTGTCTGGATGGCTATGCATATTCATGTCATGAGGCTCGTAGGATAGCTTCCGTCGCCATTGAATACAGGCGGTTGACGTCAACAACCCCCATCAAATATTCATAAAAAGAGACAGCACATCGTGTCGCTTTGTGGACAACAACTCCCATTGTTAGGGCAGAGAGACATGAATCTTGTCAGTATATCCACACTCTTTGCATATGACTTCTCCAAACCGTTGCGGTTGCGCTGAGACTGATAGTTGTAGGAAGTGTTCGCCACTGAGTGGAATGTTTATAATGACACATTTGTCCTTTTAATAATGATTAATTTAATAATTTTAAAATAAGTAAATCAGCAAATATTTTCAGCTGATCTGCTTTTCTTTTTTCAAAAAGGGAAGGATAAGTGAGTCATTGAAAGAAATGACAAAAACAAAATGTTCTATTGTGAAACTTTACTTATAATATTTATTATACACAAAGGAGTACAATTCAGTTCATGAGTCTTCTCAACATGGCAGCAATAAACATATCCCCTGTTTCTTCAGAAAATCTATTTCTGTGTTTCATCTCTCTAAAAAAAACACACAAAAAAACAGGAGTGGCCAGAGAACTTTTCAAAGTAGACCTGTTGGCAAACATCATCATCACAAACAAAAAAAAGAAAAGAAAAAAGGAAACGATATAGGTTTGATACATACAAAACTAGCCAACCAAAACATACATATATTTCTCTGCCTGGATGTCAATTCAAGAGTGAGGCAGAAATATTTGTTGACACATTATTAGTCAAGCCATGTAAAAATGGTAGTGCTTCTGTTTGGGAATCCAGTACATCATTTTCTCATTTAGTTGACATGTGTTGGACCCAATTGATTGTTTTAAAAGTCTGAATATTCAGGATTGTATGGCCAATTGTCCGGTGATTCTCATGTTGACCTTCTAATTCTAAACATCAATTTAACCAATTGTAAAATTCATGAAAATGTTCTAATTTCATTTAAAAAGCATTAGATGAGACTCATGGGAAGGTTTGTTATTTCATGGAATTTAACCATAACCAGCAACCAAACAAACTGGACCCGTGTGTGTTGTGCATTGGAAGTGTGCTGCTACATGTTTGAATGCCGAACATATACAGCAGAACATTACACAAAATGTATGAACTGAAGGTCTCGGAACAACCTTTCTAGAATGTAGAGACGTTTCAAAACGCTTCACAGCTTCATTGCGATGATAAACCATCCTGTTGGAAAATCTGCCTGATGAATCAACATTAGTTATGACAGAGAACATGAGACATTCTGCTTGGCTCTTCAGTTAACCAACAGAGGTGATAAGCCATGTATTTTATGGATGCAAGGCAACCAGCTTTCTAGAAAGACGATGCAGTCTATACTAAGGGGTTTGTGATAAAATGTTAACAGCACCACAACAGTCAATTCAGAAGTATAAAACTCTACTTTATAAAACTCTAAAACACTGTTCTTTAGGCCATGAGACAATACATGACAAGTATCGCTTGATTCTATAAACAGCAGACAAGTGCGTGCACTCAAACATACACCACGTTCACTCACAATATAAACTTTCGCATCATCTCCCAAACAGACAACAGATTTTCCTGCCAGACGTGATCGTTGAATGACCTATGGTGATGGAATCATAGAACTAGAATTTGTTCTAATTCTGTGGATGGAACGATAACGTGAAGCCATAAAGGGAGGTCAAAACATTGATGTGTGCACAACTGACAGGAGTGATGTTCTGAACTCTTGGAATGTTTATGTTTGTCCAGCCATAAACCATCTTAAGATAATGGACAATCTGGGATCTTAATTATGGATTGAGAGTTTTATCATCATAATCTTTCACTGTAGACTAAAAAGTGTTTTTTCTTTACCATTTACAAGAGATGCACTTTAGATTTCACGATTGTGTTGATTTGTAACAAAGGTATATATCCAAACCAGAAGTTGTTTATGCCATTTTATAAATCAGTGATCATTGAGAGCATATCGTTCATTATTCTTGATAACTGGTCGAGCTCCTAACTCAAAAATCATGTCTCCACCGGCCCCGCACGTGCGTGCTCCACCGTGGGCGTGTTGATCTTGTCTACTCGAACCAGACGCGATCATGACTTGCAGGTTAAAATAACAAAACCAACTGTGATCCAACTATATTCATTTGGGGAAAGGTGAGAATACACATGAAACGTTCATGACAATACGTTGCATAGCTGTTGTTCGCTAGTTTGTCCTGGGAGATGAACAGTGGGTTGTTATTTTACCTTCTCATGCATACGTGTTCCCATTCTTAGGAGGTCCTTTGGAGAACTTTGACCCAGGTCATACAAAAAATGTGTGTGTGTGTGTATATCTCCATTCCTGGCGTATAATCCACAAATTAAAAGGGAAACCTAGTAAGTTATCTTTGAATAATATCTGCAGGTTTCTCATTTCAAGCAAACATGTGGGGTTGTATCTTTATGTAAAGCAATAAGGAGACGGGAGACGTGAGATTGTGCATCGAGTGTCTCAAATAGAACCAAGTTCTACTTCAGAGTTTGGCATCGAAGACGTTAGTTGACGCTCGCAAGCAGTGTGGATGAAATTATTGAATTTGTACATTTATTTTGCAATGGTCACACACGCAACAGATCCGGTTTAGTCAGGGTGTGGCTAAGTGAGGCTGCACATCCTTTTTTGTTTTCCAATTGTAAAAAAAATAAAATTAAATAAACTTTGAGAGAAGAAAAACAGCACGAGGCTGACCAGAGCAGACACTAATAACATATCACCAGAGGCTGACCAGAGCAGACACTAATAACATATCACCAGAGGCTGACCAGAGCAGACACTAATAACATATCACCAGAGGCTGACCAGAGCAGACACTAATAACATATCACCAGAGGCTGACCAGAGCAGACACTAATAACATATCACCAGAGGCTGACCAGAGCAGACACTAATAACATATCACCAGAAGCTGACCAGAGGCTGACCAGAGGCTGACCAGAGCAGACACTAATAACATATCACCAGAGGCTGACCAGAGCAGACACTAATAACATATCACCAGAGGCTGACCAGAGCAGACACTAATAACATATCACCAGAGGCTGACCAGAGCAGACACTAATAACATATCACCAGAGGCTGACCAGAGCAGACACTAATAACATATCACCAGAGGCTGACCAGAGCAGACACTAATAACATATCACCAGAGGCTGACCAGAGCAGACACTAATAACATATCACCAGAGGCTGACCAGAGCAGACACTAATAACATATCACCAGAGGCTGACCAGAGCAGACACTAATAACATATCACCAGAGGCTGACCAGAGCAGACACTAATAACATATCACCAGAGGCTGACCAGAGCAGACACTAATAACATATCACCAGAGGCTGACCAGAGCAGACACTAATAACATATCACCAGAGGCTGACCAGAGCAGACACTAATAACATATCACCAGAGGCTGACCAGAGCAGACACTAATAACATATCACCAGAGGCTGACCAGAGCAGACACTAATAACATATCACCAGAGGCTGACCAGAGCAGACACTAATAACATATCACCAGAGGCTGACCAGAGCAGACACTAATAACATATCACCAGAGGCTGACCAGAGCAGACACTAATAACATATCACCAGAGGCTGACCAGAGCAGACACTGACCAGAGCAGACACTAATAACATATCACCAGAGGCTGACCAGAGCAGACACTAATAACATATCACCAGAGGCTGACCAGAGCAGCAGAGGCTGACCAGAGCAGACACTAATAACATATCACCAGAGGCTGACCAGAGCAGACACTAATAACATATCACCAGAGGCTGACCAGAGCAGACACTAATAACATATCACCAGAGGCTGACCAGAGCAGACACTAATAACATATCACCAGAGGCTGACCAGAGCAGACACTAATAACATATCACCAGAGGCTGACCAGAGCAGACACTAATAACATATCACCAGAGGCTGACCAGAGCAGACACTAATAACATATCACCAGAGGCTGACCAGAGCAGACACTAATAACATATCACCAGAGGCTGACCAGAGCAGACACTAATAACATATCACCAGGCTGACCAGAGCAGACACTAATAACATATCACCAGAGGCTGACCAGAGCAGACACTAATAACATATCACCAGCAGACTGACATATCACCAGAGGCTGACCAGAGCAGACACTAATAACATATCACCAGAGGCTGACCAGAGCAGACACTAATAACATATCACCAGAGGCTGACCAGAGCAGACACTAATAACATATCACCAGAGGCTGACCAGAGCAGACACTAATAACATATCACCAGAGGCTGACCAGAGCAGACACTAATAACATATCACCAGAGGCTGACCAGAGCAGACACTAATAACATATCACCAGAGGCTGACCAGAGCAGACACTAATAACATATCACCAGAGGCTGACCAGAGCAGACACTAATAACATATCACCAGAGGCTGACCAGAGCAGACACTAATAACATATCACCAGAGGCTGACCAGAGCAGACACTAATAACATATCACCAGAGGCTGACCAGAGCAGACACTAATAACATATCACCAGAGGCTGACCAGAGCAGACACTAATAACATATCACCAGAGGCTGACCAGAGCAGACACTAATAACATATCACCAGAGGCTGACCAGAGCAGACACTAATAACATATCACCAGAGGCTGACCAGAGCAGACACTAATAACATATCACCAGAGGCTGACCAGAGCAGACACTAATAACATATCACCAGAGGCTGACCAGAGCAGACACTAATAACATATCACCAGAGGCTGACCAGAGCAGACAGGCTGACCAGAGCAGACACTAATAACATATCACCAGAGGCTGAGCAGACACTAATAACATATCACCAGAGGCTGACCAGAGCAGACACTAATAACATATCACCAGAGGCTGACCAGAGCAGACACTAATAACATATCACCAGAGGCTGACCAGAGCAGACACTAATAACATATCACCAGAGGCTGACCAGAGCAGACACTAATAACATATCACCAGAGGCTGACCAGAGCAGCTGACCAGAGCAGACACTAATAACATATCACCAGAGGCTGACCAGAGCAGACACTAATAACATATCACCAGAGGCTGACCAGAGCAGACACTAATAACATATCACCAGAGGCTGACCAGAGCAGACACTAATAACATATAACATATCACCAGAGGCTGACCAGAGCAGACACTAATAACATATCACCAGAGGCTGACCAGAGCAGACACTAATAACATATCACCAGAGGCTGACCAGAGCAGACACTAATAACATATCACCAGAGGCTGACCAGAGCAGACACTAATAACATATCACCAGAGGCTGACCAGAGCAGACACTAATAACATATCACCAGAGGCTGACCAGAGCAGACACTAATAACATATCACCAGAGGCTGACCAGAGCAGACACTAATAACATATCACCAGAGGCTGACCAGAGCAGACACTAATAACATATCACCAGAGGCTGACCAGAGCAGACACTAATAACATACTAATAACATATCACCAGAGGCTGACCAGAGCAGACACTAATAACATATCACCAGAGGCTGACCAGAGCAGACACTAATAACATATCACCAGACTGACCAGGCTGAGCAGACACTAATAACATATCACCAGAGGCTGACCAGAGCAGACACTAATAACATATCACCAGAGGCTGACCAGAGCAGACACTAATAACATATCACCAGAGGCTGACCAGAGCAGACACTAATAACATATCACCAGAGGCTGACCAGAGCAGACACTAATAAGAGGCTGACCAGAGCAGACACTAATAACATATCACCAGAGGCTGACCAGAGCAGACACTAATAACATATCACCAGAGGCTGACCAGAGCAGACACTAATAACATATCACCAGAGGCTGACCAGAGCAGACACTAATAACATATCACCAGAGGCTGACCAGAGCAGTCACTAATAACATATCACCAGAGGCTGACCAGAGCAGACACTAATAACATATCACCAGAGGCTGACCAGAGCAGTCACTAATAACATATCAACAGATGGACCAGAGGCTGACCAGAGCAGTCACTAATAACATATCACCAGAGCAGCTGACCAGAGCAGACACTAATAACATAACCAGAGGCTGACCAGAGCAGACACTAATAACATATCACCAGAGGCTGACCAGAGCAGACACTAATAACATGACCAGAGGCTGCAGAGCAGACACTAATAACATATCACAGAGGCTGACCAGAGCAGACACTAATAACATATCACCAGAGGCTGACCAGAGCAGTCACTAATAACATATGACCAACAGATAACATATCACCAGAGGCTGACCAGAGCAGACACTAATAACATATCAACAGATGGAACAGAGGCTGACCAGAGCAGACACTAATAACATATCACCAGAGGCTGACCAGAGCAGACACTAATAACATATCAACAGATGAACCAGAGGCTGACCAGAGCAGTCACTAATAACATATCAACAGATGGAACAGGGGCTGACCAGAGCAGTCCTCCCAGCCCCTTAGCACCAGTTTATGTCCCACACTGTGCTATGCTATGCTGGGCATAGGAAGGCATTGCAGTGCGAACACAGAGAGCTTCGTATTTCGCTTGGCACCACCAGGACAATCTCTCTCTGTCTTTCTCTCTCTGTCTCTCATTGTCAGTCCATCAGAATGTCACTAGAGAGATGAGAGCGAGAGAAAAAGTATTTTCGTAAGAGATGGATAGATGGAAGAAGGACTGGAAGACAAGGGGGAGGGATGTAAAAACAGAGTTCATTTCTCTTCATCTTCCACCCTCCCCCACTCCTCCTCCTGTCCCTCTACCCCCCCCTCATCGTCTGGCTCCTCCTCCTGTCCCTCTACCTCCCCCTCATCGTCTGGCTCCTCCTCCATGTAGTCTCCCCAGGTGTCATACACATCTCCCCCTTCCTCCTCTCCTAGTCTGCCCTCATACTGCCCATCTTCCTCGTCAACTACCTCCATCGCCTCTCCTTCCTCCTCTTCTTC
Organism: Oncorhynchus masou masou; assembly: GCF_036934945.1. Lineage (NCBI taxonomy): Eukaryota > Metazoa > Chordata > Actinopteri > Salmoniformes > Salmonidae > Oncorhynchus > Oncorhynchus masou. The sequence goes on from NC_088220.1 coordinate 9,467,383, forward strand.
ATCCTCCTCTGCATCCTCTTCTAATCCACCCACATGTCCGTCTTCCAGCTCTCCATCCTCCTCCTCCTCCTCCTCCTCTTTCACGTCCTTGTAGGAGAAGGGGGGAGAAGGAAGGGAGAAGTGCAGTATTTGACTATCAGACATGTAGGGACTGCTAGGGGGTCCATAGGAGGAGGTATTGGAGTTCTGGGAGGTGTTGAGGAACAAGCTACCTGTAGGGGGCAGTAGCGAGTCCTGGGTCAGGTCTGGGGAAACTGTGGAGGGGATAGAACCAGCAGCTGTGGAACCAGGCCTGGGTGGGACCTGACCCTGGGGGTGGGTGGAGGTGGGGGAGAGGCATGCCCCCAGGAGGTACGTACTCCCTGATCTCCCCTGGTTCCAGGGGCTCGGGTCCACAGGGGTCGTGATCGTTGCAGGCGAGCCGCCCGTCTATCTTAGAGATGAAGAGCAAGCCCTCACGGTGCTGCGTGCAGAAGGAGCTGGGACACATCTCACAGAAGGAGGCTGCCTCATGACCGCAGACGTCACACTGGTGCCAGGGACACTCCCAACGGCCTTAGAATACAGACACAGAATCACTGCTACAATAGAGCTCAACACAAGCATTTCACTACACTCGCATTAACATCTGCGAACCATGTATATGTGACAAATACATTTGATTTGACGTTCCTGAACCACAGATTCTTACAGTCCTTCAGGAAACTCCAGATTTGAGGATTGAACAAAAAGCAAAAACTACTGATATGACTTGTTTCCTTCTCAGATGTACTAAATCAACTACAAATAGACAACACAATAAGGGTTTCAAGCTCTGGTTGATTTCATATTTAATGATATTGAATTGTGTTTGGTTGTCAAAGCAACCACATATGACCATTTAAAGGAGATGTATCTTCTGCCTGTATCAGTCCATCTGTGCCACCGACTGAGTCTGGCTTTAATTCCTGTTGGTCTACAAATGAATAATTGAATTGTGTTGAATTCACATGTCCATCTCAACCAAAAAAATGAAAGATGAAAGAATTAAGGCCAGACAGATGGAACTACCCAAGCAGAAGAGAGACATCTCCTTCAAAAATGTTGATATTTGGTTGTGTTGACTACTCAACGCATCTCAATATCACTTTTAAAATACAATGAATAGCCTATTAACTTCTCAACAAGTTAACAGATGCTATGTTGGATTCATGTCTCCAACCCAATCATGAATGCATAATCTATGAGCAAAATTACTGTTTTACCTGAATTAGCCACGAAATCCCTAGTTTGAATGTGACTTCTTTCAGAAATTCTCCCTACATTTACCCTGACGTGGACCAGCAACAGAGCAATTTGAGTTTCAGCCAATTAGCTCCAGCCCCTCACGCGGCAGCGTAGCCTTGTGGTTAGAGCGTTGGACTAGTAACCGGAAGGTTGCAAGTTCAAACCCCCGAGCTGACAAGGTACAAATCTGTCATTCTGCCCCTGAACAGGCAGTTAACCCACTGTTCCTAGGCCGTCATTGAAAATAAGAATTTGTTCTTAACTGACTTGCCTCGTTAAATTAAGGTAAAATAAAATAAAATAAAAATTTGAGTGACAGCTAGCAAGATGCACACAGTAAAGTGAGAGCATGCTGCACTTTCATAACTACTGACTAAAAAGTATACAAAAGTACCAGAGAATATCTTACAAACTAATGTAAAATTCTACCTTCAAATGAGTAAAACATTTACGGCCACATTTTGAGAATACTGTAACTACATATTTATTCTCATATTTATTCTTAGGGAATCATATAAAGCTGGTTGTGCTTTGAGATGGTTGAAAGCATAGTGATAAACACATTGGAAATTCAACTACATTTTGGCTGTATTTTTGAGTGGATGAATATAGGTTTTAATCTAATTGATCAACGTCTCAAACTAATATTACGTAATTATCCACATTGAAATTACGTGGAGCGCCCAGAGGGAAGTTACACCCCCCCCTCCCCATGTCCAAATCCCTTGTTGATGAGTTCTAATGACACAAACATCTACAGACTACAACTTCTTAGGCAAGTCCCATACAAAAATCACACGCAATATAACAGCCATTTTGTGTCCAAGAGCTTCCATGGGGGAGGTGGTTTCTCGCCCCTTCACTCACCTGCAGGTCTCTTGGCCAGGTTGAGGCAGTCTGCGTGGTAGACCTTGGGACATCCTGTCTTCTTACAGGACACGATCTGTCCTCCGTCCCCACAGCTGAAACAACCGTCCTCCCTCTCCTTCGTCACCTGCTGCTGAGGCTTCCTCTTCACCAGAACCTTCTTCTTGCCCTCCTTTAGTTCCCTTCCTTCCCGTGCTTTAGACGGCTGGTTCTGGGAGACAAGACACATGCACACACAGGTCATTACTTTAGTCTGCTATATTCACCAGTCTGCCTTTAGACTGCTATATTCACCAGTCTGCTATATTCCCCAGTCTGCTATATTACCCAGTCTGCCTTTAGTCTGCTATATTCACCAGTCTGCCTTTAGACTGCTATATTACCCAGTCTGCCTTTAGACTGCTATATTCACCAGTCTGCTATATTCACCAGTCTGCTATATTCACCAGTCTGCTATATTCACCAGTCTGCTATATTCCCCAGTCTGCCTTTAGTCTGCTATATTCACCAGTCTGCTATATTCACCAGTCTGCTATATTCACCAGTCTGCTATATTACCCAGTCTGCTATATTCCCCAGTCTGCTATATTCCCCAGTCTGCTATATTCCCCAGTCTGCCTTTAGTCTGCTATATTCCTCAGTCTGCCTTTAGTCTGCTATATTCACCAGTCTGCCTTTAGACTGCTATATTCACCAGTCTGCTATATTCACCAGTCTGCTATATTCACCAGTCTGCTATATTCACCAGTCTGCTATATTCCCAGTCTGCTATATTCCCCAGTCTGCTATATTCACCAGTCTGCTATATTCACCAGTCTGCTATATTCACCAGTCTACTATATTCACCAGTCTGCCTTTAGTCTGCTATATTCCCCAGTCTGCCTTTAGACTGCTATATTACCCAGTCTGCCTTTAGTCTGCTATATTCCCCAGTCTGCTATATTCACCAGTCTGCTATATTCCCCAGTCTGCCTTTAGTCTGCTATATTCCCCAGTCTGCTATATTCCCCAGTCTGCTATATGTCCCAGTCTGCTATATTCACCAGTCTGCCTTTAGTCTGCTATATTCCCCAGTCTGCCTTTAGACTGCTATATTACCCAGTCTGCCTTTAGTCTGCTATATTCCCCAGTCTGCTATATTCACCAGTCTGCTATATTCCCCAGTCTGCCTTTAGTCTGCTATATTCCCCAGTCTGCTATATTCCCCAGTCTGCTATATTCCCCAGTCTGCTATATTCACCAGTCTGCTATATTCCCCAGTCTGCTATATTCACCAGTCTGCTATATTCCCCAGTCTGCCTTTAGTCTGCTATATTCACCAGTGTGCTATATTCCCCAGTCTGCTATATTCCCCAGTCTGCTATATTCCCCAGTCTGCTATATTCCCCAGTCTGCTATATTCCCCAGTCTGCCTTTAGACTGCTATATTACCCAGTCTGCCTTTAGTCTGCTATATTACCCAGTCTGCTATATTCAGTCTGCTATATTATTATTCCCCAGTCTCTTTAGTCTGCTATATTACCCAGTCTGCTATATTCACCAGTCTGCTATATTCCCCAGTCTGCTATATTCCCCAGTCTGCCTTTAGTCTGCTATATTCACCAGTCTGCTATATTACCCAGTCTGCCTTTAGACTGCTATATTCACCAGTCTGCTTTATTCACCAGTCTGCTATATTCACCAGTCTGCCTTTAGTCTGCTATATTCACCAGTCTGCTATATTCACCAGTCTGCTATATTCCCCAGTCTGCCTTTAGTCTGCTATATTCACCAGTCTGCTATATTCACCAGTCTGCTATATTCACCAGTCTGCTATATTACCCAGTCTGCTATATTCCCCAGTCTGCTATATTCCCCAGTCTGCTATATTCCCCAGTCTGCTATATTCCCCAGTCTGCCTTTAGTCTGCTATATTCCTCAGTCTGCCTTTAGTCTGCTATATTCACCAGTCTGCCTTTAGACTGCTATATTCACCAGTCTGCTATATTCCCCAGTCTGCTATATTCCCCAGTCTGCTATATTCCCCAGTCTGCTATATTCCCCAGTCTGCCTTTAGTCTGCTATATTCCTCAGTCTGCCTTTAGTCTGCTATATTCACCAGTCTGCTATATTCCCCAGTCTGCTATATTCCTCAGTCTGCCTTTAGTCTGCTATATTCACCAGTCTGCTATATTCCCCAGTCTGCTATATTTCCCAGTCTGCTATATTCACCAGTCTGCCTTTAGTCTGCTATATTCCCCAGTCTGCCTTTAGACTGCTATATTACCCAGTCTGCCTTTAGTCTGCTATATTCCCCAGTCTGCTATATTCCCCAGTCTGCTATATTCCCCAGTCTGCTATATTCCCCAGTCTGCCTTTAGACTGCTATATTCACCAGTCTGCCTTTAGACTGCTATATTCACCAGTCTGCTATATTACCCAGTCTGCTATATTCACCTGTCTGCTATATTCACCAGTCTGCTATATTCACCAGTCTGCTATATTCACCAGTCTGCTATATTCCCCAGTCTGCCTTTAGTCTGCTATATTCCCCAGTCTGCCTTTAGTCTGCTATATTCACCAGTCTGCTATATTCACCAGTCTGCTATATTCACCTGTCTGCTATATTCACCAGTCTGCTATATTCACCAGTCTGCTATATTCACCAGTCTGCTATATTCCCCAGTCTGCCTTTAGTCTGCTATATTCCCCAGTCTGCCTTTAGTCTGCTATATTCACCAGTCTGCTATATTCACCAGTCTGCTATATTCACCAGTCTGCTATATTCACCAGTCTGCTATATTCACCAGTCTGCTATATTCCCCAGTCTGCCTTTAGACTGCTATATTCCCCAGTCTGCCTTTAGACTGCTATATTCCCCAGTCTGCCTTTAGACTGCTATATTCCTCAGTCTGCCTTTAGACTGCTATATTCCTCAGTCTGCCTTTAGACTGCTATATTCACCAGTCTACCTAGATAAATTCAAATGTTTTGTATATTGACATTTGTCAGTCTCCGGGCCTTACCTTCGGTCGGACCCCCAGGAACCCAGAGCAGTTGGGCGCTCCACATTTACACACCGTCTTCCCGTTACCAAGACACTCCAGGTTGTAGTTGAAGGTCAGCTCCACACCTGCACACAAATAAAGATACCTGTACAGAACCTGGCAGTGTATCTTTACACATTACAAAGATACTTTTGGTCACAAGCCCTAGTGCCTGAGGAATGGAAATGGAACCGGGCCCCAGTAGTTAGTAACAGAAATGGAACCGGGCCCCAGTAGTTTGTAACAGAAATGGAACCGGGCTCCAGTAGTTAGTAACAGAAATGGAACCGGGCTCCAGTAGTTAGTAACAGAAATGGAACCGGGCTCCAGTAGTTAGTAACAGAAATGGAACCAGGCTCCAGTAGTTAGTAACAGAAATGGAACCAGGCTCCAGTAGTTAGTAACAGAAATGGAACCAGGCCCCAGTAGTTAGTAACAGAAATGGAACCAGGCCCCAGTAGTTAGTAACAGAAATGGAACCAGGCCCCAGTAGTTAGTAACAGAAATGGAACCAGGCCCCAGTAGTTAGTAACAAATGGAACCGGGCTCCAGTAGGTTTGTTAGTACTTCGTCTGACCTTCGGGGATGTCCTCCAGGGCAAAGAGCCCCACCCTGGTGTCTCCGTTTACTGTCCACTTCTGGGTCTCACAGTTGGGCTGGCAGCAGTGATTCATGAACCTCGCCTGGTTCCCCTTGGGTCCAGCGTCTATGATCCGGTCCTTGTCCAGAGTGAGCATGTAGAAGTTACAGATGTCGTTCTCTTGAGCATGTTTGATCCTGGCTCTGCACTCCTCCTCGTCTATCACCTCCCCCACGTACTCATTCACAAATGCACCCTGAGAGAGAGAGAGAGAGAGAGAGAGAGAGAGAGAGAGAGAGAGGAGAGCACAGACTCAGGTTATAATCCAGCTGATACACAACACCTTTTACATCACAGACACAGCGGCATGGAGGCTAAATATACTACTGTATGTCCACATCTTAAAAAAAGATCATCAAGGATAATCAGGGATAAAGAGGCTTGGAATTGAATTGAAAATACTTTATTTATCCCACAAGGGGGAAATTATGTAGGCAGCCATGCACAACTGTAGTGGGACAAGGTTCTCTTAACAAAACAGAAACACAAGGGGAGCTGTTTTGTTTTGTAGTTTGATGCTCTAGTCTGTACCTTCTTGATGTCGGAGACTCCCCGTAGCCCCCAGCCTCGTGACAAGGTTCTGAAGATCTCCACCTGGGTGTACTGTCTCTTGGTGTAACTCTGGTTCAGACACCTCTCCCCTGCCAAACACACCTGAGGGTGGCACTCATACATCAACATGCGGTTGATACACTCGGAGTCCATGCCACACGGGTTCTCATCAGACGCCTTGCAGTTACAGCGAGGCACCTCCGATAGGTCCGCCGTGATGATCTGGACCTTGCCAATTGGTCGGTTCACCTGAGAAGAATAAGCACTTGAGATAAGCGGATGCAATTCAAACTTCTGCGTGAATTATGCATGGAGAAGGTTTAAAGGGGCAGTACCTTGATGTGTCTGTAGGGAGAAGGTTTAAAGGGGCGGTACCTTGATGTGTCTGTAGGGAGAAGGTTTAAAGGGGCGGTACCTTGATGTGTCTGTAGGGAGAAGGTTTAAAGGGGCGGTACCTTGATGTGTCTGTAGGGAGAAGGTTTAAAGGGACAGTACCTTGATGTGTCTGTAGGGAGAAGGTTTAAAGGGGCAGTACCTTGATGTGTCTGTAGGGAGAAGTTTGATGTGTCTGTCGGGAGAGGGGCGGTACCTTGATGTGTCTGTAGGGAGAAGGTTTAAAGGGGCAGTACCTTGATGTGTCTGTAGGGAGAAGGTTTAAAGGGGCGGTACCTTGATGTGTCTGTAGGGAGAAGGTTTAAAGGGGCAGTACCTTGATGTGTCTGTAGGGAGAAGGTTTAAAGGGGCGGTACCTTGATGTGTCTGTAGGGAGAAGGTTTAAAGGGGCGGTACCTTGATGTGTCTGTAGGGAGAAGGTTTAAAGGGGCGGTACCTTGATGTGTCTGTAGAGAGAAGGTTTAAAGGGGCGGTACCTTGATGTGTCTGTAGGGAGAAGGTTTAAAGGGGCGGTACCTTGATGTGTCTGTAGGGAGGTTTAAAGGTTTGAAGGGAGAAGGTTTAAAGGGGCGGTACCTTGATGTGTCTGTAGGGAGAAGGTTTAAAGGGGCAGTACCTTGATGTGTCTGTAGGGAGAAGGTTTAAAGGTTTGAATAGGGAGAAGGTTTAAAGGGGCGGTACCTTGATGTGTCTGTAGGGAGAAGGTTTAAAGGGGCGGTACCTTGATGTGTCTGTAGGGAGAAGGTTTAAAGGGGCGGTACCTTGATGTGTCTGTAGGGAGAAGGTTTAAAGGGGCAGTACCTTGATGTGTCTGTAGGGAGAAGGTTTGTACCTTGATGTGTCTGTAGGGAGAAGGTTTAAAGGGGCGGTACCTTGATGTGTCTGTAGGGAGAAGGTTTAAAGGGCGGTACCTTGATGTGTCTGTAGGGAGAAGGTTTAAAGGGGCGGTACCTTGATGTGTCTGTAGGGAGAAGGTTTAAAGGGGCGGTACCTTGATGTGTCTGTAGGGAGGGAGGAAGGGGCAGTACCTTGATGTGTCTGTAGGGAGGAGGTTTAAAGGGGCAGTACCTTGATGTGTCTGTAGGGAGAAGGTTTAAAGGGGCAGTACCTTGATGTGTCTGTAGGGAGAAGGTTTAAAGGGGCAGAATCTTGATGTGTCTGTAGGGAGAAGGTTTAAAGGGGCAGTACCTTGATGTGTCTGTAGGGAGAAGGTTTAAAGGGGCGGTACCTTGATGTGTCTGTAGGGAGAAGGTTTAAAGGGGCGGTACCTTGATGTGTCTGTAGGGAGAAGGTTTAAAGGGGCGGTACCTTGATGTGTCTGTAGGGAGAAGGTTTAAAGGGGCGGTACCTTGATGTGTCTGTAGGGAGAAGGTTTAAAGGGGCGGTACCTTGATGTGTCTGTAGGGAGAAGGTTTAAAGGGGCGGTACCTTGATGTGTCTGTAGGGAGAAGGTTTAAAGGGGCGGTACCTTGATGTGTCTGTAGGGAGAAGGTTTAAACCTTGATGTGTCTGTAGGGAGAAGGTTTAAACCTTGATGTGTCTGTAGGGAGCAGGTTTAAAGGGGCAGTACCTTGATGTGTCTGTAGGGAGAAGGTTTAAAGGGCGGTACCTTGATGTGTCTTAGGGAGAAGGTTTAAAGGGGCGGTACCTTGATGTGTCTGTAGGGAGAAGGTTTAAAGGGGCGGTACCTTGATGTGTCTGTAGGGAGAAGGTTTAAAAGTACCTTGATGTGTCTGTAGGGAGAAGGTGTAAAGGGGCAGTACCTTGATGTGTCTGTAGGGAGAAGGTTTAAAGGGGCAGTACCTTGATGTGTCTGTAGGGAGAAGGTTTAAAGGGGCGGTACCTTGATGTGTCTGTAGGGAGGAGGTTTCTTGTCGTTCCTCCTGTCCTCCTGAAGCTGTCTCATCTCCTTCTCAGCCTGAAGCGCTATAAACCGCTCAGCTGTTTCATTCAGAGCTGAAAGGAAACGGAAGTTAGCTGATAAATCTGTGGTACCTGGAAACATCTCTATTGCTTAAGACTTAGGAAATGCTCTTTGGCATTTCTTCCTAAAATGAAGTCTATTGTTTGTTATATATTCTATTATAACCAGGTAAAGGAGATTTCTTTCTAACCTTTTTTGTAGATGGCGTCACAACCCTTCCCCATCTTTTCCTTGTTGTTGGCATCTCCCTCCATGTAAGGGAAGACTCGGGCCTGGTAGGTCCAGGCATAGTCCTTAGAACCAAAGAACTGAACGGGGAACTCCCCCACCTCGTGTTTCATACGGAGGATCTTCTCTGGGATGTTCTTAGGAAGACACACCTCCGCAGGCCACCACCTGAACAAAGGATTGGAGATTTTACATGATACATTGTGTATACAAAACATTAGGAACACCTGCTCCTTCTATGACAGACTGACCAGGTGAATCCAGGTGAAAGCGATGATCCCTTATTGATGTCACCTGTTAAGTCCACTTCAATCAGTGTAGACGAAGGGGAGGAGACAGGTTAAAGGAGGAATGTTAAGCCTTGAGACAATGGAGACATGGATTGTGTCTGTGTGTCATTCAAAGGGTGAATGGGCAAGACAAAAGATTGAAGTGCCTTTGAACAGGGTATGGTAGTAGGTGCCAGGCGCACCGGTTTGTGTCAAGAACTGCAACACTGCTGGGTTTCACCTTCAACAGTTTCCTGTGTGTATCAAGAATGGTCCACCACCCAAAGGACATCCAGCCAACTTGACACAACTGTGTTATGCATTGAAGTCAACAAGGGTCAGCATCCCTGTGGAACGCTTTCAACTCCTTGTAGAGTCCATGCCCTGACGAATTGAGGCTGTTCTGAGGGCAAGAGGGGGGTTATGGATTCCTAATGTGTTAAATACACAGTGTAAATAATTAACAAACACATTTGACCATGCATTCAAGCCTCTGATGAACATCTCATTTAAATAAAGGTTTAATGTTGGAAAACATTTCAAGTCTAATAAATCTATTTAATATACACCATCACCATCTATTTGTTTCTGTGAAATTAAGACATTTTATCAGAAGAACAGTTAGCCTACATGCATCCTGTAGGCTAGTTAATTTGGACAAATATGCTTATAAGTCTTCCATTATTTTATATTGAATGGTAGTACGAAGCATATTTTCCATTCCGGAGCAAGTGCATGTACAGTGCCTTGTAGGCCCCCTTGAACTTTGGACCTTTTGCCACATTTCAGGCTTCAAACATAAAGATATAAAACTGTATTTTTTTGTGAAGAATCAACAACAAGGGGACACCTGAAGTGCACGACATTTATTGATATTTCAAACTTTTTAACAAATCAAAAACTGAAAAACTCAGCTGTTAATTTTTAGCGCCACTTTTGCTGCATTACAGTGTTCCTGTATGTCTCTATCAGTTTAGAATGGTCCACCTCCTTGCAAAAAGGAGCTCAGTGATCCAGCATTTGTGAACAGCAGTTTTCAGTTCTTTCCACAGATTCTGATTGATTCAGGTCTGCTTTGACTTGGCCATTCTAACACCTGGATATGTTTATTTTTGAACCATTCCATTGTAGATTGTGCTTTATGTTTTGGATCATTGTCTTGTTGGAAGACAAATCTCCGTCCCAGTCTCAGGTCTTTTGCAGACTCCATCAGGTTTTCTTCCAGAATGGTCCTGTATTTGGCTCCATCCATCTTCCCATCAATTTTAACCATCTTCCCTGTCCCTGCTGAAGAAAAGCAGGCCCAAACCATGATGCTGCCACCACCATGTTTGACAGTGGGGAAGGGTGATGAGCTGTGTTGCTTTTATGCCAAACATAACGTTTTGCATTGTTGCCTGTTCAATTTTGGTTTCATCTGACCAGAGCACCTTCTTCCACATGTTTGGTGTGTCTCCCAGGTGGCTTGTGGCAAACTTTAACAACACTTTTTATGGATATCTTTAAGAAACATTCTTGCCATCTTCCATAAAGGCCAGATTTGTGCAATATACAACTGATTGTTGTCCATGGACAGAGTCTCCCACCTCAGCTGTAGATCTCTGCAGTTCATCCAGAGTGATCATGGGCCTCTTGGCTGCATCTCTGATCATTTCCTTGTATGAGCTGAAAGTTTAAATGCAGTGGTCTGATACTTTCCATTTCAATATTATTTCACAGTGCTCTTGGGATGTTTAAATGGGAAATCTTTTTATCCAAATACACTTCATCACAATATCTCAGATTCATTATTTATTTTGATGGCGCTTTTAAGGTCTAAAGAAACATTATGAAATTAACAAATTTATTTATCATCATTAGTCATTTAGGTCAACAGGATCATTAGCCTCACTGAATCTGGAGATAGTTTGCTGCACTGAAAGTAAAGGGGCTGAATAGTTTTGCACGCCCAATATTTAGTTTTTGATTTGTTAAAAAAGTTTGAAATATCCAATAAATGTCGTTCCACTTCATGATTGTGTCCCACTTGTTGTTTATTTTCAAAAAAAATACAGTTTTATATCTTTATGTTTGAAGCCTGGAATGTTTTGCAAATTCCGAATACTTTTGCAAGTGCATGTATGAAGTAGCTCTGTTGAGCGTAAAAGAGATCATTTGAAACAGGTCCTATACACTAGAGTTATTTGGCAACTTTAGCTGTGCGTGATACAAACCTTAGAATGTCTTACATGCTGACCATACCGGACGCGTCACATGGGCGAACGTTGCAAAATAAATGTACACATACATGTTATTCAAATACATTACATTTAAGTAATTTAGCAGACACTCTTATCCAGAGCGACTTACAAATTGGTGAATTCACCTTCTGACATCCAGTGGAACAGCCACTTTACAATAGTGCATCTAAATCATTTAAGGGGGGGGGGTGAGAAGGATTACTTATCCTATCCTAGGTATTCCTTGAAGAGGTGGGGTTTCAGGTGTCTCCGGAAGGAGATTCAAATCAGTTCACCCACACTGTTCGCTCGCGCCAACGAGCATCTGCGTTGTCAAGACGCTAAAATAGAAGTCAGTTGTATTTGTGACGATAAATGCGGTGCAAGTCCTGCCTCTCCCATCTCCTCATTGGTTTATAGATTCAGATAACCACGTGCCATCTCCTCATTGGTTATACCCACGTGGGTGATTGAAAGATGAACCGAGGTCGGTCTGTCGTTGTGGTAATCCTATGAAAGTTAGATGCCAATCGCCAAGAAGAAAAAGCCTGGAAGAAGGAGAAATGACTAGAAACGATTCGGATGACTAGAAACAATGAGAAAACGACCATTTTGTGTGTGGATTAATGTTCGGAGTAGAGGACCTTGTGCATTTCAGGTAAAATAACAACTGAACGTTTATATCCCAGGACAAATTAGCTAGCAACAGCAAGCTAGCTAAATAGGACAAATTAGCTAGCAACAGCAAGCTAGCTAAATAGGACAAATTAGCTAGCAACAGCAAGCTAGCTAAATAGGACAAATTAGCTAGCAACAGCAAGCTAGCTAAATAGGACAAATTAGCTGGCAACAGCAAGCTAGCTAGCTCAATTTCCATAAATGTTTAATGCTTTACGACCTGTCCCCAAATTAATATTTTATTTTTATTTATTGAACTAGGCAAGTCAGTTAAGAAAAAATATTTATTTACAATGACGGCCTAGGGTTAACTGCCTTGTTCAGGGGCAGAATGGCGGACGTTGGGCATGGACTTAGAAATCAAAACATACACTACATGCCAAAAGAATGTGGACACCTGCTTGTCAAACATCTCATTCTAAAATCATGGGCATTAATATGGATTTGGTCCCCCATTTGCTGCTACAACAGCCTCTACTCTTCTGGAAAGGCTTTCCACTAGATGTTGGAACATTGCTGCAGGGACTTGCTTCCATTCAGTCACAAGAGCATTAGTGAGTGTCATGCTGAAACAAGAATGGTCCTTGCCCAAACGGTTACCACAAAGTTGGAAGCACAGAATCCTCTAGAATATCATTGTATGCTGCAGTGTTAAGATTTCCCTTCACTGGAACTAAGGAACGTAGCCCGAAGCATGAAAAACAGCCAGAGACCATTATTCTTCCTCCACCAAACTTTACAGTTGGCACTATGCACTCGGGCAGGTAGTGTTCTCCTGGCATGGACAAACCCATATTTGTCCGTTGGACTGCCAGATGGTGAAGCGTGATTCATCACTCCAGAGAACGTGATTCCACTGCTCCATAGTCCAATGGCGGCGAGCTTTACACCACTCCAGCTGATGCTTGGCATTGAGCATGGTGATCTGAGGCTTGTGTGCGGCTGCTCGGCCATGGAAACCCATTTCATGAAGATCCCGCCGAACAGTTCTTGTGCTGATGTTGCTTCCAGAGGCAGTTTGGATCTCAGTAGTGAGTGTTGCAACCGAGGACAGACTATTTTTTGCGTGCTACGCTCTTCAGCACTCTGCGGTCCCGTTCTGTGAACTGTGTGGCCTACCACTTTGTGGCTGAGCCGTTGTTGCTCCTAGACGTTTCCACTTCACAATTACAGCACTTACAGTTGACCTGGGCAGCTCTAGCAGGGAAGAAATATGACTGACTTGTTGGAAAGGTGGCATCTTATGACGGTGCCATGTTGAAAGTCACTGAGCTCTTCAGTGCAGGCTATTCTACTGCCAATGTTTGTCTATGGAGATTGCATGGCTGCATGCTCAACTTTATACACCTGTCAGCAACAGGTGTGGCTGAAAAGCCAAATCCACTGATTTGAAGGGGTGTCCACATATTTTTGTATCTATAGTGTATATGAGCTGCATGATATGACTACCAGTAAAGGCTATTGATGATTTGAGAAAGTAGAAAAAAAGCTTGCTCTCTGTTCCTTGCCTCAGGCTGCACATGCTGTTCTCTCAACAAGTGATCATATATTCACTAATATGTAAAATTAGTTTTGATTTACAATGGCTCATTGTGAAAATGGCCAGGAACAAGGGAGGGGATAAAAGACATGTCATCCATGGAGGCTGCTTTCCCTCCAGCTCGTTTTTCAGGCTCCTCTGGTTATTTCACTCCAAGCATCAACCACTGTTTGAGGAGCATGCAGTCTCTCGCTGCGCGACAGGTGATATTCTGCCCAAATTCTGTATGTCATGGGCTCTCCAACCCTGTTCCTGCATTTACCCAGTGCTTAAATTTGGGAAACCTAGTGAAAACTGTTCGGGAACATCGACAGTGACATGTATTCACAACAAAACATTTCATTTAACTGTTGACCGCCCCTCTCTCTGCGTGCCAGAGAAGGGAATGAAGGAGAGAGATATTCTGAAAGGTCATGTTTCACCCAATTAATTATGAACATTAAAAAACAAAAAAAAGAAGCCCTGTGATTAGGATATTCAAAAATCACAGATTCACTATAACTCCAGTGTTAGCAGCCCTACACGATCAATGAACCAACAGCATGGCCTAGAACTCTACCTTCTCTCCCTGACGAGAACTTTTAGAGAGTAGCAGAAGATAACCAGTCCACCCAGTATGCATTATAATACAGTCCTCACTCAAAGGTCATTACTACAATTTGTTTAATTTTGAAATATAGGCTAGACCAACTAAAACCAGTTAAAAAAAAAATGTTTTTCTGCCGTGCATAATATGCGGTAGTCCATGTATTATATTTCGGGCTTAGGCTCATAGGCCTATGCATAAACTCGAATATGCTGTTTTGAATTAAATCATCACCTTAGCAAGCACTGTCCATTTGATTGTGTTTGGCTTTGAAACAAGGACCATGTTTTTTCACTCAGTTTCAACCTGCTGTTGAATTGTTTTCTTCATATTGATCAATCACAGTGAGGTGAGTTTTAAAAAGCAAGATACTGTTTTGATGATCAGTGTTTTGATGTGATTTTTGAATGCATTTGCATTGATGTCAGAGTGATTAGAGGGAAACTAGAGCCCTGAGTACTAGGCCATTAGGACCTGATGGAGGGATAACAGAGCCCTGAGTACTAGGCCATTAGGACCTGATGGAGGGATAACAGAGCCCTGAGTACCAGGCCATTAGGACCTGATGGAGGGATAACAGAGCCCTGAGTACTAGGCCATTAGGACCTGATGGAGGGATAACAGAGCCCTGAGTACTAGGCCATTAGGACCTGATGGAGGGATAACAGAGCCCTGAGTACTAGGCCATTAGGACCTGATGGAGGGATAACAGAGCCCTGAGTACAGGCCATTAGGACCTGATGGAGGGATAACAGAGCCCTGAGTACTAGGCCATTAGGACCTGATGGAGGGATAACAGAGCCCTGAGTACCAGGCCATTAGGACCTGATGGAGGGATAACAGAGCCCTGAGTACTAGGCCATTAGGACCTGATGGAGGGATAACAGAGCCCTGAGTACTAGGCCATTAGGACCTGATGGAGGGATAACAGAGCCCTGAGTACTAGGCCATTAGGACCTGATGGAGGGATAACAGAGCCCTGAGTACTAGGCCATTAGGACCTGATGGAGGGATAACAGAGCCCTGAGTACCAGGCCATTAGTGATCTGATGGAGGGATAACAGAGCCCGGAGTACTAGGCCATTAGTGATCTGATGGAGGGATAACAGAGCCCGGAGTACCAGGTCATTAGGACCTGAAGGTCGTTAGCAAGTTGGGTACTACCAACACATGTCGAGAGTGCATAAAAGGAGATTACAGTGAATCAATAGTCACGTAGAATTTTACAGCGGTCATGACTCATGATAGCCGGTGTGGCGGCAACTAGGGCTGTGGCACAAAGTTTAGTCAGCCGGTGATTGTCAAGCAGATACCTGCCGGTCTCACGGTAATTGACCGTTAGTTAACATTCGAGGTCGACCGATTATGATTTTTCAACGCCGATAGAGATTATTGGAGGACCAAAAAAGCCGATACCGATTAAATCGGCCGATTTAAAAAATAAAACATTTAAAAAACGTATTTGAAATAATGACAATTCCAACCATACTGAATGAACACTTCTAACTTATTATAATACATCAATAAAATCAATTTAGCCTCAAATAAATAATGAAACATGTTCAATTTGGTTTAAATAATGCAAAAACAAAGTGTTGGCGAAGAAAGTAAAAGTGCAATATTTGCCATGTAAAAAGCTAACGTTTCAGTTCCTTGCTCAGAACATGAGAACATATGAAAGCTGGTGGTTCCTTTTAACATGAGACTTCAATATTCCCAGGTAAGAAGTTTTAGGTTGTAGTTATTATAGGAATTATAGGACTATTTCTCTCTATACCATTTGTATTTCATTAACCTTTGACTATCGGATGTTCTTATAGGCACTTTAGTATTGCCTTTAGTATTAACAGTATAGCTTCCCTCCCTCTCCTCGCCCCTACCTGGGTTCGAACCAGGAACACATCAACAACAGCCACCCTCGAAGCAGCGTTACTCATGCAGAGCAAGGGAAACAACCACTCCAAAGCTCAGAGCGAGCGAGTGACGTTTGAAACGCTATTAGCGCGCGCTAACTAGCTAGCCATTTCACTTCGGTTACACAAGTCTCATCTCAGTGAGTTGATAGGTTTGGAGTCATAAACAGCGCAATGCTTGACGCACAACGAAGAGCTGCTGTCAAAACACACAAAAGTGCTGTTTGAATGAATGTTTACGTGCCTGCTTCTGCCTACCACCGCTCAGTCAGATTATACGCAATGCATGACACGCTAGATAATATCATCCACCATGTGTAGTTAACTAGTGATTATGATAGATTTTTTTTATAAGATAAGTTTAATGCTAGCTTGCAACTTACCTTGGCTTACTGCATTCGCGTAACAGGCAGTCTCCTTGTGGAGTGCAACAAGAGGCAGGTCGTTATTGCGTTGGACTCGTTAACTGTAAGGTTGCAAGATTGGATCCCCCGGGCTGACAATGTCAAAATCTGTCGTTCTGCCCCTGAACGAGGCAGTTAACCCACCCTTCCTAATGTGTTCTTAACTGACTTGCAAAATTAAAAAAAGATTAAATAAAAGGTGTAAAAATATATATATATATTTTTTTTTAAATCGGCAAAATCAGTGTCCAAAAATACCGATTTCTGATTGTTATGAAAACTTGAAATCGGCCCTAATTAATCGACCATTCCGATTAAATCGGTCGACCTCTAGTTAACATAGACACATTTAGCATCTCCTAGCTTGCACACATAGCCTACAAGCTACTGGTGCAGACCTTTGGAACATCTACATTGTAAAATGTAATATAGCCAACATCTTCACAATAAAGCCATTATTTATTTTAGACAGGTCAAAAGAAGCATGATATGAAGAAAATGTAGTCTATTACAGAATAACAGAATAGCACACTGACTTTTCCTTATGTTAGGCCCTGACCTGGCTATGCCAAATGGCTGTGGGCTACACTTGTTGATTTAGCAGACAATATTTGCTTAGAATTCCATGACATTATTTTATATGATTTTATAGTATTGAAAAAAGCATAATAAAATAGAAAGGATATTTTCTCCAAACCATTAGAGGGAGTGTTCACATGCGGCTATTCTGTGTTGAGCAGTTAAGTAACAGGTCCCCCTATATGCTTAATTTATAGTTATTTATGCAACTTGTTGTTCTACAAAACGTTGGGCTATATGTTTTGATTTTCAATACAGTCTAAGGCTGCGTGATGCGACTCTCTAATGATGATTTGAAAAAGGTCTCATGCAGGCTGTACACACTTCATCAGTCTCTCATTCACAATTTGACAAGCACTTGATAATGCCTCAAATTTTCCCACGGCATCCCCTTTATGTGGCCGTAATGCCCTCTAAAGAAATAAAATCCATGCCTTTTGCGGCTAGTGGCCGTTGAGCCCTTGGGCTGAATATAATAATTATAATTCCCTTCTCCCTGAGTGATGCGCGCTCCAAATCATCTCCCACTCACATGTCTCTCCATCAGGTGATCAGGTCTTTCTCACAGGCTACAAGTGAAGATCGACACATCGAGGACGCAACTATGCGTGTCCTTATCCATCTCCGAGGTGCATATTGAACATGTCCACATTTACTTTTCGGCAGCCAACAAGATGAGTGACCTAACGAACAGCAAAAGCACGAGCCTATGTCAATCTACTATACCCCATAGTACAAAAGTCGACCCATTCTATGCTATGCGAAAAATACATCTTCCAAAAATAGTCTGGGACAGTTGTGGGATGCGATAGATTCCAAATTAATACAACCACTAGCATCAAATTTTTTTTACGCAATGTTGATTAGGCTACTTCACATTATAAGCACAGTAACGTGCACATAGCAGTAGGCTATAAGCGCGAATGTTTTAATAGCGAGAAAACACTATTATCAAAAGTGAAAGCAAATGCAATTATGCATGTGAATGCTTTTATTATAAAGGTGCATTTTTATGGTGAAAATTAAGAGAATGCCAAGATTGTGCAAAGCTGTCATCAAGGCAAAGGGTGCCTACTTTGAAGAACCTCAAATATATTTTGATGAACACTATTGGTTACTACATGATTCCAAATGTGTCATTTCATAGTTTTGACGTCTTCAATATTATTCTACAATGTGTAGAAAAAAAGTCAAATTATGAAAAACCCTTGAATGAGTAGGTGCATCTAAACTTTTGACTGGTACTGTATGTGTGAGTTATTTTGATCTAGAATGGACCGTTATCATGCACCTGTCTCAAAACAGGGGCAGGGGGAAATACATGTCATCTATGCATTTAAATAGCCAAATTGAGGGTGTTTCTCCCATGGTTCATTTTCATGCCAGCCAGGTAGACTATACTCCTGATGTAAAGAGAAGCAATGTGCTTAATACTAGGAAGGTTGAGAATACAGTAGGCCTAGCCTATAGAAAGCTGATGGGATCCTCCTCTTTTTAATAGATGCCATCACTCTGTTTTCTCACGCAATTGCATAGCCTATGGTGTTTGATTAGATTTTTGGTTGCATTTGCATTGATGTCAGAGTGATTAGTGGGAGTACCTGGCAGTTAGCAAGTTTGGCAGGCTACCAATGACCATCAGCAGCATCAGAGCTTGGAGAAGCCTAATTACCGTGACTAAACGGTCACATGGAATTTGACTGACTTCATGGCTCAGGACCACCAGTGTGGTGGTAATAGGGTCACCAAAACAGCCCAAGCTGTGTTCTGTCAGAACACTCTGGGAGCTCCAATCAGTGTGCTGTGTTCTGTCAGAACACTCTGGGAGCTCCAATCAGTGTGCTGTGTTCTGTCAGAACACTCTGGGAGCTCCAATCAGTGCTCAATATTAGAAAGTGTTCCTAATGTTTGGTGTACTCAGTGTAGATGAGGATTATACACACAGAGATTCTGATCAATAACAATATGACTGGATTTCAGGCACTGATCAAGATATTTGTTTATACGTTGACACGGGAGAAAAGTGTCATTCAGTTGGTTCTGACCAAAAGCATGGATTTTGTTTCTAGAGAACAGTGTTTCTTACCTGAATCTTCCCACTTTAACCCAGAGGATGTCCTTGAAGTGTGGTTTCTTCCCAGCCTTGCAGTCGTTGCAGAACCAGCTCCCCTCGGGCATCTCGATGTTCAGACACTCTTGATGGAAGGCAGCAGGACAGGCCTCGCAGCACAGCAGACTGCCCCCTGCAGGGAGAAAGGAGGAGGTGCAGCTCAGACAACAAGTCAACCAGATGTGACCCAATGACCTCAGGATGGGGAGGCACAATGCTTCATTTCACTTCAACCTTTTTTACTCTGTGAGGAGCATAAGTCATCCACATATGATTTCCACCACACTCCTATTCAAACGATTACTCTACCTCTAATAATACCACCAACCCTTGCATAATGGACTCTGTAACACTGAAAACACCCAACCAATCAATCAACCAACCAGTCACCAACCTTCTGAGCAGACGAAGCACCAGCTGACGTTGATGTGTTCGTGGTTCTTGTAGTTCTTGCGGGGGGTGAAGTGGTTTGGACACAGGAAGCTGTTGTTGGCCAGGACAATGCTGCCTGCCGCCATGCAGTAGTCGTTTGCGTGGTACGCCACAGGGCAGCGCACGCAGCGGGTCAGACGACCTAGAAGAGGACCACAGGTCAAAAACCACACACACACACACACACCAAGCATCTCTACAGCCATGTTAGATCTGTATATAATGGAGACGGAGGGGACGGCTGACGTTTTTACAGGCTCCTAACCAACTGTGCTATTGTGTGTTAGTTTTTGTTTGCATTGTTTGTAACTCATTTTGTTCATAATGTTGCTGCCAATACATTTGATGACAGTTCCCCACGGGAGAACTGTATCCCCTAGCCGTCTCATGATTGAAAAGAACTTCTGGATATCAGAACAGCGGTAACTCGCCTAAGAACCGGACAAAGCGTTTTTCCTTTAAGGATACACTGCTTTGTCAAGACAAGGCACAAATCCCCATCAAAGATGGAGGAAAAGAGGGAGGAGGGCGGGGTGCCTGGTAAGAATTGCAGACGAGGAGGTTTTGCACGCCCAATTTTTCAGTTTTTGATTTGTTAAAAAAGTTTGAAATATCCAATAAATGTCGTTCCACTTCATGATTGTGTCCAACTTGTTGATTCTTCACAAAAAAAATACAGTTTTATATCTTTATGTTTGAAGCCTGAAATGTGGCAAAAGGTCGCAAAGTTCAAGGGGGTCGAATACTTTCGCAAGGCACTGTAACAGAGAGAATACTACAGACATCAAGAAAGCCAATCAGTTGATTACTGACACATTTTCCCAACAGTTTTGATAAACATGGCAAAATAGAAACAGGCCTATAACAGTTAGGATCAGCTTGATCTTCCCCTTTAAAGAAAGGACCCACAGTGGCTGCCTTCCAAGCCATGGGAACCTCCCCAGAGAGAAGAGACAGGCTAAAAAGGTCAGAGATATGCTTGGTGATGATAGGGGCCGCAACCTTAAGGAAGAAAGGGTCTAAACCATCTGACCCAGATGTTTTTTTTTGGATCAAGTTTCAGGAGCTCCTTTAGCACCTCGGACTCAGGTGACCGCCGGCATGGAGATACTTTGTAGCGAAAGATGGGGAAAAGAGGGAGAAGCATCGGGGCTCGTCGCATTAGAAGGGGTGGGAGATGAGGAAATGTTGGATGGGCAATGAGGCATTGCTGAGTCATATAGGAATCCTGACTTAATGAAGTGGTGATTTAAAGAGCTCAGCCATGTGCTTCTTGTCAGTAACAACCACATCAACATTGAGGGACATGGGCAGCTGTGAGGTGGAGGGTTTATTCTCCAGGTCTTTAACCGTTTTCCAGAACATATTGGGGTTAGACCCACAGAGAGAGAACTGCTCCTTAAAGTAACTAACTTTGGCACTTATTTCTCAAGACAAGAAATGAGCGGCCCGACACAGAGACACGAGGACAGCAGTACACACATAAATTCCGGCCTAATGACAATCGCCAAATCTTTTGTGTTACAGATGTCTATTTGACTCACGACAGTTTGTAGGCTGGAAACACTGAATGTGGCGAGCAGATGAACGTGTGGGGGTAGCCTAGTAAAGGAGACCTTTGAAGTGATTGTTGGACAATCAGATGAAAACATGGTTTTGTTTATGCCACAATAAAAGGGTAATACATTTTAAAAGTGAAATGACACATCTTTACGACTACGCCCACAGAGATCCTATTGAGTTAATAGTGCACAGATGTTGGTGCAAGCGTGCCCATATAGGATGTCTCTTACCGGGTAGAAATGAATTCTACTTTACCCCTGGTTCTATCAAAGCAGAGTGGCACTGGAACCTACTTTTAGAAGTGCAGGAGTTGAGGGGGTTGGTGATGTGGCAGGACAGACAGACGTGGAGGGAGCAGCGAACCCCGTTCCTCTGGGGCTGGGTGGGTGTGTGTTTCAGGATACACTCGTTGTGGTAGAACTTCCCACATACAGGCACCATGCACCGCTTCACACCGTCGCCAGACTTCTTACACACAAAGCACGTGTGGACACCTGCAATGGAAAAGATACACTCTGAGCTTTGTGATACACCAAAGCAGCATATATACAGTTGTGGGTATTGATACAGAATACCTTTGTCAGATGCAGAGATATGGTCTATGAGCATGGCCGTGTCACTGTACAGGTGTAAGAACTCAATAACAGTGTTAAGCCAAGGTGAATATGTGTATAGGTGAGGCTGCAACAGGTGTACATGGCTCCTGTAAGATTATAATGGTGCCAGGTAGTGGTGAAGAGCGTTAGGCCAGTAACCAAAAAGTTGCTGGTTCAAATCCCAGAGCCGAATAAGTGAAAAATCTGTCGATGTGCCCTTGAGCGAGGCACTAAACCCTAATTGCTCCTGTAGGTTGTTTTGGATAAAAGCGTCTGCTAAATGAGTCAAATGCAAAATGACAGACAGGTGTACAGGGATAGGTAGAGACTCACCTTTAGTGCATTCACAACAGATGAACTTCCCTCTCGGAGCTTCTGATAGGCCGATACACTGCAGGTGGAACGCCCCACAGCACTGGCCCTCACACAGCAGCAGCTCACCTGTCCTCTCACACACCTGCAAGACACACACACATATTTTAGTCAGTACTCCCAAATCTCATTCATCACCCGGCTATTAGGAACAGTTATTTCTGAACTAATGTGAGAAAGCCTGGAAATAAAACTAAAGAGCCATTTTTTTTACTGTTCCTGCCTCTACAAAATAGAAAGGTTGTGGCATGTTGTTGGTTGACCTACCTGACAGACATTCTCCTTCGTGGATGCAGCTCCTCCTTTCTCTGCTGTGTTCTTCTTAGTGCTGGAGACCAGGGACCCTTCACCAGGTAGGGAAAAACTGTCATTCAGACCAGGAGAGAACACCTGGAGGAGAGGTGTTATTACACAAAATATTTGTTAAGGTGTAGGGGTTTAGCACGCTGTTTTACAGCACTGGTACAATAATACCTCAGGTGAATGCTGACATCATAGCATGAAACTTGTGATCTTTTCACACAGGTTGAAAAAAGGTGTTTATGCTGACCTCAGGTTTGGGTGTTCTCTCTCCGTTGGTGTGGCTCTCTCCTCCCACCCCAGGACTGATCTTCTCGGTCTCTTCCTTGGGGGTGAGGAGCACAGTAGGGCTAGGGGGCCAGGCAGGGGAGGATGCCTGCAGAGAAACCATGCTCTCTGGAGTTGTCACGCTGGATACAGGCCCTTCTTTCTTCACAGACTTAACCTGTTATAGAAATCACATAAGAGTACCAGTCAAAAGTTTGGACACACCTACTGATTCAAGGGTTTTTCTTTATTTTTTACATTGTAGAATAATAGTGAAGACATCAAAACTATGAAATAACATATGGAATCATGTAGTAACCAAATAAGGTGTTAAATCTAAATATATTTTATATTTGAGATTCCTCAAAGTAGCCACCCTTTGCCTTGATGACAGCTTTGCACACTCTTGGCATTTTTCAACCAGCTTCACCTGGAATGCTTTCCCAACAGTCTTGAAGGAGTTCCCACATATGCTGAGCACTTGTTGGCTGCTTTTCCACTCTGCGGTCAAACTCATCCAAAACCATATCAATTGGGTTGAGGTCGAGTGATTGTGAAGGCCAGGTCATCTGATGCTACACTCCATCACTCTCCTTCTTGGTCAAATAGGCCTTACACAACCTGGAGGTGTGTTTTGGGTCATTGTTCTGCTGAAAAACAAATGATAGTCCCACTAAGCCCAAAAAAGATGGGATGGTGTATTGCTGCAGAATGCTGTGGTAGCAATGCTGGCTAAGTGTGCCATGAACTCCAAATAAATCACTGACAGTGTCACCAGCCAAGCACCACCACACCTCCTCCTCTATGCTTCATGGTGGGAACTACACATACAGAGATAATCCATTTACCTACTCTACGTCTCACAAAGACATGGCGGTTGGAACCAAAAACCTCAAATTTGGACTCATCAGACCAAAGGACAAATTTCCACTGGTCTAATGTCCATTGCTCGTGTTTCTTGGCCCAAGCAAGTCTCTTCTTATTATTGGTGTCCTTTAGTAGTGATTTCGTTGCAGCAATTTGACCATGACGGCCTGATTCATGCAGTCTCTGAACAGTTGATGTTGAGATGTGTCTGTTACTTGAACCCCTTGAAGTATTTATTTGGGCTGAAATTTCTGAGGTGCAGTTAACTCGAAAAAACTTATCCTCTGCAGCAGAGGTACGGTGGCTTGCGAAAGTATTCACACCCCTTGGTATTTTTCCTATTTTGTTGCCTTACAACCTGGAATTAAAATAGTTTTTTTTGGGGGGGGGGGGTTGTATCATATGATTTACACAACATGCCTACCACTTTGAATATACAAAATATTTTTGTGAAACAAACAAGAAATAAGACAAAAAAAACTGAAAACTTGAGCGTGCATAACTATTCACCCCCCAAAGTCAATACTTTGTTGAGCCACTTTTTTCAGCAATTACAGCTTCAAGTCTCATGGGGTGTCTCTATAAGCTTGGCACATCGAGCCACAGGGATTCTTGCCCATTAATCAAGGCAAAACTGCTCCAGCTCCTTCAAGTTGGATGGGTTCCACTGGTGTCTGGAAATCTTTAAGTCATTCCACAGACTCTCAAATGGATTGACGTCTGGGCTTTGACTAGGCCATTCCAAGACATTTAAATGTTTCCCCTTAAACCACTCAAGTGTTGCTTTAGCAGTATGCTTAGGGTCATTGTCCTTCTGTAAAGTGAACCTCCGTCCCCCATCTCTGGAAGACTGAAACAGGTTTCCCTCAAGAATTTCCCTGTATTTAGCGCCCTCCATCATTCCTTAAATTCTGACCAGTTTCCCAGTCTCTGCTGATGAAAAACATCCCCACAGAATGATGCTGCCACCACCATGCTTCACTGTGGGGATGGTGTTCTCAGGGTGATGAGAGGTGGGTTTGCGCCAGACATAGCATTTTCCTTGATGGACAAAAAGCTACATTTTAGTCTCATCTGAACAGAGTATCTTACTCCATATGTTTGGGGAGTCCCCCACAAGGCTTTTGGCAAACACCAAACGCGTTTGCTTATTTGTCTTTAAGCAATGTTTTTTCCTGGCCACTCTTCTGTTAAGCCCAGCTCTGTGGAGTGTACGGCTTAAAGTGGTCCTATGGACAGATACTCCAATCTCCGCTATGGAGCTTTGCAGCTCCTTCATGGTTATCTTTGGTCTCTCTGCTGCCTCTGATTAATACCCTCCTTGCCTGGTCCGTGAGTTTTGGCTCTCTCTCTCGGCAGGTTTGTTGCGGTGCCATATTCATTCCATTTTTTAATAATAGATTTAATGGTTCTCCGTGGGATGTTCAATGTTTCTGATTTTTTTTTATAACCCAACCCTGATCTGTACTTTTCCACAACTTTGTCCCTGACCTGTTTGGAGAGCTCCTTGGTCTTCATAGTGCCCCTTGCTTTGTGGTGTTTCAGACTCTGGAGCCTTTCAGAACAGGTGTATATATACTGAGATCACGTGACAGATCATGTGACACTAAAATTGCACACAGGTGGACTTTATTTCACTAATTATGCGACTTCTGAAGGTAATTGGTTGCACCAGATTTTATTTAGGGGCTTCATAGCACAGGGGGTGAATAAACGCACCACTTTTCCGGATAGGACCATCTTCTGTATACCACCTTTACCTTGTAACAACAGATTGGCTCAAACACAATTCAAAGGAAAGAAACTCCACAAATTAACTTTTAACAAGACACACCTGTTAATTGAAATGCATTCCAGGTGACTACCTCATGAAGCTGGTTCAGAGAATGCCAAGAGTGTGTAACGCTGTCATCAAAGGGTGGCTACTTTGAAGAACCTCAAATATAAAATATATTTTGATTTGTTTAACACTTTTTTGGTTGCTACATGATTCCATATGTGTTATTTCAAAGTTTTGATGTCTTCACTATTATTCAACAATGTAGAGAATAGTAAAAATAAAGAAAAACCCTGGAATGAGTAGGTGTGTCCTAACATTCGACTGGTACTGTAATTAGACCCGTTTCAGAGTGGCACTGTAGCAGTATAGATGTGTTAATATGGCTGTTGATTAGTTCATTCAGCCTTACCTGAGTGTCCCTGACTTCTGTTTTCACGTCTGTCTGTACACTCTGGTTCTTAAACTCCTTCTTCTTTGGAGGACTGACTGACACTTCCTCTATGGTGCATTCCAGGACCTTTTGAGATGGCTTCCTTGGCCTCTTCCTCTCCAGGGATACTGGGTCTGGGGAATGACCAGACATTTAAATACCCCAAATCTACTGTATCTGAAAATATGAGGAGGATTTGTTTTCATTATCATAACTACTTTCCCCAACGGAGCTACTTTCCCCAATATAATATATCTGCCTCTTGTATTAAATAAGACAGCATCGCCATGAGAGATGTTTTTGGAGAAAAAACATCTGACTGTCTGCCTACCAGAGGGCAGAGGAGGGTTTGCCCCATCAGATGATGAGTCAGTAGAGAAAGAGGTCACTGCTGGGGGTTGTTTGGATAATGATTCTATAACACGGTGGAGGACATCTTGAGACAGACTCTGTTTCAGCCCTGCTTGGGCCTGGGTTTTGGCTGGCTCCTCAGAGGTAGGGTCAGGGTGGGGCTGGCTGGTTCCCCAGAGGTAGGGTCAGGGGTGGGGCTGGCTGGTTCCCCAGAGGTAGGGTCAGGGGTGGGGCTGGCTGGCTCCCCAGAGGTAGGGCCAGGGGTGGGGCTGGCTGGCTCCCCAGAGACAGGGCCAGGGGTGGGGCTGGCTGGCTCCCCAGAGACAGGGCCAGGGGTGGGGCTGGCTGGCTCCCCAGAGGCAGGGAGAGGGGTGGGGTTGGGTGTAGAGGTGTACATTAGCAGGGCTGGGGCTGAAGAATGGCTCGGAGAGGTTTTGGAAGATTCCAGAGGTTTCTTTATTTTTTTCTTCGGGGAGAAGAATTGCTCCTCCTCTGTGGATTCCAGCAGTCTTTTGCTGGGTTTCCTCAGCCGTTTGTTTTCAGAATGTGCTGTGGGAATAAATAATTGATCAATCAAATCAATCTCTAAAAATAAAAAGCTAACATAAAACACTGCTGGTACTGAAACCTATTCAAGTCTTACCTGATGTGTCATCTTGCTTCTCCATCCCCAGGTTTAGATCAGGGGAGCTGATGGGGTCTGGTGTCCCTCCCTGGCAGTCTCTGTAGACCCCATTCACTTCCGCAAGCCCCTGCTGTGAGGCCACCCCACCCAGGTCCCCTGGATCCTTCCCAGGCTTCACCGGCCCCTGCTGAGCAAACGTCTGCCAGCGTTTCTTAGGGGCCACTTTGGTACCCGGGCTCTTGTCGAGGTAGGATGAGGAGTCAGCAGCGGAGGGGACAGAAGGAACAGGAGGGGGGCTGAGGCCAGGCTCAGCCAGGTCAGCGTGCCCAGAGACAAATTCCCTCCCCCAGGCTAGGTCGGCCAACTCGGTAGAGAGACCAGCGATGGTGGCCCTGAGCTTGGCTGGTGGCCTCGGCTTCCTCCGCTGCTGCTTCTCCACCGCGTTCGCCACCATCTGAGCCAGCACCGTTTTCCCTTCAAGTTTGTACGTGTCGTTTTTCATGATGGGTTTAGTTTTGGACTTGGGTTTGGCCGGTGTGCTCTTGGGTGTTGGCGAGCTCGCATGCTGGCCGTTTTGGATTTTGGTCCCCGTTGGTGTCCAGTCCCCACCAGCAGCAGTGTTCAGGGTGTCGTCTGGTGCTTGGACAGTGGCTATGACCATGGGTTCCTCCTGGATGAGGGCTTGCGAGGGAGGCATGGTCAGGGGCTTGCCCTCTTTCTCCCTGGTATCATGCATGTCCTTCAGGAGCATCAGGAAAGTACTGAACTTGTAATTAGGCTCAGGTTTAAAGTTAGTGTTAGAGTCCCCAGAGTCGCTCTCTTCCTTCACTAGGGATTTGAATGACAGCTCCTTGACATCCTTGAAAGTGTCCATGGGAGAGAGAGAGGAGGTGGGGGAAGAACAGGAGGATCTGTCTGAGACAATGTTCTCTTCCTTGACCTTAATAGAGGGTATGACAGGCTTACTGGACCCTGGAGTCACATCTTCTGAGTTTTTCCACGAGCCGTTGTGGAGGTGCTTCCAATCAGACTCGGGCTGTTTTTTAGGAGAGCTGTGACTAGCAGAGGATCTGGCTTTGTCTGGTGAAGAATCCCTGCTAGTAGACGACTCTGTTCTGATCTGAACAATATCGCTCACATCATCATCATCGTCAGAAGAATGCACATTAAGCCTATCGTTTGTCAAGTTTTGGCTTGAGGCCAGCAGAGCCTGTTTGAGATCTGTCTCTTTCTCTGCTTTCAGGGCCCTGGTCATCAGACGTCTGCTGGAAGAGAGTTGAAGAGAGGGCTTATCAAAAGCATTTATATTCTTCAGTTCAGAAGAGCTGCCCAACTTCTGTTTTGACTGTAAAACATTTGTGTTTTTTGTAGTTCTGTATTTGAAAAGGGATT
Organism: Oncorhynchus masou masou; assembly: GCF_036934945.1. NCBI lineage: Eukaryota > Metazoa > Chordata > Actinopteri > Salmoniformes > Salmonidae > Oncorhynchus > Oncorhynchus masou. Next base: position 9,495,552 of record NC_088220.1, read on the forward strand.
TGTTTACTAAAATATTTGGGGATGAGGAGATGGGAACTACATGCCTAGGAACCACCATGACCACATGCCTGTGTTTGGCCTTTTCAGGAGGAGTAGCCCGCTCCTTCTTGCCCCCTTTCTCTGCCTCCTCTTGTGAGGGTTCAGGCGGTTTCTCTGCCTCCTCTTGTGAGGGTTCAGGCGGTTTCTCTGCCTCCTCTTGTGAGGGTTCAAGCGGTTTCTCTGCCTCCTCTTGTGAGGGTTCAGGCGGTTTCTCTGCCTCCTCTTGTGAGGGTTCAGGCGGTTTCTCTGCCTCCTCTTGTGAGGGTTCAGGCGGTTTCTCTGGGTCTTTAGCAGGTTTCTCAGACCGATTGGGACGCGCGATGGTTGGTACAGAATCCAGGTCTGCGTATGGAGAGTCCTTGGGATCCGCTCCTTTCAGTGGATCAGCTGCGGCAGCAGGCATTTGGTTGGCCGAGTCTAGGATGCTTAGTGACTCTGTGGGATTTCCACCTATATGACCAAAGATCTCTGCCAAACCCTTCCTCTTCTTCTTCTGGCAGGGTTTCTTTTTTCTGCTACTGTCGTTCGCTACGGTCAGGTCGGCAGCAGGGGGATGTTTGTTTCTGTTGGGGGGAGGGCTGAGGGAGGGGGGTGCAGTGAGCATAGAGGAGGAACAAGAGGGGGCCTCGGATGGTTTTTCATCAGGCAGTGGGGAGGACACCCGCTCTTCACTGTTAGAGGGCATGGAAGAAGAGACAGCAGTATTCTTCAGCAGGTCAGGTAGGAGAAACTCAGCTTCCAGCACACCGACTTTCCACGACTCAAACAGACGCTTGGGTATCTACAGGGGAGAGATGATAAAAGCCATCAGGAGAAAAACGGCAAACTGTCAATGACAGTTATTTCTAAATTATACGGAGTTTGTGGAATAGACAGTATTAGAGTATAATCTTCCAAATATGTTTTGTGAGCCATGCAACGAAACTATTCTGTACCTTTACAACAACAAAAGTGATTTGGGCTTTGAAACATATCACTATTAACAGCAACACACAATGCGATCTAAATGAAAAGCAACAGAAGTTGACAGTTGTCTGTAGTTAGTTACTGTGTATTTGTAGTCCTTTTCCCTCTGTTTCCCTCTCCGTCTCAGCACAGGCAGGTCTGTAAACTGCTCTCCTCCTGTGAAGGGGTAGGTCACTTTCCCAGGTACCCAGGCATGGTCTGCCATCTCCCCCAGAGTCTCCACGTAGTAGACACGACAAGGACGCCGACTGGGGACTGGAACAACAGAAAACACAAAGACAACTTGTTTTAACATCGATATATATATATTATGAATGGTAAATTATGATATTAACTTGATCAAAAGAACGGTGCTCAAAATATTCTAACTGTTGGCCATTACACAAAGATGAAGTAAGCTGTCAGGCTGAGAGCTGATACATTGCGTTGAAGTAGTTTATAGATAACTGTCTGAGGATGACCCCTCATGCTATATACCACAAACTGTGTCCACTTTGGAGTGAAAATCAACAACATGTATAGGATCAAGGTGGTTCTTTCTTGCTGTTATATCCCCCACAGAACCCAGAGGAGAGCTTCCCTTCCTTCCCCCACAGAACCCAGAGGAGAGCTTCCCTTCCTTCCCCCACAGAACCCAGAGGAGAGCTTCACTTCCTTCCCCCACAGAACCCAGAGGAGAGCTTCCCTTCCTTCCCCCACAGAACCCAGAGGAGAGCTTCCCTTCCTCCCCCCACAGAACCCAGAGAGCTTCCGTTCCTCCCCCTACAGAACCCAGAGAGCTTCCGTTCCTCCCCCTACAGAACCCAGAGAGCTTCCCTTCCTTCCCCCACAGAACCCAGAGGAGAGCTTCCCTTCCTTCCCCCACAGAACCCAGAGGAGAGCTTCCCTTCCTTCCCCCACAGAACCCAGAGGAGAGCTTCCCTTCCTTCCCCCACAGAACCCAGAGGAGAGCTTCCCTTCCTTCCTCCACAGAACCCAGAGGAGAGCTTCCCTTCCTTCCCCCACAGAACCCAGAGGAGAGCTTCCCTTCCTTCCCCCACAGAACCCAGAGGAGAGCTTCCCTTCCTTCCCCCACAGAACCCAGAGGAGAGCTTTCGTTCCTCCCCCTACAGAACCCAGAGGAGAGCTTCACTTCCTTCCCCCACAGAACCCAGGAGAGCTTCTCTTCCTTCCCCCACAGAACCCAGAGGAGAGCTTCCCTTCCTTCCCCCACAGAACCCAGAGGAGAGCTTCCCTTCCTTCCCCCACAGAACCCAGAGGAGAGCTTCCCTTCCTTCCCCCACAGAACCCAGAGGAGAGCTTCCCTTCCTTCCCCCACAGAACCCAGAGGAGAGCTTCCCTTCCTTCCCCCACAGAACCCAGGAGAGCTTCCCTTCTTTCCCCCACAGAACCCATAGGAGCTTCCCTTCCTTCCCCCACAGAACCCAGGAGAGCTTCCCTTCTTTCCCCCACAGAACGCAGAGGAGAGCTTCCCTTCTTTCCCCCACAGAACCCAGAGGAGAGCTTCCCTTCTTTCCCCCACAGAACCCAGAGGAGAGCTTCCCTTCTTTCCCCCACAGAACCCAGAGGAGAGCTTCCCTTCTTTCCCCCACAGAACCCAGAGGAGAGCTTCCATTCCTCCCCCTACAGAACCCAGAGGAGAGCTTCCCTTCTTTCTCACTTTTAAATCAATGCTTTATGCGCTGACAACCTTGTGATAAGTTTAGATCCAACACCAATAATACAACTTCCCACCTTTCATGCGTGTGTGTATCCTCTCCAGAGGATCTATGGTGACTCTACAGGGCCACCAGGGGCGGCGGTTGAACTTGGCCCAGACCAGATCTCCCTCCAAGTACTGCACTACTGGGAGGGGCTTCTTCTTTGGGCTGTTGGGCTGAACAAAAACAAAGACGTTACTACACGTATAGGATCATCCCTTTGACAGTTCAAAACTTTTTAGAATCTAAAATTCAAAATGTGAAACATGGTCGATCAGCATATAGTGTATACAAAATCTAAACGATAAAATAAATAAACGCAAATATAGGTTGTATTTACAATGATGTTAGTTTTTCACTGGTTGCCCTTTTCTTGTGGCAACAGGTCACAAATCTTGCTGCTGTGATGTCACACTGTGGTATTTCACCCAGTAGATATGGGAGTTTATCAAAATTGGGTTTGTTTTTGAATTCTTTGCGGATCTGTGTAATCTGAGGGAAATATGTGTCTCTAATATGGTCATACATTTGGCAGGAGGTTAGGAAGTGCAGCTCAGTTTCCACCTCATTTTGTGGGCAGTGTGTACATAGCCTGTCTTCTCCTGAGAGCCAGGCCTGCCTACGGCAGCCTTTCTCAATAGCAAGGCTATGCACACTGAGTCTGTACATAGTCAAAGCTTTTCTTAAGTTTGGGTCAGTCACAGGACCAAATAGCATTCTAGTTTACTATGTTTTTTTGTTAATTCTTTCCAATGTGTCAAGTAATTATCTTTTGTTTTTCTCATTAGGACAGCAACACTAATTGTGTTGTCCTGGGGCTCTGTGGGGTCTGTTTGTGTTTGTGAACAGAGCCCTGGACCAGCTTGCTTAGGGGACTCTTCTCCAGGTTAATCTCTCTGTAAGTGATGCCTTTGTTATGGAAGGTTTGGGAATCGCTTCCTATTAAGTGGTTGTAGAATTTAGCGTCTCTTTTCTGGATTTTGATAATTAGCTCCTTGTTTGGCTCCTTGACAAATACTGTTCCAGGAGATTACACAGTATTTACAGAACTGTAGATAACGATATCTTTTGAGAGCTACCCAGGATGCATCTGCCCCAAGGGTTATTATTATTATAATAATTATCAGTAAGAGAGGGAACTCACATTAGAGTTGGTTCCAACAGGTGAGATGAGACCATGGTCAAGTGTGTCTCCTGTCATCGCACTGTCACTGTCACTGTCAGAGTCCTGGTCCATACTCCAGCCATCCCCCATGGACATGTCAGGCAGGGCACTGGGGCTCAGAGTAGGGTCCAGTTCAGACAGACTCTTAGACATCAGGTTGAGAACAGAGGGTTTGTATGTGCTGTTATGGCCTAACCCTGAACCAGAGGTGGTGTTAGAGTCTCTGACCGTTCTGTCTCTGGCGGACTTAGAAGAGTGTTGTTGAAAAGGTACCAACTCTTCCTCCTCGTCGTCCTCATTCTCCCTGTCCCCACTGTCAAACAAGGTGGACTCGAAATGCAGGTATCCATTGGGGATGGGGGAGCAGCGCTCCAAACTATCAGAACTAACAGGAGAGAAACCGTTCTGATCCCGCATGGAATCCTCGCAGGGTTCTGTCTCCTCGTTACCAGTAGAGGGGGGCAGTCGGACCAGGGGTCCCCCTAAACTAGAGACTCCCACTGGGCTGTGAGAGTGTAAATGCTTCCTGGCGTTGAGATCCTTAGGCTGGGGCCCGGGTCCCAGATCAGACCCAGGTCTGTGTACCATAGTGGAGAGGTCCTGGAGTCTCAGCAGAGGACTGTAGCAGTGGGGCCTCTCCCTCTCTGCCTGGTTATACACATAGCTCGGTGCCTGTTTGAGGGAGGAGGTTGACAGTTGCATGGCCGCCGACAGTTGGTCTGTTGAACCATGCTTGGTGCTGCTGTTACACTGGTTTCCATAGGAAGTGCCAGAAACTGAGAGGCCATTGGGGGGCCTCAAATCTGGCTGGCCTGAGCTGTACACTGTGGCTGATGCTGAGCCTGAGCAGGCCCTTACAGCCCGTCTGTATGACCGATTCATGTTGTCATGGCTCCTTCCTGTCGTAGTAAAAGGAAATGCACATTAGGGTGGTCGAAGGTTACAAAAGGAGGCAAACAACCAGGTTTTTCTTATCCAGCTACAGTGTTGGTCAATTCATATGGTTCAGGCTCATTCACTGTTTGAAATTGCTACAATGTTACAAAACAAAACAAGTGTGAAAAAACGCAAGAATTTACATAAACCCTACTGCCTGTCTGTAAATAACAACTCACATTCCACGCGACAATAACAGAAATAAAGACTACCGCCATGCACCGCATAGCCGACACTAATAAGGCGACATTGCATGGCTTCCCCTCTGAAGGCCGTCCGTAGTGGCAGCAGAGAAGACAAAACGATCAGGAAAACACAGCGAGCGACCGGTGTGCTCTGCCCCGTTCACAAAATCGAATCATATCTACTCGTTCTGTTTTTGTTATCAAAATAGAACGATCGCAAACACACACAAAAATATAGAAGTGTGCAACATTGCTCACGCTGACAGCCTGCCTGACTGTAGGGGAGTCAATACAGTCAAAGACATCATACAGAATGGTTCACACAAATTGCCTACACAGAGCCTATAAACCGATATAGGAAGCTCCCATTCGAACTCACAAAGGGCGGTTCAAAACGTTTAAAAACATCGTCTGAATTTTAAAAAAAACGCAAGAATCTTACCATTTGGAGGTCGGTCACAATAACGCCAACTGCGGGTCTTTCAGATTGAGGCATGAAGCGTATGTTTTTTTCGATTTGTGAAAGCGGATCTGCACAATCCCAGCAGTAGTAGGCCAAGAAAGACCCACAGCTCTCATTCTCTCCCCTTCACCTCCTGTACTATCTCATCAGCGTCGGCCTTAACAAAACAGAGTCATCAATGGACAAAATATAATTAAAGCCTTCCATTTTAGTGCATCAAAAGTCAGTGTAGCCTATATCACCTTGGTCCCTAGCAATTACAATTTCATATTTACTACATGATTGTTTTGCGGGCTGTCGAATTGTGCCTCTGGTTATGTTAAAACAAACCCTGCTCGACTAACTGGCTGTGTTGGCGAGCAGAGCTGAGCAACCAATCCGCACAGCCACCCAACCCCCCGGCTGCGGAGCCGCGGATCACAGCTCACAGCACATCGGGCCGGGCACTCTCACCCTATCAGTCACTAGAGCACACTACTCTACAGTCACGCAGACAAGTCCAGGTGCACCATCTCAAATAAAAGCGGGGGCTATGATGTAGGCTACTATATCCCCTTATGTGTTTTAGCCAACATACATGAAACCCTCGGCTAGATAATATAAGACTATTTATTATGGGGTTATGTGAGGGGAAGGTATGTCACACTGATCAACCATTGCGCCGATGGTTTCCTTATCCCAACAAAGGCGTAACTTGTTTCCTCCATTTTGGATAGCAGAAAGATAGAGACGAATCTGTGGCCACAACAAATGCGGATCAATAGTTCGAATGTGCTCGACGGGAAAACAGCGCACACGGATGAGGCCTGGTCAAAGTTTTAAAATAGACTATGCGCCATATTGCCTGACAGCAGAGAAAATAGGTCATGGCGCGTCAAAAACATGTCGGCGGCAATAAACATGTCAATGGTGGGGGCAAAGCTCCAAATTGAGTCGAACCCCTTGACATCATGCTGTCAATGAGGTGCAATGTAATAGAATATTGTTATTTAGGCTAAATGCCTATCAGTTTTCCCCACGTATCCTGCAATAAATTCGCATTGAAATAACAACAGCAGCTTATAAGGAGAATGCGCCTTGCATAGTTGCCACACAAAAGGCTCGCCATACTTGCAGTGGTGGCCTACCGCAACTGTAATAAACTCGCTTTGCACAATGCATACAACTGCTACATCGAAATGACAGTTGTCAAATAGGCTACAGACATTATTTATAGCCAATTCTAATTAATCATATTACCTGATAGGCAAGCTTCTCTTCATTGATGACCAATCTGCCGATTTGTAACCTTGCGAAGCCGTCACTCTGGAGACGGTAGAGCGAAGAAAAGGCACATGCAATGTAAGGGGCCCAGACAATAAGAAAATTAGATTGGATTTTTTTCAAAGTGGCCCAATGTTTTTATGTTGAAATTATATGAAATGTCTTGTTCTTTTCTCCTCATTCAATATTGGTTTCTCAGCACTATGAGATTCACAATACAGGCCATATGTAATTCTAGGCCCATGTAATACACTATACCCATGTTTATGTACATATATCTCCTTAGAACAATTATAGGATGTGAATGTCAGGATTAAAACAGAATTCCTTATGTTTATCTTGAAGAATAGTTGGACATGCAATCAGTGTTTTATAAAGGTGGGGTCCACTGGCCCATAGTGGGCCCTGGACCCCATGATATAAGATGTACATAGGTCTTTGTCTGCACTTTACAAACACAATTGTCTATACTATTGTCAAAACACTATACACCCTTAAAATATTAGTCAAGACAATATGATCATTTTGGAATGACCATTTCATTATTTGGGGGGGGGGGGCTCATACATACATTACAATGTCGTTCCACATACTCCCAACACATAGCATTTTCTCTCTAAAATTAAAGCTCCTACTCAACAGCATAGCATCATTTCATTCTGGGTTTGCTTTTATCAAGTGATAAGTTACCGTGTAAGAACAAAGAACAATACATGACATTGAGAAGACAAAACTATTCATATTTACAAAGTGTTAGAAATAACCGTTGCTTTGTCGTCAAATATGTATTATGAGAGGTTTTCAGATGCACAGTTCAAACGAAATGACAGAAACTGTGTTATAACAATGTTATACCGCATTGAATCCAGTCCCATGTCTCACAATGCTGCATATAAACACAAATGAAATACATGTCATACCAGACAACACAAAAAGACACAAACACAGCCACATGCACTCTGGGAGAAGCTTAAGATTCACGTTTCGCTAGTTTGTTTTGTGTTGTTTTCTACTCCCAATGCATTTTTCAATGTGGAAAACATCAGAAGGACAAATAGACTACTAATAATAAAGCACATTATATCAGAGCATAACATAAACAGATGAAGAAAACAGATCAGGTATTTAAACGTTTAAAAAAAACAACAACAACCCTTCTCCAGACAGCTAGCATTTGAACAGATTATGACGAATAGTAGGATATTTCTCTCATTCCTGTTTAGCTAAAGTATATTGATTGTATTATATGTCTCATCATGCAATCTCTGTAAAATAAGATAAACGTATTGGGGAAAAAAGAGAGCAATTTCAGTCTTTGGAGAGGGACAGATTAAATGGTGACGATATCAGCAGAGTACAATGAAGAGAGGAGGAGCCATTCGTAGGTAGCCAGTGACAGACCTATCCAAAAGTCAACCCATATTTTGGCTACAGGAGTCCCTTCTGGTCATCAACACCCTTTAGGACAAGCACTCAAATATGATTTCCAGGCAATAGATAGAGACGCAGGCATAACTACTCGTTAGTTTCCTCCATTTTGCCAGTAGGCTCACGCAAGCCTCGTTTCTGCATCAGGGTGTAAGGGAAAGGTGCCACTTCGCAGCTGGCATAGTCCAGTTTCTTGGCTCCGCCGCCGCAGTTACTGAAGTCTAGTTTCTTGGTACCATCACAGCTCCCGTACTCCAGTTTCTTGAGCCGAGCCAGAGTCTTGATGCTACCAGGAGGCCTGCCAGGGCTAACCTTGTAGCCTGCCGCTTTGGTCGTACCCAGAGGCCTGCCGGGACTGGTCTTGAACCCCGCAGCTTTCGTGGTCCCCAACGGACGTCCAGTGCTTGTCCGGTAACCGGCTGACTTCGTGGTCCCCGAGGGTCTCCCTCTACGGCCGGATTTGACAACGCTTCCTTTCTTTTTCTTGGAGCTCTCTGGCCCAGTTGGAGCCTCACTGGGCCCTCGGATCCTCACGGTCTGAGCGTGGAACTCATTCTGGGTCTCTTGTTGCATTTGACACGGCATGGGTTTGTGCATGCCTTGTGGAAGAGTGGGTAGATTAGGGCGAGGCAGCTGTAGAGTAGGGGGTGGGGGCGAAGGGTAGAATTTGTTGGATTGCGAGCTACATAAGTCAAAGTGGCTGGTTGGGTGTTGACATTCCTCTGCAAGGCCACTCATGCAATAGTCATTGCTGCTGCTAGTGACTTGGTGCATCATTTTCTGTTGAGGGGTACACATGAAAGGTAAACAGGTTCAGCATTGGTATGTGTGACACAGAATTACGTGCATGCACATAAACACACACATACACGCACGCACGCGCACACATAAACAAAATAAAAAGCTAATTTGGTGATGCACATCACAACACCATGTGATAAATATGTTATAAAGTATCTATTCTATTTGCTAACATCTTGTTCAATTCGAACAGGCTATTGTGTTGCAAAACCATATCCGGTGCTAATGCAATATGAAACATACAGTAGTGTCTCGCTATTATGCGTTTACAAACCCAAAAATACAACAGCTGTATAATGAGGCAATGAGCGCTACTACAATGCAATACACAAATAAAACGGCTGCATTTGCAAGTACATTTTGAGAACATAAAAACGGGAAAATCACAAACCTAATTTGTAGACGGATCATGGAATGCAATGGGTTAAATATGAAACGGATAGATTTTCCATTCTTGACCGCCACAACATCATGATACAAACGGATGCATTCTAAGCCCTATATTCCATGGATATTGACGTGATCCTGGTTTACATTATGCGCCGGGTATTTCATCTTTATTTAATCTTCTAAAACAGATGTTTAACTGAGAAAGGTAGCCATTTTCGTCTGATTTTTTTTTTTTTTTTTTTTAAATAAAATAGGAGGGGATCAAAGCGCATGCGCACAGGACTTCAAGGAAACGTAGCCCTATAAAGGCATTCACAATAATAATAATATTAAAAAAACATGTAATCCTGCCATAATGCGATCAAAAATATAGAATATTATGCATTTCATTCGTAATCCTGGTTTTGAAATCGTGGACATTGTGTCCAGGAAATGGACGCAGATGTTTAAGCAACGGTCGTCACGAGTTACCACAGCCACAGTCATAAACCCCACCTATTTCTACAATTTATCTTCTTAAAATGTTAACCACATTGCTTAACATTAACCACATTGCTAACTTTATGCCTAACCCCAACCTTATATTGAGACCAAAAAGCGAATTTGTGTTTTCTTGAATTTCTACGATAATGGCAATTTGACTTTGTGGCTGTGGTAACTAGTGGAACCCTTTAGAAACAGATGTTTATGAACACTGTACATTCAGTAGGTGGTAGCATAACAATGATTAAAGTACAGGATTAAAAACTTGCTTAATCTACTAAACCGTGTAATCTAACTAAAATTGACCTGGCGTTAGTGGGAAAGCAATCTAATTTACAGAACTCGGATATGTTTTTTCCTGTGAAGTATCATACATTTGGACTGATCATATAAATTTAACGTAGGCTAATTAACTTGTGAAGTTTATTATGTAAACTTACTCAGAAACACTTTAATAAACTAGTATAGACCTACTATTTGTTGAATTTATCTCAGACTTTTACAGCCTACTGAACTCATAGAGTGCTACCCTGTCAAGATATCTTGTTGGGGTGGGTGACCCTTTGAATTTACAATGGCTAGCCCCAAGTCATTATATATTTTTTCTTGTGCTTTATTCTATTTGTCTCATGACTCCTGCGTACTTTGTTGACTATGAACTTGCTTGTTTACCCAACCGTGGGACAGACTATGTTTGTTCCCACACTCGGGACTCTGACTCTATTGGTTACACAGACTTCCCATCCTATTCTAATCACCTCTCGACGGCTTTGTATTCAGGTTAACGGATGAAATTGCTGTACAATATGATCTTGTTGCCATCTGATGCACATTCAAATGTCATAAATCAACACTGCAGAGCTCTCCCTGTCCTCTGCCGTGCAGTGATTGTATTACTACTGATGATATCTGGAAATGTGCATGTTCACCCTGGCCCATCTACTGTTGCTAGCCCCAATTCTGACTTGTGCACTGACTTCTGCTATCGTAAAAGCCTGGGTTTTCTGCACGTTAACACTAGAAGTTTATTACCTAAAATTGATCAATTGAAAGTGTGGGTTCACAGGTCCAATTTCGGGCCAGTAACCGAAAGGTTGACAGATTGAATACCCAAGCTGTTCTGCCCCTGAACAAGGCAGCGAACTCACTGTTCCTAGGCCGTCATTGTAAAAAACAATGTGTTCTTAACTGACTTGCCTGGTTAAATAAAGGTTAAATAAAAAATGTAATGACTGAGACGTGGTTAAGGTGTGTTTTGAACACTGATGTTAACCTTTCTGGTTATAACCTTTTTCAGTAAGACAGATCTTCCAAAGGTGGTGGAGTGGCAATCTTTACCAAGGATCATCTTCAGTGCTCGGTTGTCTCTACCAAGTCTGTCCCCAAACAATTTTGATTTGCTGGTTTTAAGCATTAAACTTTCAAACAGCTCTTTGTTGACTGTTTCTGGGTGCTACCACCATCAGCACTGGCCTGTACCCTACCTGCCCTAAGCTCTCTCCTGGCCCCTTACACTAAGTCTGAATTTGTCCTGCTAGGTGACCTAAACTGGGACAAAACCACCTGACCAAGTCCTAAAGCAATGGGACTCCCTAAATCTTTCTCAGATTATCACCAATCCCACAAGGTTTGACTCCAAACACCCAGAAAAGGCTACTCTTCTTGATGTTGTCCTCACAAATAATCCTGATAGGTATCAGTCTGGTGTTTTCTGTAATGACCTTAGTGATCACTGTTTGACAGCTTGTGTTCGTAATGGCTGCTCAGTGAAACAACCTGTTCTGATTTGTCATAGACGCTTGCTAAAAAACATCAATGAGCAAGCCTTCCTTCATGAACTGGCCTCTGTAAATTGTTATAGAATCCATCTTGATCCCCCTCTGTCAAAGACGCTTGGTCCTTCTTTTTTGATATTTTCAGTGGTATTGTTAACAAACACACCCCCATAAAGAAAATGAGAATTAAAAACAGGTTCAGCCCCTGGTTCGACTGTGATCTTGCAGAGCTACTCCACCTCAAGAATTGCATTTGGCGAAAGACTCGGCACATGCATACTCAGGCTGGCTGGCTCTCGTTCAGGCAAATGAAAAATAGGTGCACTCAGGCTATCCAGAAGGCCAAAGTTAGTTAAAGTTAGCAGATTTCTCTCTTGAGTCTAACACCAAGAAGTTCTGGAAAATGGTTCCCATTAACATTGTTCCACTACCCATTCATTCCCTATTGAGTCCATAGGACTTAGTTCCAGTTGATTATGCATAAGTAAAATAAAATAAAATCCCAAATGGCACCCTATTCCCTCAGCCTGGTCTCAGACATTTACATTTTGAACATTTAGCAGACACTCTTATCCAGAGCAACTTATAAGTGCAGTTAGGGTTACGTCCATTGCTTAAGGGCACATTGACAGATTGATCACCTATTCGGCTCGGGGATTCAAACCAGAGACCTTTCCGTTATTGGCCCAACACCCTTAACCGCTAGGCTACCTGCCCTACATAGGGCCCTGGTCAAACATAGTGCACTACATAGGGAATAGGGTGCCATTTGGGACGCAAGCCATGCCAATTCTTAGGTCTGATCTTGGTCAGTTTCTAGATCTTAGTCTCAGTAGACATGTACACATACTTGTTCCTGATGCTGACTGTCATTCCACCCAGGATGGAGGGGTGCGACTGGGCAGAGAGAGAACAGAAAAGACATTCAGACATGTAGCAGCATGTACAAACCAGCTCATAATCACTATATTGATCTCTTAATTTCGCAGACTTTATAGTGAGGATTTGAATCAGGGGTAATGGAAACGTAAGCCTAAAATGTCAACGTTTCCGATTCTGTAGGTGGACACTGATTCCATTATTCTTTCATCCACTGTGGCTTGTTATGTCTATTCAGTATTAGCTATTCATTAGCCTCCTCTGTGAGTTCCTAGTTCCTACCTTAGTCTCCAGCTTGAGCATCTCTGGCCAGGAAGACATTCAGAGCAACTCGCAGGTCTTTGAGGTTAGCAGCATCCAGAGGCTGAGAAAGATACACAGGATTAGGAAGATGTCAAATAAATTAAAATAATTCATCTGCAAATAATTACATTTTGTAAATGTAAACAACATAACAATTACATTTTAGTGTGGATTAATGTACATCTTGAGTTGGCTGATCTGGGATTAGATTAAATATGTGTAATGATGGAATGTGTGTGTGTGTGTGTGTGTCAGTTCCTACCTGTGTGGTGGTGACAGTACAGAGGACCTCTCCACGGTGAGCACTCATCATCTTGCTGAAGGCTGAGATGATGTCAGAGGTCAGCGTCAGACGGTCGTTATCAGCCATAACGTCTGAGGAATGAAAGTAAAGATATTCAATTCAATACAAATGTAGTTATCTCCTGTGATGGAACATTTTATGTTTGTGCTTATCTCATAACCTATTTTTGTGTTCATGCAAGTGACTGATTGAACGAATCCTCACTATCAGTATCTGCAATTTGGCAGTACGCCCAGAGCGAAAGGATATCTCAGTTTCAAGGTCTCAGCTTGGAGAGAAGAAGCCTCATGAGGTATTGGTCTGTCACATGCATGAACCAAATGTTAGTGATGTATTAATTATGAATGATGAATGAGCTAAATCATGCAAATATAACTTGTCTGTATATAAGAGAACTAACGGGACTGACCCGGTGGAGCTCCTGATCGACATCTGTACATGGTGCATTGAGTTGGTTGGAACCTCTCCAGCTTGCTGTTAATAAACAATGATTCATTTAAGATTGACTTTGAGTGTCCCTGTGTAGAATTTCCACAACACTACTTAGGGCAATTAATGTCAGGGCTACATCAGGGCCTCAGACACAGGCACATAAACAACACACAAGACAACTATTACACATTACGCGGTTATTACACACAACTTTTGTAACACCATCTTTCTTTCACCCGTCTGTCGAGACAGGTGACATAAAGCTGGCTACCCACTGAGGACGTTGATGATGATGGTCATGACATCAGTGAAGGTGTGCTCTTTGATACTGCGTTTAACATGGGGATTCACCATGATGCCAGATAGCTTGGGGTCCTTGACTAGGGCCTGGAGAAACAGAAATAAAGCCTGTTTAGTATAGCTATGGGGCAGTAGCTGGATACCAGGTCTGAAACCGGGTCATCTGAAAGAGAAAGGCATCCAGGTTCATGGGACAGATGACGGTCAGTGGTTCCCGTGTGTGTGTGTGTGTGTGTGTGTTGGAAATGAATGGGACTGATTTACAAACACTGATCAGCTCCTTATCCACTTGATCCGGTCTGCTGGCTGGCTGCTGAGAAGAGAGCAGAGGCATAGCGACCCTCAACTCCATACACCTGGATGGGAGAGATAAACAGGCTGCAGAGAGGGTAAAGCATTGCACCCATTAGAAGTTTCAGGATTATATTGAGATATTTTGCCTATTTTTGACTGTGACGGCTACATCTTTAGACTAGACGCCTGTGTTTGATAATATTGTTCTCAAGTCGTCAGTCGTCATTGCATAATTGTTGTGGAATGTTGAGCCCTTCCAGTAGCTTGTATGTCCTGCTTTGCTTACCGTGACCAGAAACTTGCCTGGTCAGCGAAGTGCTGAACTGACGGTCCTGCGAGAAGAGAGAGAGAGCATTGCTTGGATAAAACTGCCGTTGATTTAGCTTCCAGTGACAGCAAGTGAGAAACTAGGTGTAGAAACCCAGTAACTGTAGAAGTGTTGGTTGTTATCAGTGTGGGTGAGTAGTGAACTACAAGTAGTTCAACTAGTAATTTAACTACATTTTGCAGAAGCTTGGTGGTAGTTGAACCAAATTCAAATCTTGGTAGTGTTTTCAGTAGTGAATTACTTTTTTTTTTGCAATGTAATGGTGTAGCTAACTACTGGAGCTACACACTACTTTTTTTTGCTAAAATCAAATCAAATATGGGTGAAGTAGGCAAGATATTCATTTTTTTCTAGTGTTGTGCCGAAAATCTCCCCCCTGCCAGAATTCTCACACCCCTTCGAACGCGCACACACTCAAATCTTCATTGCTGCGACTTGCTTGGTAGTTGAGATTTCTGCTCTTCACTCCGTTGTCAGTTTAGTCTACATTTTACTGATCTTAGAAGCAGAAAGCATGTTTTATTTGTGTTTTTCAAGGCAGCTGTCAATAATCACGCTAGGCTGCGTTTAATTTCAGCAAGGCTTTCTGCTTCTAAGATCAGTGAAATGTAGAGGGGAGAATTCTGTCAGGGCTTTTTTTCGGGAACAACACTGGCATCCGACATAGTTGTCGTTTTTAAATAGGCTAAAATACACATTGTGTAAACATCCGACTCCTGAGCGATATGTTCTTGCAATTTGTAATCAATTACATTTTAGATTTAGATATGATCACTTTTGACTTATTGTTTGGATGCAGTGAACTACTTTTTCAAAGTAACTTATTGCAGTAAACTATATTTTTTCTTAAAGGTAGCTTAACTTCTTACAGTTTGAAGTAATTGACAGGTTAGTAAACTATATTTTCAGAGTGACTTCCCATCAAGCTTCATCATTCATTCAATTCATTTTCGTACTGCGTCTGTCAAAACCAATGACTGGTCAAAACACAAATAATCGTGGACGCGAACTGCATTCAGTGCCTATGTACCTAGGGTTTAGGTGAAGAGGTTCAGCTAACTATGTTATTTTACAACAGAAAATAAATGTTAAATACCTAATGTCTTACCTGATGTCATCCATGCCTGAATGTTGCTTCCATTTTCTCATGGTTAGTGGTATATGGAATCCTTGGGACGTCCATACCATAAACCTTAACCCATACACTTACCATAAACCTTACCTTAACCATTTTAAATGTCAACTTCAATAAGCTAACATCCTTGGGATGTACCAAGGATTCATTATTGCACAAACCATGATATCCCACTGCTGTCTGGGATGAAACTCAATGCGCATGCGTGTGTCATAAACCTGATGAGCCGCCTCAAATTCTGTATAGTTGTTCTTGAATCCAGCCAGTCCACTGTATTTATTCACTGTGAATGTACAGTAGTCCTAAAGCATTTGATTAGCAGTATATCTATTTACACTATTTTCCACAATATTCATGGAATTTATTTTGATAGGTTTATTATTTTGATACCGAGAGCACAATTTAGTTCCCATTCGTAACCACACGATGGCAGAAAAGCCCAGATTAAGGGGGCCAGTGAAGTCCATCGGACAAGTAAATGCAGCAAGACCAGGGTGGTTCGTTTATCTGACTCCGATGGGAGAAATTTTAATCGGGTGAAAAGTGAATGCATAGTTCTAGAACTGTGCTGCCTCACGAACGTGAGCCAGGTAGGTGCCCAGCTCTGGCCTGAGAAGTCGGCTCAAAACAAAAGTGACGAAACTACTCGCCCGAGTGGCGCAGCGGTCAAAGGCACTGCATCTCAGTGGGGTGTCAATGCAAACTCTGGTTCGATCCCGGGGTGTGTCACAGCCGGTCGTGAGCGGGAATACCATTGAGCGGCGCACTATTTGCCCAGCGTTGTTCGGGTTAGGCGGTGAAGGCCGTTATTGTAAAACAAGTCTTAACTAACTTGCCTAGTTAAATAAATGTGATGAGTAGGATTCTGCGTTTCCACATGCAAAGGTGATAAAAAAAGCTTTCCAATCCTAGTTTGAAAATTCTAACATTTATTTTATGGAAAATAAATAAATGTTTCTGGACGATTCTGGGCGCTCCTCCCGATAACGTCAGACCATTGCCCGGATCAGTGTAATAGAACTCCCTCATTGATTGTCGCTCGGGAAAGAAGCTGGGTTGGGTCCACGGAATTTCATACAGAGACAGTTTTCTGCAACTGCACCACGCATTTCTTTAGCTTTTTCATATTTACATACGCTTGAGGTACATGCATCGCTTATTTTTAACAAGTAGTTAGCTAGTGCCGATGGTTTGAACCAATTTAAAACAGTCTGTAACCTAGCAAGATCGTGCATTCATTTTCGTCGAAAGCAAAACGAGTGCGAATGACGAGAACGCATTAGCTAAACTAGTTTTCAATAGGTTTTCAACCTAACTAGCAAGCTGAAATATAACCAGACATGGACGACAAGTCATTCACTAAGGAATTGGATGGGTGGATTGAGCAACTCGGCGAATGCAAGCAGCTCTCGGAAAACCAAGTGAAAGCCCTTTGCGAGAAGGTAATTTTAGCCTATTTAATTTGTGTGATCTTGCATGCCCTTAGCTAAGCTAGTTTGCCGGCTATGTTAGACAGCGAGCATTAGCTAACTGTTAAACAACTGTTTTAATTTGATCATTGGTCCGAGCACGGTAAATTTCTCCACCGACTGTTGTATGCTCAGGCGAGTTACATTATTCTGAAAATGGCGGCGGGGCTGCATATTGCCATTGCATTCACTTTGGAGTTGTCAGACATACATTGGCAGTACCGTAGTTTACTTGCAGGATTTAAGGAGCATTGATTATATTTTTTTATTAATGTTTTTTAAAATGTCAGTTTGATATTCTTGCTGTTCTTACATTCCGCTCTGACTCGTTACAGTTTAATTCCAAAATGTGCCGCTTGGGTATCAGCCACTAAAGCTAAGGATCGGACTCTTGATTTTTAATTTTCGTCCTAAAATGACATACCGAAATGTAACTGCCTGTAGCTCAGGACCTTGATGCAATGATATGCATATTCTTGATACCATTTGAAAGGAAACACTTTGAAGTTTGTGGGAGAGTATAATAATATAGGAGAGTATAATAATATAGGAGAGTATAATAATATAGGAGAGTATAATAATATAGGAGAGTATAATAATATAGGAGAGTATAATAATATAGGAGAGTATAATAATATAGGAGAGTATCACATTAGATCTGGTAAAAGATAATACAAAGAAAAAACATGCGTGTTTTGTTCCATCTTTTCAAATGCAAGAGAAAAGCCACTGTATTTATTCCAGTTTTGGCGCAATTTACATTTTGGCTACTAGATGGGAGCAGTGTATGTGCCTCATTTTATACTGATCCAATGAACCATTGCATTTCTCTTCAAAATGTTGAATCAATTCTGCCCAAATGTACCATATTGGTTTATTGATACATTTTCAAGTTTGTAACTGTGCACTCTCCTCAAACAATAGCATGGGATTATTTCACTGTAATAGTTACTGTAAATTGGAGAGTGCAATTTAGATTAACAAGAAGTTAAGCTTTCTGCCCATGTCCTGGGAAATGTTCACGTTACTTACAACCTCATGCTAATCACATTAGCAGACGTTAGCTCAACCTTCCCGAGGTGGGGGGGGGGGTGTCACCGAATCCGTAGAGGTTAAATACTTAAACAAGAAATAACATCCGAACTCTCGCTCTGTATCCCAGATTTCACCCATCCTCTAACTAAATCCCTAAACCCAAACTCTTTTCTCATCTCCTCCTCCTTTCCAGGCCAAAGAGATCCTGACGAAGGAGTCTAATGTGCAGGAGGTGAGATGTCCGGTCACCGTGTGCGGAGATGTCCACGGACAGTTCCATGACTTGGTGGAGCTGTTTAAAATCGGAGGGAAGTCTCCGGACACCAACTACCTCTTCATGGGAGACTATGTGGACAGGGGCTACTACTCTGTAGAGACAGTCAGCCTCCTGGTATCTCTCAAGGTAAACAGCCAAATGTTTTAGAGCAGGGATGTGCAATTTTAATAAGGCCCCCCCCCCAAAAAAAAAAAAAAAAAATCAAATTTCACCACAAGGGGCCGCAGTGGCCTTGACTGACGACACAAACGGAATTATTTCGCTGCCATAATTAAAATCGCTTGTGGTGAGGTCAAAATGAGAAGTGTTGTATAAAACTTAAGTAATCAGCGATTGGATCCTCTCTAACCAATCAGTCGCAAAACCAATGATATATTTTCAAACCTCCACTTTACCCACTTGTGTTCTGGCAACAACCCATCGGTTTCTGGGACCAATTAGAACAGTTAGAATGTTTTGTCCGTTCTAGAAATCGTTGTAGAGGTACTCTGACCCATTGCAGAGGAAAACTCCGTGGGCATAGCGTTTGGGTAGCCAGGCAAGCAGTAGTTTGCAGGTCTGCATATACCCACATCCATAGCCACACATGCGGTCAGAGTCGGCCCTAGCCTTTCAGAGACCCTAAGTAACATGTTGCGAGAAACTTTTCCGCGGCTCCCCTCTTGACAATGGAGAGACATTTCCTGCAATTCTCCACTATACGTGTAGAGAAAATGTTGCCGTTTTCAATTAAGTTTGCTGAAATTCTACACATTTTGCCATGGGGTGGAGAGAAGATTTAGCAATTTTATAATTTCATGCAATTCTATTCAGTATGCCATGAGGCAGAGAGAATCATTAGCAGTTTTGCAGCTAACTTCCTGCAAATCTACAAATTTTGCCATAGGGTGGACAGAAATGTTTGCAGTTTTCGATATATCGGAGTGATAGTGACCAACAAAATCAATGTTACCCGTCGGTAATTCTACCGTGATTATTGCAAGTTTAGATAGCTGGCTAGGCTAACTTACCGATCAACATTTTTAGCTGACGTGGGTTAATTGAGTGACTGTCAGTGACTGTTAGGGAACTAGAGAGAAACTGCTGATGTACAGCCATATTTTGAAATTGCGTCTTGTATTCTCCCATTTGTAATTCTCAACAGTAAGTTCAGACCCCGATTTGAGGTCCTAAAAAAAGAAAATGTATTTACATTTAATTGGGGGGGTTGATCCGCTGGCTAACAAA
The DNA here is from genome assembly GCF_036934945.1 of Oncorhynchus masou masou. Lineage (NCBI taxonomy): Eukaryota > Metazoa > Chordata > Actinopteri > Salmoniformes > Salmonidae > Oncorhynchus > Oncorhynchus masou. The sequence continues at coordinate 9,515,129 of NC_088220.1, forward strand.
ATGCCCGTAGGCCGCAAGCTTCCCATCCCTGTGTTCGTGTACTCTGAAGTAGCTTTGGCCGATTCCTCTCTGATATTGCTTAATTATTTTATTTTGCGCGTGGAAAAACAGCAACAAGGTTAAACTCAAAACGGCTAGAGGAGGTCAGTAGGTTTACATGGAGGACAGGACAGCCTACTGATATATAACACGGGAATAGATTTATTGCTGCTACTGTAAATGTCATGATCGACCTTAAACTATCTCTGGGTTGACTCAAACACAGAATGTGCAGTCGCTGTGAATGTAATGTGTGTTATGCACTTGTTGTCCCATCCAGAGATGTGTTAATAATTCCAGTTTTTCAGGTGAGGTACCGTGAGCGAATCACAATCCTCCGAGGGAACCACGAGAGCAGACAGATCACCCAGGTGTACGGCTTCTACGACGAGTGTTTAAGGAAATACGGAAACGCCAACGTCTGGAAGTACTTCACAGACTTATTCGACTACCTGCCCCTGACTGCCCTGGTAGATAACCAGGTGAGATATTAGTTGTTACAGGTGCATTATGCAGAAATGGCTCTGTCATTTCCTGGTTGCTAAAATTATAGTATTTTTGCCTAATTTCAGTTTATTTGACAAAACCAGCAGTCGTTGTGTAGAGAATCATTGTACCGTCTAATCCACTGTGAAATATATTTTACATAAATGTTTTATTTTCAGCTATTTGATGCTGGTGTACAAAACTAAAGTAAAAAAAAAAATGTATTTAACCTTTATTTAACTAGGCAAGTCGGTTAGGAACAAATTCTTATTTTACAATGACAGCCAAACCCGGACGACGCTGGGCCAATTGTGCACCGCCCGATGTGACTCCCAATCCCGGCCGTTCAGTAGTAAAAGACACTAAAGCGAAACTTAAGTTCAGGAAGAGTAGAAATTGAGCACATAGAACAGATCTACCACTTCTTCGACTTGGTTTCAGTGAGATCTATAACTCACGTTTCTATGTGAATTAGGGTCGGGTCGCCCAAGAAGTTATGTTGCAGCTTTAATGTATCACATATTTACTTATTAGTGGAAGTATTACACAAGTGTCTTTGTTTGGGTCCTTGAAGAGTTCTATATAAAACTCCTGTATTATTAGTATCACTGTTATGAAGGAGAGAGGAGATTCAGCAACACTTGGGAGGACGACAACATTCAATAAAAAAAAAGCTTATTTGTTGCAAAAAGTAGAACCAACGCTTTTCCGACGAAGGCCAGAAGCCAAAACGTGTTGGTTCTACTTTTTGCAATAAATACGTTTTTTTTTTTTAAAAAAAAAACATTTTTTAATTGAATTCTATTGTCCTCCCACGTGGAGCTGAATCTCCTCCTTCAGTTTGCTCTTCAATTGAAAATCGAGGTAGTGGCAGTGGACTCTGTACCACTATATGTTATTACATAGCCATACAATTTAGCAGCCATGTGCTGTTCAGTACAGGTCTTAAAAGTAATTGTGACATAACACAATGTTCACATGCGTCTGTTACTGATTTAGTTTTTAACAGTAACACAATTTATTTTGTATTTAATTATTTATTTCACCTTTATTTAACCAGGTATGCTAGTTGAGAGCGAGTTCTCATTTACAACTGCGACCTGGCCAAGATGTTTTAGATGGAAATGTAAACCTAAATGATTGCTTTGTTCTACCAATTACAACATGTTTTAAATGGAAATGTCCTGACCTGTTGTTCCTCTGCAGATCTTCTGTCTCCACGGTGGACTGTCCCCCTCTATAGACACACTGGAACACATCAGAGCGCTGGATCGCTTACAGGAAGTTCCTCATGAGGTCAGCTCACTTCCACGTTCCTAGAAACGACGTCCAATCCTCATACTACCATGCTAGTTAGAATACATGCCGAATATTTAGTTTCATAGTATTGACTCACTTGACTTAAACCTCTTGGTCCCCATTGGGAGCATAGGGGAGTCCACCATGCTCTCCACCTCGCTCACTTCTGTGTGAGGGCTTTTGCCTCTGGCCAGGAGACCCCTGTTTTGTTCATGTTGAGTGAAGCGTCTCCAGTTGTTTAGCGTGTCACAGTATGCCAGTGTGGGTATTGATCCACTGGAGTCTGTAAGCCCTGACCGTTGTTTATCAGAGGGTTAATCTGTAAACCATCCAACCAGTCACTACTCATCTCCGTTGTCGTATGCACAGACAAAACGCCTTCGATGACATCACATCGTGCGGTGACGCTCCAAGTGTTGTAGCCTGACCTCGCCAATATGGCCACCTTATTTACATAATGTAGTGTTCACAGTATTGTTGAATTTAATAACATGGCCACCGTCTCCCTCCCCCAGGGTCCGATGTGTGACCTGCTGTGGTCAGACCCCGATGACCGTGGCGGCTGGGGCATCTCTCCCCGCGGTGCCGGCTACACCTTTGGACAGGACATCTCAGAGACCTTCAACCATGCTAACGGACTCACCCTGGTCTCCAGAGCTCACCAGCTGGTCATGGAGGTACATTGGCATGTTTCATCCTCTAAGGACATGATGTACACCAGTTAGCCTGATGAGGGATGGGCCGTGGTCAGAGTCACTGCTACGTTTAAACAGACAAACCAGTGTGCTGGTATTCTCCTGTTTCTTCATAATGAAATGTGACAATATACCCAATCCCTTCAGTACATGGTCATTTATCAAGCCGTGCGTTCAAAGATCCACAGCATAACTGTTTTGACTATCCTTGTCCTAAGATGTCCATACTTATTTAAAATTCTGCGAATTATATATATTTTTTTTAACCAAAATGTTTACTTTGTCCTGTTTGCATGATGTAATGTGTTAGTTTTGCAAGACTTGCACTTTGTGTCTTGTTCCTAGATTTCCTGAATGTTTGTTTTTGACAGGGTTATAACTGGTGCCATGATGTACCTCTGGTTTCCTGAGTGTTTGTTTTTGACAGGGTTATAACTGGTGCCATGACCGTAACGTAGTGACTATCTTCAGTGCACCCAATTACTGCTATCGCTGTGGAAACCAGGCCGCCATCATGGAGCTGGATGATACACTCAAGTACTCCTTGTAAGTATTCACTCCAGAATGTGTTAACTTAAAAAAATGTACGAATTCACTTCAGAATAAAATCCCAGTTAAAAATGCTTTTACTTGTAGCTTTATTGTAAAACTCCAAACATTGGAAATTGTTATGAGTGTATATAAAGGACTTAGGAAGCTTCCTTGTCTTGAAATGGAACAAACCCTCTAATTTAGATCTAAAATGGCTCCAAGGTGTCATATCAGATATAAAAGTGACTGTCTTTGTTTCCGGTCCAGCCTTCAGTTTGACCCCGCCCCTCGCAGAGGAGAGCCCCATGTGACTCGCCGTACTCCTGACTACTTCCTGTAAAAGATTGCAATGCGTGTAAAGCAGTAGAATCTTCTTAGTCAATGTGAAGGAGAAGGTGGGGAAAAGGGAGCAACCGACCATCGGTATAGAGTTGTGACAAATTCAGCATCCATGGACCAAAATGTGTGCCATAATTTCACAATGCAAAAATGGTGAGGGGGGGGAATTCTGATTCAACTTTAAAGAAGACCACACAGCCTACACCCACCACAGTCCACTTCCTACTCTCTCTCTCTGCATGTTGTATTTATGTCTCTGAAAAGGATTCTTCATTATAAAGACTACAATATATATGTATAGTTAAAAGGGTGCCATTTTGGAAGGAGCCAGACTCACAGTACCTGCTGGTTTTGTCAGGTAAAATATCTGCTTTGAATGAATGCATCTGCTGAGATGAATGCTTAAATGTAACCCTTGTGTTAGGAGCGTAATTAAGATATAGAATGGTTTGCCAGAACTAAACTCGGCATGGCCTCAAACTGGACGTTTGCGGTAAACATGATATGTTGTGACATTGTTTCAAACAGAAATTCAATGGCTTTTTTTTGTGTGTGTGAATTTAAATCACTTGTTTTCAGGGTTGGGTGGAATTTAATTCTTTGTTTGCACTTTTGTATTTAATTTTTTATCACATGACACTGACAAACTACAGCATTCTGTTTTATATTTCACCCCCAGAAAATAGTTTCTGTCACTCACCAGTCACTGTGACTGACATCTATTTCAGTTAGGAAACATGTACAAAATTATATCCCTTGTTATACACTGAACAAAAATATAAACGCAACATATGTTAAGTGCTGGTCCCATGTTTCATGAGCTGAAATAAAATGTCCCAGAAATGTTCCATATGCACAAAAACCTTCTCAAATGTTGTGCACATTTTGTCCAAGGTTGAGATAACCCATCCACCTGACAGGTGTGGCATATTAAACAGCATGATCATTACAGATGCACTTTGTGCTCGGGACAAACGGCCACAGTTATGTCATAACACAATGCCACAGATGTCTCAAGTTTTGAGTGCGTGTGCATTTGGCATGATGAATGCAGGAATGTCCACTTCTCTGCCGTAAACTGCCTCAGAGAATTTGGCAGTACGTCCAACCGGCCTTGTTACCGCGCCAATCCAGGCCTTCCGCATCCGGCTTCTTCACCTGCGGGATTGTCAGGGAGGGGTGCTGAGGATTTCTGTCTGTAATCACTTTTGTGGGGAAAACATCCTGATAGGCTGAGCCTGGCTCCCAAGTGGGTGGACCTATGCCCTCGCAGGTCCAATCATGGCTGCATCCCCGAACAGTCGTGAGATCCATAGATTAGGGCCTAATTAATTATTTCAATTGACTGATTTCCTTATGAACTGTAACTCAGCAAAATCTTTAAAATTGTTGCATGTTGCCTTTATATTTTTTGTTTAGTAGATACGTCTCTGCTATACAATAAAGATTGAAGTTGCTCCTTTGCTTTGTCCTGTGTGGTTTAATTTCCCAATTTACAGGCATTCTTTTTGATCTAACTTCCGCATGGCTGAAAATGTGACCTTCGACTCTCAGAAGTTGTCCCTTGATCCCTAGTTTTTATTTTATTTAACTAGGCAGGTCACTTAACAACAAATTCTCATTTACAATGATGGCCTACTCCGGCCAAACCCAGACGACGCTGGGCCAATTTGTGCGCCGCCCTATTGGACTCACAATCACGGCTGGATGTGATACAGCCTGCCTTATGAACCAGGTTCGGCAGTGTCCTATGCCACTTAGGAGTCCCTAGGAATGCAGGGGAAGAGAATACATGTGTATTTGAACAGGACCCAGATTCTGTCATGCAAAATTGTCTGCCCTGTGATGTTGCACTAATTTGTATAATTGTGCTTTCAAGACAACTGGGATCTCGGTTGTCCAAACTCCAGTCCAGTTGGTGGTAATGCATCTTAAAGTTGGTTGCCAACCGCCATATAAAGTCCAAAGAAGAACCCTGGAGGAGGAGAAATTACTAGAAACAAACTCACTTGACCCTTTTATCTGTGTATTAATAAATCAAATGTTTTACTGCTTTTTGACCTGTCCTCAAATTAATATAGTTGGTTCAGAGTTCGTTTTGATATTTCAACCTGCATGTCCTGATCGCGTCTGGTGTGGGTGGACAAAATCAACATGCACGTGAGGTGGACACACGTGCGCGAAAGGTCTGGTCAGCATGTAATGTCACTTCTAAAGAGGATGAGTCATAATACATATCAAACCTAGCATTCAAACAAGTAAATGGTTCCAATTGTTTTTCCACCATTCATTTTTCCCATAGGGGATTTTAGAATCACCTCAAATAAGGACTGCGTTACATGTAGGCTTACCCTGGGGTGATGTTTTGATAACTGTAAATATATGTAGGACAAGGTGACTTATCAACAAATATCAATATTTTCGCCTGTATTTACCCCTCAACAAATTAAACGCTAATGTGGCTATCATAAAGAACTACAAATACCATGATGATCTGGATGAGACTGCGAATCGAGGCAAAGGCAATAATCTCTGGATTCTAATGTTAGCTAAATTTAGTCATTAATAAATTGGCTACATTTCCTTAAATGAACAATTATTAACTGTCATGTGCAAGTTTTAAATTGGCACAATACCTGTTAACAAAGATGTTAGCTAGAGATGATGTGCAGGAGCTTGCAGGGATTTGTTGTTTAGCATGATGTCTACTTTCATGCTAATTAGCATTTTCGAATCTGAGAGTACATACAGCCGAATATACTGATAAAAGTCACCTTGTCCGAGAGAGATTTATACGGTTATCAAAACGGGACACCAGGATAAGCCTTTACGAAACACAGCCCTTATTTGAAGTGTTTCTAAAATTCTAATTTCCTTGTTTGGCCGCTAGGTTTATGGGTATCGTGACACCTCCACTCTGAGGCTCTATTACAAATGACTAACCAGCTGATGCTTTGTTCTACTTCTGAGTGAGAATGAGTCACATGTACTCCCAAAACGGACCACTAGATGGCAGTACAGTTGCACTACCCTTACACTATAGTCCAATCTCCAGGAGATAGGCCTACAATTTGAATCGCTGTAAAGATCGGTGGATACATTACAATGTCGATAGGTTTATTAGAGGGCATTTTACATATGATTGATAATGTTAGTTCATGTTTCTCTATGGTTCCATTTCATTTGTATTTTGTAAAATCGAAGGTCCAGTGTACAGCAGCCTACAACTGATTTACAACTGCACAATCCATTAGCTATGAGTTAAAAGAGCTGACTATTGCAAAGCCAGCTTTCCTTCCGCTGCCCTTGAAGTTGAACATTACCCCCCGCCCCGCCCCCCCATTTTCCGAGCCAAAAGTGAAACATTCATGGCAATTTCACTTACAAGCCAAGTTATATAAACTACCATGCACTCTAGCATACCGTATCAGACCGTTATGGGCCGTATAAAGATGCGTTTAGACAGGCAGCCCAACTTTGCCTCGATTGATCATTTTTTTCACTCGTTTGTATTTTGACCAATCAATATCAGCTCTGTGAAAAGAGCTGATGTGAAATGATCTGATGTGATTGGTCAAAAGGCCAATTTGTGGAACAAATATCAGAAATGGGCTACCTGTGTAAACGCAGCATGAGAGCTTTTTTTGTTGGCTTTGTAATGTTTCCTCTTCTACGAAGGAGCAAGCCACAGTCTTGTGTCAGTGCACTTTTATATGGCTTCAAATATAGGAAGGCTATTGATGATGTGTTTAACGCAGTGATTCTGCTTCTGATATTCTCTAAAGCAAGTTTATGGAGACAGGCCTAAACAATTCAAAGGGGAAAAGGCGAATGGACTTTCAAAGTTATATTGTATTATTGTCATCAAAAGTATAAATGCAACAATTTCAAAGATTTTGGTTAGTTACAGAGTAGCAGACAGAAGTAACCTAAAAAATAATTTGCTAATAAAAGTCCTTGTCTGAGGAAGAAAAGTGTTAGTTGCCATTAACTTTTAATTTATGATAAACCTGGCCATGAACATGTTTGGGGCTAGATAAAGAATATATTATATTTCTATGATTTGGACTCCCGTAAAAATCTAGATAGTTATATTATTTTGGTCTGCTTATTTACATGTATTTAATGTTGGGATTTTATTGTGAAAGGAACTTTGTGCGCCTCTGCTGTGCATCTATTGGTGCTGAGTAGCCGATGCATACTTGTCAAATTAGCTTCGTTGAACGAGCTCGCTGTTCAGGGACGTCTCTGGCAGAAGACTGCTGTGATCGTGGCAGACGAGGACCGGAGCTTAGTAAGTGGCTGGATACCCTTTAAAACACAT
>NC_088220.1:9525341-9561700 GCF_036934945.1 Oncorhynchus masou masou
AACAATGGGTTAATAGAATCTAGTTCAGACTGGGTTACATTGTAACAATGGGTTAATAGAATCTAGTTCAGACTGGGTTACATTGTAACAACGGGTTAATAGAATCTAGTCCAGACTGGGTTACATTGTAACAATGGGTTAATAGAATCTAGTTCAGACTGGGTTACATTGTAACAATGGGTTAATAGAATCTAGTTCAGACTGGGTTACATTGTAACAACGGGTTAATAGAATCTAGTCCAGACTGGGTTACATTGTAACAATGGGTTAATAGAATCTAGTTCAGACTGGGTTACATTGTAACAATGGGTTAATAGAATCTAGTTCAGACTGGGTTACATTGTAACAATGGGTTAATAGAATCTAGTTCAGACTGGGTTACATTGTAACAATGGGTTAATAGAATCTAGTTCAGACTGGGTTACATTGTAACAACGGTTAATAGAATCTAGTTCAGACTGGGTTACATTGTAACAGCGGGTTAATAGAATCTAGTTCAGATTGGGTTACATTGTAACAGCGGGTTAATAGAATCTAGTTCAGACTGGGTTACATTGTAACAATGGGTTAATAGAATCTAGTCCAGACTGGGTTACATTGTAACAACGGGTTAATAGAATCTAGTTCAGACTGGGTTACATTGTAACAACGGGTTAATAGAATCTAGTTCAGACTGGGTTACATTGTAACAATGGGTTAATAGAATCTAGTACAGACTGGGTTACATTGTAACAACGGGTTAATAGAATCTAGTTCAGACTGGGTTACATTGTAACAGCGGGTTAATAGAATCTAGTTCAGACTGGGTTACATTGTAACAATGGGTTAATAGAATCTAGTTCAGACTGGGTTACATTGTAACAATGGGTTAATAGAATCTAGTTCAGACTGGGTTACATTGTAACAATGGGTTAATAGAATCTAGTTCAGACTGGGTTACATTGTAACAGCGGGTTAATAGAATCTAGTTCAGACTGGGTTACATTGTAACAATGGGTTAATAGAATCTAGTTCAGACTGGGTTACATTGTAACAACGGGTTAATAGAATCTAGTTCAGACTGGGTTACATTGTAACAACGGGTTAATAGAATCTAGTCCAGACTGGGTTACATTGTAACAACGGGTTAATAGAATCTAGTCCAGACTGGGTTACATTGTAACAACGGGTTAATAGAATCTAGTTCAGACTGGGTTACATTGTAACAACGGGTTAATAGAATCTAGTTCAGACTGGGTTACATTGTAACAATGGGTTAATAGAATCTAGTTCAGACTGGGTTACATTGTAACAATGGGTTAATAGAATCTAGTTCAGACTGGGTTACATTGTAACAACGGGTTAATAGAATCTAGTTCAGACTGGGTTACATTGTAACAATGGGTTAATAGAATCTAGTTCAGACTGGGTTACATTGTAACAACGGGTTAATAGAATCTAGTTCAGACTGGGTTACATTGTAACAATGGGTTAATAGAATCTAGTTCAGACTGGGTTATATTGTAACAACGGGTTAATAGAATCTAGTTCAGACTGGGTTACATTGTAACAATGGGTTAATAGAATCTAGTTCAGACTGGGTTACATTGTAACAATGGGTTAATAGAATCTAGTTCAGACTGGGTTACATTGTAACAATGGGTTAATAGAATCTAGTTCAGACTGGGTTACATTGTAACAATGGGTTAATAGAATCTAGTTCAGACTGGGTTACATTGTAACAACGGGTTAATAGAATCTAGTTCAGACTGGGTTACATTGTAACAACGGGTTAATAGAATCTAGTTCAGACTGGGTTACATTGTAACAACGGGTTAATAGAATCTAGTTCAGACTGGGTTACATTGTAACAGCGGGTTAATAGAATCTAGTTCAGACTGGGTTACATTGTAACAACGGGTTAATAGAATCTAGTTCAGACTGGGTTACATTGTAACAATGGGTTAATAGAATCTAGTTCAGACTGTGTTACATTGTAACAATGGGTTAATAGAATCTAGTTCAGACTGGGTTACATTGTAACAATGGGTTAATAGAATCTAGTTCAGACTGGGTTACATTGTAACAACGGGTTAATAGAATCTAGTTCAGACTGGGTTACATTGTAACAGCGGGTTAATAGAATCTAGTTCAGACTGGGTTACATTGTAACAACGGGTTAATAGAATCTAGTCCAGACTGGGTTACATTGTAACAATGGGTTAATAGAATCTAGTTCAGACTGGGTTACATTGTAACAATGGGTTAATAGAATCTAGTCCAGACTGGGTTACATTGTAACAGCGGGTTAATAGAATCTAGTTCAGACTGTGTTACATTGTAACAATGGGTTAATAGAATCTAGTTCAGACTGGGTTACATTGTAACAATGGGTTAATAGAATCTAGTTCAGACTGGGTTACATTGTAACAACGGGTTAATAGAATCTAGTTCAGACTGGGTTACATTGTAACAATGGGTTAATAGAATCTAGTTCAGACTGTGTTACATTGTAACAATGGGTTAATAGAATCTAGTTCAGACTGGGTTACATTGTAACAATGGGTTAATAGAATCTAGTTCAGACTGGGTTACATTGTAACAACGGGTTAATAGAATCTAGTTCAGACTGGGTTACATTGTAACAATGGGTTAATAGAATCTAGTTCAGACTGGGTTACATTGTAACAATGGGTTAATAGAATCTAGTTCAGACTGGGTTACAATGTAACAATGGGTTAATAGAATCTAGTTCAGACTGGGTTACATTGTAACAACGGGTTAATAGAATCTAGTCCAGACTGGGTTACATTGTAACAATGGGTTAATAGAATCTAGTTCAGACTGGGTTACATTGTAACAATGGGTTAATAGAATCTAGTTCAGACTGGGTTACATTGTAACAACGGGTTAATAGAATCTAGTCCAGACTGGGTTACATTGTAACAATGGGTTAATAGAATCTAGTTCAGACTGGGTTACATTGTAACAATGGGTTAATAGAATCTAGTTCAGACTGGGTTACATTGTAACAATGGGTTAATAGAATCTAGTTCAGACTGGGTTACATTGTAACAATGGGTTAATAGAATCTAGTTCAGACTGGGTTACATTGTAACAACGGTTAATAGAATCTAGTTCAGACTGGGTTACATTGTAACAGCGGGTTAATAGAATCTAGTTCAGATTGGGTTACATTGTAACAGCGGGTTAATAGAATCTAGTTCAGACTGGGTTACATTGTAACAATGGGTTAATAGAATCTAGTCCAGACTGGGTTACATTGTAACAACGGGTTAATATAATCTAGTTCAGACTGGGTTACATTGTAACAACGGGTTAATAGAATCTAGTTCAGACTGGGTTACATTGTAACAACGGGTTAATAGAATCTAGTCCAGACTGGGTTACATTGTAACAACGGGTTAATAGAATCTAGTTCAGACTGGGTTACATTGTAACAGCGGGTTAATAGAATCTAGTTCAGACTGGGTTACATTGTAACAATGGGTTAATAGAATCTAGTTCAGACTGGGTTACATTGTAACAATGGGTTAATAGAATCTAGTTCAGACTGGGTTATATTGTAACAATGGGTTAATAGAATCTAGTTCAGACTGGGTTACATTGTAACAGCGGGTTAATAGAATCTAGTTCAGACTGGGTTACATTGTAACAATGGGTTAATAGAATCTAGTTCAGACTGGGTTACATTGTAACAACGGGTTAATAGAATCTAGTTCAGACTGGGTTACATTGTAACAACGGGTTAATAGAATCTAGTCCAGACTGGGTTACATTGTAACAACGGGTTAATAGAATCTAGTCCAGACTGGGTTACATTGTAACAACGGGTTAATAGAATCTAGTTCAGACTGGGTTACATTGTAACAACGGGTTAATAGAATCTAGTTCAGACTGGGTTACATTGTAACAATGGGTTAATAGAATCTAGTTCAGACTGGGTTACATTGTAACAATGGGTTAATAGAATCTAGTTCAGACTGGGTTACATTGTAACAATGGGTTAATAGAATCTAGTTCAGACTGGGTTACATTGTAACAACGGGTTAATAGAATCTAGTTCAGACTGGGTTACATTGTAACAATGGGTTAATAGAATCTAGTTCAGACTGGGTTACATTGTAACAATGGGTTAATAGAATCTAGTTCAGACTGGGTTACATTGTAACAATGGGTTAATAGAATCTAGTTCAGACTGGGTTACATTGTAACAATGGGTTAATAGAATCTAGTTCAGACTGGGTTACATTGTAACAACGGGTTAATAGAATCTAGTTCAGACTGGGTTACATTGTAACAACGGGTTAATAGAATCTAGTTCAGACTGGGTTACATTGTAACAGCGGGTTAATAGAATCTAGTTCAGACTGTGTTACATTGTAACAATGGGTTAATAGAATCTAGTTCAGACTGGGTTACATTGTAACAATGGGTTAATAGAATCTAGTTCAGACTGGGTTACATTGTAACAACGGGTTAATAGAATCTAGTTCAGACTGGGTTACATTGTAACAATGGGTTAATAGAATCTAGTTCAGACTGTGTTACATTGTAACAATGGGTTAATAGAATCTAGTTCAGACTGGGTTACATTGTAACAATGGGTTAATAGAATCTAGTTCAGACTGGGTTACATTGTAACAACGGTTAATAGAATCTAGTTCAGACTGGGTTACATTGTAACAATGGGTTAATAGAATCTAGTTCAGACTGGGTTACATTGTAACAGCGGGTTAATAGAATCTAGTTCAGACTGGGTTACATTGTATCTTGGGAATGTCGTGATTATTTCACCTCTCTGTGATTTAAAAAAACAACAACATTACATCCATTTGATATGACAGGGAAAAAATGCAGTAGCATGGCAAAGTGCAGAAATTCTGTCACACTACATGTAGCCATACTGGCTGCTAGACAAGGTGCCTTGTCTAGGTTATGAGAGATTATTTTAACACAGCATAATGTAGTTTCAATTATACTAAACTGTTTTATTGACATGCCCATATAAATATAGCCTATGTTGATTAGGGCCTAATTAAATTAGAATGAAGATGAGCAATAGCCTATCTACGTGCCCATGACTAGGCTGTTACACAATTCATCCATTCTTTGACCCCATAGAGAGAGAGAGTGAAAGGGCTAGGAGGGTAGTGTGGTGGGTTTGGGGCTTTTGAAGAGACGCCTCGACCCCGGTCACTGGGGGTGTGGGTGGGTGGGTGGGGGGGGGGGTTATGAGGTTCAGTACAATTTAGCTCTTCAAAACCCGTGTCAGGTCAGCCAGGCCTGTTTCCATAGCAACATTCTACTGGATCAGTTGTCCTGTTAAATTAATCTCAAGAAGAATTTATCACAGTGTGTTCTGGGTTTTTCATTCCTCTCAAGGGGCAGCAATTGTGACATGATTTTGTTGTAACGTTACCTAGAAAGGAGTGATTTCTGGCTGATGTGTAAGTGATACACAGTGAGTGATTTCTGGCTGATGTGTAAGTGATACACAGTGAGTGATTTCTGGCTGATGTGTACGTGATATACAGTGAGTGATTTCTGGCTGATGTGTAAGTGATATACAGTGAGTGATTTCTGGCTGATGTGTAAGTGATATACAGTGAGTGATTTCTGGCTGATGTGTAAGTGATATACAGTGAGTGATTTCTGGCTGATGTGTAAGTGATATACAGTGAGTGATTTCTGGCTGATGTGTAAGTGATATACAGTGAGTGATTTCTGGCTGATGTGTAAGTGATATACAGTGAGTGATTTCTGGCTGATGTGTAAGTGATATACAGTGAGTGATTTCTGGCTGATGTGTACGTGATATACAGTGAGTGATTTCTGGCTGATGTGTACGTGATATACAGTGAGTGATTTCTGGCTGATGTGTAAGTGATATACAGTGAGTGATTTCTGGCTGATGTGTAAGTGATATACAGTGAGTGATTTCTGGCTGATGTGTAAGTGATATACAGTGAGTGATTTCTGGCTGATGTGTAAGTGATATACAGTGAGTGATTTCTGGCTGATGTGTATGTGATATACAGTGAGTGATTTCTGGCTGATGTGTAAGTGATATACAGTGAGTGATTTCTGGCTGATGTGTAAGTGATATACAGTGAGTGATTTCTGGCTGATGTGTAAGTGATACACAGTGAGTGATTTCTGGCTGATGTGTAAGTGATATACAGTGAGTGATTTCTGGCTGATGTGTACGTGATATACAGTGAGTGATTTCTGGCTGATGTGTAAGTGATATACAGTGAGTGATTTCTGGCTGATGTGTAAGTGATATACAGTGAGTGATTTCTGGCTGATGTGTAAGTGATATACAGTGAGTGATTTCTGGCTGATGTGTACGTGATATACAGTGAGTGATTTCTGGCTGATGTGTACGTGATATACAGTGAGTGATTTCTGGCTGATGTGTACGTGATATACAGTGAGTGATTTCTGGCTGATGTGTAAGTGATATACAGTGAGTGATTTCTGGCTGATGTGTAAGTGATATACAGTGAGTGATTTCTGGCTGATGTGTAAGTGATATACAGTGAGTGATTTCTGGCTGATGTGTAAGTGATATACAGTGAGTGATTTCTGGCTGATGTGTAAGTGATATACAGTGAGTGATTTCTGGCTGATGTGTAAGTGATATACAGTGAGTGATTTCTGGCTGATGTGTAAGTGATATACAGTGAGTGATTTCTGGCTGATGTGTAAGTGATATACAGTGAGTGATTTCTGGCTGATGTGTATGTGATATACAGTGAGTGATTTCTGGCTGATGTGTAAGTGATATACAGTGAGTGATTTCTGGCTGATGTGTAAGTGATATACAGTGAGTGATTTCTGGCTGATGTGTAAGTGATATACAGTGAGTGATTTCTGGCTGATGTGTAAGTGATATACAGTGAGTGATTTCTGGCTGATGTGTAAGTGATATACAGTGAGTGATTTCTGGCTGATGTGTAAGTGATATACAGTGAGTGATTTCTGGCTGATGTGTAAGTGATATACAGTGAGTGATTTCTGGCTGATGTGTAAGTGATATACAGTGAGTGATTTCTGGCTGATGTGTAAGTGATATACAGTGAGTGATTTCTGGCTGATGTGTAAGTGATATACAGTGAGTGATTTCTGGCTGATGTGTATGTGATATACAGTGAGTGATTTCTGGCTGATGTGTAAGTGATATACAGTGAGTGATTTCTGGCTGATGTGTAAGTGATATACAGTGAGTGATTTCTGGCTGATGTGTAAGTGATATACAGTGAGTGATTTCTGGCTGATGTGTACGTAGTATTCAGAACCCTTTCCCTTTTTGTCTTAACCTGTTTTTCCTCTAGTCTCAGAATGAAATAGAATAACTGGAATGTTGTTTCAGGGTTAGTTTGGTCCCAGTTAATACAATAGTCAAGCCCTTTTGTTTAGCTTTTTGTGATTTGTGTTGCATTTTTCCCCTTGTCTCTAAGTCTAGGACTGGGGACCCAGATGACATTGACTTAATGCTGTGTAGAACTGTTCCTGTGAGTGACACACTTTGTGGGAACTAATCTTGTGGGAAGAAACTTAACACCGGGACACCTTATTACAGTTGTTTCCAAAGCTTTTATTCAGGAGGATGTTATGAATTTCACCTCCTCTGACAGTAGCAAGGCTAATTTATGAATTTCACCTCCTCTGACAGTAGCTAGGCTAATTTATGAATTTCACCTCCTCTGACAGTAGCTAGGCTAATTTATGAATTTCACCTCCTCTGACAGTAGCTAGGCTAATTTATGAATTTCACCTCCTCTGACAGTAGCTAGGCTAATTTATGAATTTCACCTCCTCTGACAGTAGCTAGGCTAATTTATGAATTTCACCTCCTCTGACAGTAGCTAGGCTAATTTATGAATTTCACCTCCTCTGACAGTAGCAAGGCTAATTTATGAATTTCACCTCCTCTGACAGTAGCTAGGCAAATTTATGAATTTCACCTCCTCTGACAGTAGCTAGGCTAATTTATGAATTTCACCTCCTCTGACAGTAGCTAGGATAATTTATGAATTTCACCTCCTCTGACAGTAGCTAGGCTAATTTATGAATTTCACCTCCTCTGACAGTAGCTAGGCTAATTTATGAATTTCACCTCCTCTGACAGTAGCTAGGCTAATTTATGAATTTCACCTCCTCTGACAGTAGCTAGGCTAATTTATGAATTTCACCTCCTCTGACAGTAGCTAGGATAATTTATGAATTTCACCTCCTCTGACAGTAGCTAGGCTAATTTATGAATTTCACCTCCTCTGACAGTAGCTAGGCTAATTTATGAATTTCACCTCCTCTGACAGTAGCAAGGCTAATTTATGAATTTCACCTCCTCTGACAGTAGCAAGGCTAATTTATGAATTTCACCTCCTCTGACAGTAGCAAGGCTAATTTATGAATTTTAGTCAAGCGCTGGTAGATAAATCATCTGAGACAATAAAACTTGTCTGTGTTGTGAATGTTTTACAGGATGGACAAAATAAATGATCTTTGCTATTACAATGTTGGTGTGTTCTTTCAGATAACCATGACGACAGAAATCTCCACCTCCATAAACATCAAGGAGCCTCGATGGGACCAAGGGACGTTTATGGGCCGGGCCAAACACTTCTTCACCGTTACAGACCCCCGCAACGTCCTGCTCACCAACGAACAACTAGAGAATGCACACAAAGTCATCAGTGACTACCGGTAATGTATTCTGAGCCTGGTTCTCCTTAGTTCTCCTTGGTTCTGTTTTTTTTCTGATTCTCCTTCGTTCACCTTGGTTCTGGTTCTCCCTAGTTAACATAGGTTCTGGTTCCTCTTGGTTCTCCTTAGTTGTCATTGGTTCCGGTTCCTCCTGGTTCACATTGGTTCTGGTTCCTCCTGGTTCACCTTAGTTGTCCTTGGTTCTGGTTCCTCCTGGTTCTCCTTAGTTGTCCTTGGTTCTGGTTCTCCCTAGTTCACATTGGTTCTGGTTCTCCCTAGTTCACATTGGTTCTGGTTCTTCTTGGTTCTCCTTACTTGTCCTTGGTTCTGGTTCCTCCTGGTTCTCCCTAGTTGTCCTTGGCTCTGGTTCTCCCTAGTTGTCCCTAGTTCTGGTTCCTCCTGGCTGTCCCTAGTTCTTGTTGGTTCTGGTTCATCCTGGTTGTGCCTAGTTCTCGTTGGTTCTGGTTCCTTTTGGTTTTCTCTAGTTCTCCTGGGTTCTGGTTTCTCCTGGGATCTGGTTCCTCCTGGTTTTGCTCTTTGGAAACAAGTTTTAACTGAGCTGAGAGCAACTGATAGAATTGACTTCCGGCATGTTGGCATAGATCTAGGATCAGTTTACCCTTAATTAACTATTGATGAACCAGAAAGACAACACATGGTTGCATTCTATGATGCAACATTGAATACACAGAGCAATGTTGCTAGGTAAGAGATTGAAGGCTTCTACACTGTTACATTTGGGACAATGTTTATCAAATACAGGTTGTGTGCAACGAACTGGGTTTTGTTTAAACTTGTGTTGCTACGAAGTAAACAGGCTCAGCTAATCACTTGCTATTTGTCTTTGAATCCCCCCCCCCCTTCTCTCTCAGGCAAGGTGTGATGTCTCAGCCTTCCACCCAGACACCGGAGAGAAGATGGCATGCTGACAGACCTTCTACAAGTGAGAGTGTTCTATTAAAATGATAGTGTTATACGACTGTCCTATTAGAATGGCAAGTATATCTTTGACTCAGCCTTCCACCCAGACACCGGAGAGAAGATGATCCTGATTGGCCGCATGTTGCTCAGGTCCTATTAGAATGGCAGTGTTATGACCATCACTGGCTGCATGATGACCTATTAGAATGGCAGTGTTATACGTCTGTCCTATTAGAATGGCAGTGTTATACGACTGTCCTATTAGAATGGCAGTGTTATACGACTGTCCTATTAGAATGGCAGTGTTATACGTCTGTCCTATTAGAATGGCAGTGTTATACGACTGTCCTATTAGAATGGCAGTGTTATGAGACTGTCCTATTAGAATACAGTGTTATACGACTGTCCTATTAGAATGGCAGTGTAATATTACTGTCCTATTAGAATGACAGTGTTATCACGACTATCCTATTAGAAGACTGTCCTATTAGAATGGCAGTGACTGTCCTATTAGAATGGCAGTGTTATACGACTGTCCTATTAGAATGGCAGTGTGTCCTATTAGAATGGCAGTGTTATACGACTGTCCTATTAGAATGGCAGTGTTATACGACTGTCCTATTAGAATGGCAGTGTTATACGACTGAATTAGGCAGTGTTATAGAACAGTGTTATACGACTGTCCTATTAGACTGTCCTATTAGAATGGCAGTGTTATGCGACTGTCCTATTAGAATGACAGTGTCTGTCCTATTAGAATGGCAGTGTTATACGACTGTCCTATTAGAATGGCAGTGTTATACGACTGTCCTATTAGAATGGCAGTGTTATACGACTGTCCTATTAGAATGGCAGTGTTATGCGACTGTCCTATTAGAATATGCGACTGTCCTATTAGAATGGCAGTGTTATACGACTGTCCTATTAGAATGGCAGTGTCCTATTAGAATGCAGTGTTATGCGACTGTCCTATTAGAATGACAGTGTTATGCGACTGTCCTATTAGAATGACAGTGTTATGCGACTGTCCTATTAGAATGACAGTGTTATACGACTGTCCTATTAGAATGACAGTGTTATGCGACTGTCCTATTAGAATGACAGTGTTATACGACTGTCCTATTAGAATGGCAGTGTTATACGACTGTCCTATTAGAATGGCAGTGTTATACGTGTCCTATTAGAATGGCAGTGTTATGCGACTGTCCTATTAGAATGGCAGTGTTATACGACTGTCCTATTAGAATGGCAGTGTTATATTACTGTCCTATTAGAATGACAGTGTTATACGACTGTCCTATTAGAATGGCAGTGTTATGCGACTGTCCTATTAGAATGCAGTGTTATACGACTGTCCTATTAGAATGGCAGTGTTACGACTGTCCTATTAGAATGGCAGTGTTATACGACTGTCCTATTAGAACTGTCCTATTAGAATGGCAGTGTTATACGACTGTCCTATTAGAATGACAGTGTTATCTGTCCTATTAGAATGGCAGTGTTATACGACTGTCCCAGTGTTATACGACTGTCCTATTAGAATGGCAGTGTTATACGACTGTCCTATTAGAATGACAGTGTTATACGACTGTCCTATTAGAATAGTGTTAGAATGAACAGTGTTATAACTAGAACACTTCAATGACAGTGCCATATACAGTGTTGAAACAATGTGCAAATAGTTCAAGTACAAAGGGAAAATAAATAAGCATAAATATAGGTTGTATTTACAATGGTGTTTGTTCTTCACTGGTTGCCCTTTTCTTGTGGCAACAGGTCACAAATGTATTTACAATGGTGTTTGCTGCTGTGATGGCACACTGTGGTATTTCACCCAGTAGATATGGGAGTTTATCAAAATTGGATTTGTTTTTGAATTCTTTGAGTCTGTGTAATCTGAGGGAAATATGTGTCTCTAATATGGTCATACATTTGGCAGGAGGTTGGGAAGTGCAGCTCAGTTTCCACCTCATTTGTGGGAAGTGTGCGCATAGCCTGTCTTCTCTTGAGAGCCAGGTCTTCCTAAGGCGGTCTTTCTCAATAGCAAGGCTATGCTCACTGAGTCTGTACATAGTCTTTCCTTAATTTTTGGTCAGGTATTCTGGCACTGTGTACTTGTTACGCACGCCGCTATGAAGAGGGAACGCAACACCCTGCTACAACTAAACTCTCCGTGAAGTGAAAGAGGTATGGACTGTAAGCGTGAGTAAGGATGACAACAGACAGAATGTGGTACCGTTTACAAGGACTTTATTCCTTTACACGGTAATATGGGGAAAAGGAACTGGACGGAACCAAAGCAAAGAAAGTAAATCTCAAAGCCCCCCTCCTCTCCTGCCTGCCTAACCAATACTTACCTAATTTAGCACCACCTGGTGCCCTAACCAAAATACAGGGGGTGGTCCGCCCAGGTCTTACCTATTGTGCCTAGACAGTGAATATACTACGGGTATATGTATGCCCACGGGCCTCTTGCCTAAGCACTCCATAGGTGCCTTCCCCTTCCCCCCTGGGAACAAATGAAACAGGAGAACAAATAATTTCTCAAACAAACTAAGAAACAAAGGACATCAAATAAGCTCTATCTGAGCAACAAACTCACTGAACATACCAACTGCTACCAACAACTAACATAGTAAATTATCCACAGCCATCAGCCTCCTCTCTCAGCAATGATTCTCTATCACATTCAATCTCTGCAATGACCTCCCAGCAAAGAACATCCTGAACAGAACACTGGCTTTTATATAGCTTCAGAATGAATGTGTAACTGGAGACAGCTGTGTCTTGACGAGGGGGCGGGGTCAGCTCTCCAGGAAGCCATTTCCTGAAATAAACACATGCAAATACACAAACTGGGGAACGTAACAGTACTCTCTGTTTAGATAGCATTCTGTTTTCTTGTTAATTCTTTCCAATGTGTCAAGTAATTATAATTTAGTTTTGTCATGATTTGGTTGGGTCTAATTGTGTTCCTGTCCTGGGGTTCTGTTGGTTGTGTTTGTGAACAGAGACCCAGGACCATCTTGCTTAGGGGACTCTTTTCCAGGTTCATCTCTCTGTAGGTGATGGAAGGTTTGGGAATCGCTTCCTTTTAGATGGTTGTAGAATTTAACAGCTCTTTTCTGGATTTTGATGACGAGCGGGTATCGGCCTAATTCTGCTCTGCATGCATTGATTGGTGTTTTACGTTCTACACATAGGTTATTTCTTGCAGAATTCTGCATGCAGAGTCTCAATTTGGTGTTTGTCCCATTTTGTGAATTCTTGGTTGGTGAGCGGTCCCCAGACCTCGCAACAATAAAGGGCAATGGGCTCTAACTGATTCAAGTATTTTTAGCCAGATCCTGATTGGTATGTCAAATTTTATGTTCCTTTTGATGGCATAGAAGGCCCTTCTTGCCTTGTCTCAGATTGTTCACAGCTTTGTGGAAGTTACCTGTGGCACTGATGCTTTGGCAGAGGTATGTATAGTTTTTTGTGTGCTCTAGGGCAACAGTGTCTAGATGGAATTTGTATTCGTGGTCCTGGCAACTGGACCTTTTTTTAACACCCATTATTTTGTCTTATTGGGATTTACTGTAAGTGCCCAGGTCTGGCAGAATCTGTGAATAAGATCTAGGTGCTGCTGTAAGGCCCTCCTTGGTTGTGGACAAAAGCACCAGATCATCAGCAAACAGTAGACATTTGACTTCAGATTCTAGCAAGGTGAGGCTGAGTGCTGCAGACTGTTCTAGTGCCCTCGTCAATTTGTTGATAAATATGTTGAAGAGGGTGGGGCTTAAGCTGCATCCCTGTCTCACTCCATGGCCCTGCAGAAGGAAATGTGTGTTTTATGCCAATTTTAACTGCACATTTGTTTTTTGTATACATATATTTTATAATGTTGTATGTTTTTTCCCTCAACACCACTTTCCATCAATTTGTATAGCACACCCTCATGCCAAATTGAGTCAGCAAAGCATGAGAAGACTTTGCCTTTGTTTTGGTTTGTTTGTTTGTCAATTAAAGGTGTGCAGGGTGAATACGTGGTCTGTCGTACGGTAATTTGGTAAAATGCCAATTTGACAATTTGCCACAGTACATTGTTTCCACTGAAGAAATGTACAAGTCTGGGGAAGATGCCAGAGCTAAGGATGATGCTAAAGAGTATAAGTATAGCCAATTGGAATTTGTGGTCTGTATATTTTATAATTTCATTGAGGATACCATCAACACCACAGGCCTTTTTGGTTTGGAGGGTTTGTATTTTGTCCTGTAGTTCATTCAATGGAATTGGAGAATTTAGTGGGTTCTGGTAGTCTTTTATAGCCAATTATAAGATTTGTAATTCATCATGTGTATGTTGTTGTTCTTTGTTATAGAGCCAAAAAGGAGAAGTGGTTTATCCATACATCTCCATAACTCTAAACAAACACAGAGTTTTCCTATTTTCCCAGAAGTGGTTTGATTCTTCTATGGATTCTTCAGTTACATTGAGCTAATTTCTGACGTGCTGTTCCTTCTTTTCCATAGTGTATTTCTGTATTGTTTTAGTTATTCACCATAGTGAAGGCGTTGACTCTGGTTTTCTGGGTCTCTGTTTTTGATTGGATAGGTTTCTCAATTTCTTTCTTAGGTTTTTGCATTCTTCATCAAACCATTTGTTATTATTGTTAATTTTCTTAGGTTGTCTGCTTGATATTTTTAGATTTGATAATGAAGTGATTTTGCTGTGATCTGATAGGGGTGTCAGTGGACTGACTGTGAACTCTGTAAGAGACTCTGGGTTGAGGTTAGCGATGAAGTAATCTACAGTATTTTTTATAAAAAAAATGTTTTTTAATCTTTATTTAACTAGGCAAGTCAGTTAAGATCAAATTCGTATTTACAATGACGGCCTACACCAGCCAAAGCCGGACGACTCTGGGCCAATTGTGCGCCGCCCAATGGGACTCCCAATCAAGGCTGGTTGTGATACAGCCTGGAATCAAACCAGGGTGTCTGTA
This sequence comes from Oncorhynchus masou masou, assembly GCF_036934945.1. Lineage (NCBI taxonomy): Eukaryota > Metazoa > Chordata > Actinopteri > Salmoniformes > Salmonidae > Oncorhynchus > Oncorhynchus masou. The sequence continues at coordinate 9,539,966 of NC_088220.1, forward strand.
GTGACGCCTCAAGCACTGAGATGCAGTGCCTTAGACTGCTGCACCACTCGGGAGCCCAGTACTACTGCCAAGGGATGAGCTGTAGGTGTAGGTACCATAGGAGTCTCCTCGAAGCCTACCATTGACTATGTACAGACCCAGCGTGCGACAGAGCTGCAGGAGTGGTGACCCATTTTTGTTGGTTATGTTGTCTTAGTTGTGTCTAGGGCGGCATATTTTAAAGGAGGGAATACTGTCACCTTTACGTAGGTGTTTGTCCTCCTGTGTGCTGAGGGTGTCAGGTTCTTGTCCAGTTCTGGCATGTAGGTCACCACAGACTAGTACATGTTCCTGGGCCTGGAAATGGTTGATCTCCCCTCTAGGATGGAGAAGCTGTCTTCATTAAAGTATGGGGATTCTAGTGGGGGGATATAGGTAGCACACATGAGGACATTTTTATCTCAGATCATTTCCTTATTCATTTCTAGCCAGATGTATAATGTTCTTGTTTTGACTAATATACGAGAGTGGGTTAGGTCTGCTCTATATTAAATTAGCATACCACCTGAGTCTCTACCCTGTTTCACACCTGGTAGTTTGGTGGATGGGACCACCTGTAACCTCTCTGTAACCTAGAGGGCAACCAGTGGGTTCATCTCCTCTATACCATGTTTCTTGTAGGATGACAATGTCTGTATTTCTAATTTCTTAGATAAAGTCTTGTTCCTGCTCTTTAGGCCAAAGGCAGATGACCTCAGACCTTGTATATTCCAGGATGAGATAGTAAAAGCTTTTGTGTTCTGAGGACAACTCCAGCTATAGTCTTATTGAAGTGTCCCCCTCTCCCTCAGGACAACTCCAGCTATAGTCTTATTGAAGTGTCCTCTCTCTCTCTCTCTCTCTCTCTCTCTCTCTCTCTCTCTCTCTCTTTCTCCTCAGGACAACTCCAGCTGTAGTCTTATTGAAGTGTCCTCTCTCTCTCTCTCTCTCTCTCTCTCTCTCTCTCTCTCCTCAGGACATCTCCAGCTGTAGTCTTATTGAAGTATCCTCTCTCTCTCTCTCTCTCCTCAGGACATCTCCAGCTGTAGTCTTATTCGAAGTGTCCTCTCCCTCTCTCTCTCTCTCTCTCTCCTCAGGACAACTCCAGCTCTCTCTCTCTCTCTCTCTCTCTCTCTCTCTCTCTCTCTCTCTCTCCTTTCTCCTCAGGACAACTCCAGCTGTAGTCTTATTGAAGTGTCCTCTCTCTCTCTCTCTCCTCCTCAGGACAACTCCAGTCCAGCTGTAGTCTTATTCAGGACAACTCCAAGTGTCCCTCTCTCTCTCTCTCTCCCCCCCCTCAGGACATCTCCAGCTGTAGTCTTATTGAAGTGTCTCTCTCTCTCTCTCTCTCCTCAGGACAACTCCAGCTGTAGTCTTATGGCAATGGATCAATCAGTCCTTCAATGCAATAGTCAACTACACCAATAGGAGTGGAGATGCTCCTCTCTCAGTCAAGTAAGTTGGTTTTATAGATTCTATATCAGGGATATTCAACTACTTTTATATTCTTACAGGGGCCAGATGTGTAAAAACAAACAAAAAAAGAGTTTGATTGCAGGGGGACCAGACATTTTCCATGTGTAATTATTATTCTGTGTGTAAATATATATATATATATATATATAAGTAATTTATTGGTGTGTGTGTTAGGCTTTTTTATATATATAAAGCCATACACACACCAATAAATTACTTGTCTTAAAATTAAATGTTCTCAACCAGCTAGAGTCGAGGTGGCAACCAAAACATTTGATAATCATTAAAATGTATTAAATGTCTCTTAAAAGTAATTAGGTAATTTGAAAATCGTCTGAAAACTGAGCATCTCAGTAATTTAATACAACAATACACTACATGACCAAAAGTATATGGACACCTGCTCGTTGAACATTGGCATCAATATGGAGTTTCCCCCCTCCCACCTTTGTTGCTATAACAGCATCGACTCTTCTGTGATGGGTTTCCATTAGATGTTGGAACGTTGCTGAGGGTAGTTTCTTCCATTCAGCCTCGAGCATTTGTGAGATCGGGCACTGATGTTGGGCCATTTAGGCCTGGCTCGCAGTCGGCGATCCAATTCATCCCAAAGGTGTTCGATGGGGTTGAGGTTATTGTGCATGGTGATCTTAGGCTTGTGTGCGGCTGCTCGGCCATGGAAACCCATTTCATGAAGGTCCTAACGAACAGTTATTGTACTGACGTTGCTTCCAGAGGCAGTTTGGAACTGGGTAGTGAGTGTTACAACCGAAGACAGATGATGTTTACGTGCTACCCCATTCTGTGAGCTGTGTGGCCTACCACTTCACGGCTGAGCCTTTTGCTCCTAGATGTTCCCACTTCCCAATAACAGTACGCACATTTCACCGGGGCTGCTCTAGCAGGGCAGGTCATTTTATGAACTGACTTATTGGAAAGTTGGCATCCTATGACAGTGCCATGTTAAAAGTCATTGAGCTCTTCATTCTACTGCCAATGTTTATCTATGGAGATTGCATGGCTGGGTGCTTGATTTTATACACCCGTCAGCCGACTCAACTGATTTGAAGGGGTGTCCACATACTTTTGTAGCTTAAATTGTTCAAACGATAGAGATAAATTCACATGAAGAAAAAATCAACCTGCCACATAGGCACTAGAAACCACACTACAGACATCCACTGTAGTGATAGAAACCACACTATAGACAACCACCGTAGTGATAGAAACCACACTATAGACAACCACCGTAGTGATAGAAACCACACTACAGACAACCACCATAGTGATAGAAACCACACTATAGACAACCACCGTAGTGATAGAAACCACACTATAGACAACCACCGTAGTGATAGAAACCACACTATAGACAACCACCATAGTGATAGAAACCACACTATAGACAACCACCGTAGTGATAGAAACCACACTATAGACAACCACCGTAGTGATAGAAACCACACTACAGACAACCACCATAGTGCATAGAAACCACACTATAGACAACCACCATAGTGATAGAAACCACACTATAGACAACCACTGGAGTGATAGAAACCACACTATAGACAACCACCGTAGTGATAGAAACCACACTATAGACAACCACCATAGTGATAGAAACCACACTATAGACAACCACCATAGTGATAGAAACCACACTATAGACAACCACCATAGTGATAGAAACCACACTATAGACAACCACCATAGTGATAGAAACCACACTATAGACAACCACTGTAGTGATAGAAACCACACTATAGACAACCACTAGTCATAGAAACCACACTATAGACAACCACCGTAGTGATAGAAACCACACTATAGACAACCACCATAGTCATAGAAACCACACTATAGACAACCTCCGTAGTGATAGAAACCACCGTAGTGATAGAAATCACACTATAAACAACCACCGTAGTCATAGAAACCACTGTAGACAACCACGTAGTCAGACATCCACCGTAGTGATAGAAACCACACTATAGACATCCACCGTAGTGATAGAAACCACCGTAGTGATAAAAACACTATAGACACTACCGTAGTGATAGAAACCACCATAGTGATAGAAACCACACTATAGACATCCACCGTAGTCATAGAAACCACACTATAGACAACCACCATAGTTCTTGTCATTTTGACCACACCGGATTCTGACTGGGAACAGACTTTTGTTAATGATCAGAATTGATCAAAGGGCCAGTCTAAATGAACCACCGAATGATGAAACCACACTTGAACAGCCCTGTTCTATATCATTTTTTTAGCTGATGTTGCTCTGGTAGGTTTTTTTGTCTTGTAGTGATGAAACCACCGTAGTGATAGAAATCACACTATAATTAACCGTAGTCATAGAAATATTTTGAAACCACACTATAGAGTTTAGGATAAAACCACTAGTGATATTTCTGAAACCACCATATCTGCTACCACAGGGGCATAGACGGCTCTAGGACTAAATGCACCACTGAAACCACATTTACCACAACCACATCCAAGGGAATGTTATCAAACATAGCTACTCACAAGTCATATCATGAGTAGTTATCATGTCCAAAATATGAATAGAAGTGAATTGTAACCACGTAATAGAAGTAGTCTACATATTTTGACTGCTATCTGCTTTGCTGGTTAGTCAATGTGTTGAAACCACCGTTAATGTGATGTATTTCATACGGTATTCCCATTGTGGAAACAAATGTCACTCATCATAACCATCATGACATACACAAAGAGCTTTTAAAGCTTTGGAAAAATATTAGAATGTATAGTCAATTCAACTCATGTCTGTCTATTTAACTCCAACCTTTTGTTGTTGTCCAGCACATATCTCCCCTCGTAGGGAGGTTAGTTCCCTTCACCGCTGTTGCTGCTGCGAACTGCATCAACATCCCTCTCATGAGGCAACGGTAAGACCAACTAGCCTGTACCACCTTTCTGTTTGAAAGTATGTCTTTGCAAATATGCATTCAGCATTTTAAGTGTTTTTCTTCCAAATTCTCTACTAATCTATAGTGTTAAATGTTTGAAATGTTGTTTAGATTACTACAATGCTCAATTCTCTCCTTTTTAAATTGTTTTTTTCATAGCATATATCACTCATTGCTTATTTAATTTTTTCCACAACTTGGACAAGGTCTTTCAACAGAAAGGGTCTTTATCATCAATGCCAGTTTCTATAAGGTCTTTCAACAGAAAGATAATAGTTTAATAGAAACCACACTTTTCTTCTTCAACTTTTGTCCAGGGAACAGAAACACCATATTCCGAAACCACGCTAGAACGACAACCGGTTAGTGAGAAACCACACGCCGCTACAACCTATCTCTCAGGTGGTGGTGTCTAGAATCCTCATGGCCCTCCTGGAATGAAACCACACTATAGACACCAATAGCTAATAGAAACCACACTATAGACAACCACCGTAGTCATAGAAACCACACTACAGACAACCACCGTAGTGATAGAAACCACACTATAGACAACCACCGTAGTGATAGAAACCACACTATAGACAACCACCGTAGTGATAGAAACCACACTATAGACAACCACCGTAGTGATAGAAACCACACTATAGACAACCATAGTGATACCGTAGTCATAGAAACCACACTATAGACAACCACCGTAGTGATAGAAACCACACTATAGACAACCACCGTAGTCATAGAAACCACACTATAGACAACCACCGGAGTGATAGAAACCACACTATAGACAACCACCGTAGTGATAGAAACCACACTATAGACAACCACCGTAGTGATAGAAACCACACTATAGACAACCACCGTAGTCATAGAAACCACACTATAGACAACCACCGTAGTGATAGAAACCACACTATAGACAACCACCGTAGTGATAGAAACCACACTATAGACAACCACCGTAGTGATAGAAACCACACTATAGACAACCACCGTAGTGATAGAAACCACACTATAGACAACCACCGTAGTCATAGAAACCACACTACAGACAACCACCGTAGTGATAGAAACCACACTATAGACAACCACCAGTATAGAAACCACCCAGTATAGACAACCACCATAGTGATAGAAACCACACTATAGACAACCACCGTAGTCATAGAAACCACACTATAGACATCCACTGTAGTCATAGAAACCACCTATAGTGATAGAAACCACACTATAGACAACCACCGTAGTGATAGAAACCACACTATAGACAACCACCGTAGTCATAGAAACCACCATAGTTACATTTACATTTAAGTCATTTAGCAGACGCTCTTATCCAGAGCGACTTACAAATTGGTGAATTCACCTTCTGACATCCAGTGGAACAGCCACTTTACAATAGTGCATCTAAATCATTTAAGGGGGGTGAGAAGGATTACTTATCCTATCCTAGGTATTCCTTGAAGAGGTGGGGTTTCAGGTGTCTCCGGAAGGTGGTGATTGACTCCGCTGTCCTGGCGTCGTGAGGGAGTTTGTTCCACCATTGGGGGGCCAGAGCAGCGAACAGTTTTGACTGGGCTGAGCGGGAACTGTACTTCCTCAGTGGTAGGGAGGCGAGCAGGCCAGAGGTGGATGAACGCAGTGCCCTTGTTTGGGTGTAGGGCCTGATCAGAGCCTGGAGGTACTGCGGTGCCGTTCCCCTCACAGCTCCGTAGGCAAGCACCATGGTCTTGTAGCGGATGCGAGCTTCAACTGGAAGCCAGTGGGAGAGCGGAGGAGCGGGGTGACGTGAGAGAACTTGGGAAGGTTGAACACCAGACGGGCTGCGGCGTTCTGGATGAGTTGTAGGGTTTAATGGCACAGGCAGGGAGCCCAGCCAACAGCGAGTTGCAGTAATCCTGACGGGAGATGACAAGTGCCTGGATTAGGACCTGCGCCGCTTCCTGTGTGAGGCAGGGTCGTACTCTGCGGATGTTGTAGAGCATGAACCTACAGGAACGGGCCACCGCCATGATGTTAGTTGAGAACGACAGGGTGTTGTCCAGGATCACGCCAAGGTTCTTAGCGCTCTGGGAGGAGGACACAATGGAGTTATCAAACCGTGATGGCGAGATCATGGAACGGGCAGTCCTTCCCCGGGAGGAAGAGCAGCTCCGTCTTGCCGAGGTTCAGCTTGAGGTGGTGATCCGTCATCCACACTGATATGTCTGCCAGACATGCAGAGATGCGATTCGCCACCTGGTCATCAGAAGGGGGAAAGGAGAAGATTAATTGTGTGTCGTCTGCATAGCAATGATAGGAGAGACCATGTGAGGTTATGACAGAGCCAAGTGACTTGGTGTATAGCGAGAATAGGAGAGGGCCTAGAACAGAGCCCTGGGGGACACCATTGGTGAGAGCGCGTGGCGGAGGAGACAGATTCTCGCCACGCCACCTGGTAGGAGCGACCTGTCAGGTAGGACGCAATCCAAGCGTGATAGAAACCACACTATAGACAACCACTGTAGTGATAGAAACCACACTATAGACAACCACCGTAGTGATAGAAACCACACTATAGACAACCACCATAGTCATAGAAACCACACTATAGACAACCACCATAGTGATAGAAACCACACTACAGACAACCACCGTAGTGATAGAAACCACACTATAGACATCCACCGTAGTGATAGAAACCACACTATAGACAACCACCATAGTCATAGAAACCACACTATAGACAACCACCGTAGTCATAGAAACCACACTATAGACAACCACCGTAGTGATAGAAACCACCGTAGTGCTAGAAACCACACTATAGACAACCACCGTAGTCATAGAAACCACACTATAGACAACCACCGTAGTGATAGAAACCACCATAGTGATAGAAACCACACTATAGACATCCACCGTAGTCATAGAAACCACACTATAGACAACCACCGTAGTCATAGAAACCACACTATAGACAACCACCGTAGTCATAGAAACCACACTATAGACAACCACCGTAGTGATAGAAACCACCGTAGTGCTAGAAACCACACTATAGACAACCACCGTAGTCATAGAAACCACACTATAGACAACCACCGTAGTGATAGAAACCACACTATAGACATCCACCGTAGTCATAGAAACCACACTACAGACAACCACCGTAGTCATAGAAACCACACTACAGACAACCACCGTAGTGATAGAAACCACCGTAGTGATAGAAACCACACTATAGACAACCACCCTAGTGATAGAAACCACCGTAGTGATAGAAACCACACTATAGACATCCACCATATTGATAGAAACCACCGTAGTGATAGAAACCACACTATAGACATCCACTGTAGTCATAGAAACCACCGTAGTGATAGAAACCACACTATAGACAACCACCGTACTGATAGAAACCACACTATAGACAACCACCGTAGTCATAGAAACCACCATAGTTACATTTACATTTAAGTCATTTAGCAGACGCTCTTATCCAGAGCGACTTACAAATTAAGTGAATTCACCTTCTGACATCCAGTGGAACAGCCACTTTACAATAGTGCATCTAAATCATTTAAGGGGGGGTGAGAAGGATTACTTATCCTATCCTAGGTATTCCTTGAAGAGGTGGGGTTTCAGGTGTCTCCGGAAGGTGGTGATTGACTCCGCTGTCCTGGCGTCGTGAGGGAGTTTGTTCCACCATTGGGGGGCCAGAGCAGCGAACAGTTTTGACTGGGCTGAGCGGGAACTGTACTTCCTCAGTGGTAGGGGGCGAGCAGGCCAGAGGTGGATGAACGCAGTGCCCTTGTTTGGGTGTAGGGCCTGATCAGAGCCTGGAGGTACTGCGGTGCCGTTCCCCTCACAGCTCCGTAGGCAAGCACCATGGTCTTGTAGCGGATGCGGCTTCAACTGGAAGCCAGTGGAGAGCGGAGGAGCGGGGTGACGTGAGAGAACTTGGGAAGGTTGAACACCAGACGGGCTGCGGCGTTCTGGATGAGTTGTAGGGGTTTAATGGCACAGGCAGGGAGCCCAGCCAACAGCGAGTTGCAGTAATCCTGACGGGAGATGACAAGTGCCTGGATTAGGACCTGCGCCGCTTCCTGTGTGAGGCAGGGTCGTACTCTGCGGATGTTGTAGAGCATGAACCTACAGGAACGGGCCACCGCCATGATGTTAGTTGAGAACGACAGGGTGTTGTCCAGGATCACGCCAAGGTTCTTAGCGCTCTGGGAGGAGGACACAATGGAGTTGCCAACCGTGATGGCGAGATCATGGAACGGGCAGTCCTTCCCCGGGAGGAAGAGCAGCTCCGTCTTGCCGAGGTTCAGCTTGAGGTGGTGATCCGTCATCCACACTGATATGTCTGCCAGACATGCAGAGATGCGATTCGCCACCTGGTCATCAGAAGGGGAAAGGAGAAGATTAATTGTGTCGTCTGCATAGCAATGATAGGAGAGACCATGTGAGGTTATGACAGGTTATGACAGAGCCAAGTGACACCATAGTGATAGAAACCACACTACAGACAACCACCGTAGTGATAGAAACCACCGCAGTGATAGAAACCACACTATAGACAACCACCTAGTGACAGAAACCACCGTAGTGCTAGAAACCACACTATTGACAACTACCGTAGTGATAGAAACCACCATAGTCATAGAAACCACACTTTAGACATCCACCGTAGTCATAGAAACCACACTATAGACAACTACCGTAGTCAAAGAAACCACACTATAGACAACCACCGTAGTCATAGAAACCACACTTTAGACAACCACTGTAGTCATAGAAACCTCACTATAGACAACCACCGTAGTCATAGAAACCACACTATAGACAACCACCGTAGTCATAGAAACCACACTATAGACATCCACCGTAGTCATAGAAACCACACTATAGACAACCACCGTAGTCATAGAAACCACACTGTAGACAACCACCGTAGTCATGGAAACCACCGTAGTGCTAGAAACCACACTATAGACAACCACCGAAGTCATTGAAACCACACTATAGACAACTACCATAGTGATAGAAACCACCATAGTCATAGAAACCACACTATAGACAACCACCGTAGTCATAGAAACCACACTATAGACATCCACCGTAGTCATAGAAACCACACTATAGACATCCTCCGTAGTGATAGAAACCACACTATAGACAACCACCGTAGTCATAGAAACCACACTGTAGAGAACCACCGTAGTCATGGAAACCACCGTAGTGCTAGAAACCACTCTATAGACAACCACCGAAGTCATAGAAACCACACTATAGACAACTACCGTAGTGATAGAAACCACCATAGTCATAGAAACCACACTATAGACAACCACCGTAGTCATAGAAACCACACTGTAGACAACCACCGTAGTCATGGAAACCACCGTAGTGCTAGAAACCACACTATAGACAACCACCGAAGTCATAGAAACCACACTATAGACAACTACCGTAGTGATAGAAACCACCATAGTCATAGAAACCACACTATAGACAACCACCGTAGTCATAGAAACCACACTATAGACATCCACCGTAGTCATAGAAACCACACTATAGACATCCTCCGTAGTGATAGAAACCACACTATAGACAACCACCGTAGTCATAGAAACCACACTGTAGACAACCACCGTAGTCATGGAAACCACCGTAGTGCTAGAAACCACACTATAGACAACCACCGAAGTCATAGAAACCACACTATAGACATCCTCCGTAGTGATAGAAACCACACTATAGACAACCACCGTAGTCATAGAAACCACACTATAGACAACTACCGTAGTGATAGAAACCACCATAGTGATAGAAACCACACTATAGACATCCACCGTAGTCATAGAAACCACACTACAGACAACCACCGTAGTCATAGAAACCACACTATAGACATCCACCATAGTTCTTGTCATTTTGACCCGGAACGTCGGATTCTGACGGAGATTTATTTTCAGATATTTTGTTAATGATCAGAATTGATCAAAGGGCCAGTCTAAATGAATAAACGGGCCGAATCTGGCCGCCAGTTGAATAGCCCTGTTCTATATAATTTTTTAGCTGATGTTGCTCTGGTAGGTTTTTTTGTCTTGTGTGTTTCTGATACCTATTAACCCTGTAATATTTTGTGGTTTGGATAATATGACTGTGAATTTCTGAATGCGTCTCTCGTTTGCAGTCAGCTTGGCACAGCCTATGTATCTGCTACCACAGGGGCAGTAGCCACGGCTCTAGGACTAAATGCACTAACAAAGGTATTAACCCACTGAAACCCTGTTCTCATTCATTCATTTACCATCAACCACATCACAAGGGAATGTTATCAAACATAGCTACTCACAAGTCATATCATGAGTAGTTATCATGTCCAAAATAGTGAATAGAAGTGAATTGTAACCACGAATAGAAGTAGTCTACATATTTTGCCTGCTATCTGCTTTGCTGGTTAGTCAATGTGTTGAAAGTGAGAGTTAATGTTGTGTATTTCATACGGTATTCCCATTGTGGAAACAAATGTCACTCATCATAACCATCATGACATACACAAAGAGCTTTTAAAGCTTTGGAAAAATATTAGAATGTATAGATCAATTCAACTCATGTCTGTCTATTTAACTCCAACCTTTTGTTGTTGTCCAGCACATATCTCCCCTCGTAGGGAGGTTAGTTCCCTTCGCCGCTGTTGCTGCTGCGAACTGCATCAACATCCCTCTCATGAGGCAACGGTAAGACCAACTAGCCTGTACCACCTTCTGCTTGAAAGTATGTCTTTGCAAATATGCATTCAGCATTTTAAGTGTTTTTCTTCTAAATTCTCTACTAATCTATAGTGTTAAATGTTTGAAATGTTGTTTAGATTACTACAATGCTCAATTCTCTCCTTTTTAAATTGTTTTTTCTATAGCATATATCACTCATTGCTTATTTACATTTTTTCTTTCTACAACTTGGACAAGGTCTTTCAACAGAAAGGGTCTTTATCATCAATGCCAGTTTCTATAAGGTCTTTCAACAGAAAGATAATAGTTTAATAGATGTTTACTTTTCTTCTTCAACTTTTGTCCAGGGAACTGAAACACGGCATTCCGATAACCGACGGAGAACGACAACCGGTTAGGAGAGTCAACGACCGCCGCTAAGCAGGCTATCTCTCAGGTGGTGGTGTCTCGAATCCTCATGGCCTCTCCTGGAATGGGTACGTATTACACAATAGGCTTTAGAACCAATCTGGCAACCCATGCAATCTGTGACTCCAACCTGGCAACTCCATATGATACACTGGAAATGATAAAAGCTTGAAATCCACCATGTTATCAGGTGAAAGATCATGTTTGTATAGGTTGATTATGATGTATGAATAAACATTTATAAAGGATTAACATTTTATATTACCATTTTGTTTCTCAGCTATCCCTCCATTTTTAATGAACACCTTGGAAAAGAAAGCCTTCCTGAAGGTATTATTCACATCATTTAGCATTTTGTCTGTTCATGTATGTTCACATATTTACCTACTTGCTCGTATCCGTGGACGGCAGTCAGCCTTACTTTCGTATCCGACAACCACCGCAGTCAACCTTACTTTCGTATCCGTGACGGCAGTCAGCCTTACTTTCTCGTATCCGTGACGGCAGTCATAGGCTTTAGAACTTTCTCGTATCCGTGATACACGGCAGTCATCCACCTTACATTCGTATCCGTGGAATAAACGGCAGTCATTACCTTACTATTCCGTATCCGTGACGGCAGTCAACCTTACATTTTTTCGTATCCGTGACGGCAGTCAGCCTTACTTTTCGTATCCGTGACGGCAGTCAGCCTTACTTTCTCGTATCCGTGACGGCAGTCAGCCTTACTTTTTATCCGTGGACGGCAGTCAGCCTTACTTTCTCGTATCCGTGACGGCAGTCAACCTTACTTTCGTATCCGTGGCGGCAGTCAACCTTACTTTCGTATCCGTGGCGGCAGTCAGCCTTACATTCATCGTATCCGTGGCGGCAGTCAGCCTTACTTTTCGTATCCGTGGCGGCAGTCAGCCTTACTTTCTCGTATCCGTGACGGCAGTCAACCTTACTTTCATTATCCGTGGCGGCAGTCAGCCTTACTTTCGTATCCGTGGCGGCAGTCAGCCTTACTTTCGTATCCGTGGCGGCAGTCAACCTTACTTTCGTATCCGTGGCGGCAGTCAGCCTTACTTTCATTATCCGTGGCGGCAGTCAGCCTTACTTTCGTATCCGTGACGGCAGTCAACCTTACTTTCGTATCCGTGGCGGCAGTCAACCTTACTTTCGTATCCGTGACGGCAGTCAGCCTTACTTTCGTATCCGTGGCGGCAGTCAGACTTACTTTCGTATCCGTGGACGGCAGTCAGCCTTACTTTCGTATCCGTGGCGGCAGTCAGCCTTACTTGTTCATTATCCGTGGCGGCAGTCAGACTTACTTTCCGTGGCGGCAGTCAGCCTTACTTGCTCGTATCCGTGGCGGCAGTCAGCCTTACTTTCTCGTATCCGTGACGGCAGTCAGCCTTACTTTCTCGTATCCGTGACGGCAGTCAGCCTTACTTTCTCGTATCCGTGACGGCAGTCAGCCTTACTTTCTCGTATCCGTGACGGCAGTCAGCCTTACATTCTCGTATCCGTGACGGCAGTCAGCCTTACTTGCTCGTATCCGTGACGGCAGTCAGCCTTACTTTTCGTATCCGTGACGGCAGTCAACCTTACTTTTCGTATCCGTGGCGGCAGTCAGCCTTACTTTTCGTATCCGTGACGGCAGTCAGCCTTACTTTTCGTATCCGTGACGGCAGTCAGCCTTACTTTCTCGTATCCGTGGCGGCAGTCAGCCTTACTTTCGTATCCGTGGCGGCAGTCAGCCTTACTTTCGTATCCGTGACGGCAGTCAGCCTTACTTTCGATCCGTGACGGCAGTCAGCCTTACTTTCGTATCCGTGACGGCAGTCAGCCTTACTTTCTCGTATCCGTGACGGCAGTCAGCCTTACTTTCTCGTATCCGTGACGGCAGTCAGCCTTACTTTCGTATCCGTGACGGCAGTCAGCCTTACTTTCTCGTATCCGTGACGGCAGTCAGCCTTACTTTCTCGTATCCGTGACGGCAGTCAACCTTACTTTCGTATCCGTGGCGGCAGTCAGCCTTACTTTCTCGTATCCGTGACGGCAGTCAGCCTTACTTTCTCGTATCCGTGACGGCAGTCAGCCTTACTTTCTCGTATCCGTGACGGCAGTCAGCCTTACTTTCTCGTATCCGTGACGGCAGTCAGCCTTACTTTCTCGTATCCGTGACGGCAGTCAACCTTTTGATAAGTGGCTATACTAGAGACAGTGTATATATATAATGGCCTGTCGCTGTGTTGTGTGAGCCTAACCCTAACCCTCCGTAGCCTGCTGACCGTGTCTAGAAGACTGCTAAGTCCAAATGCTCTATTTCCTCATCCTGATTCAAACTAACTGGATAGGTAGAAACAAAATAGTGCCTACTAAACTATAGCCCTCAGGCATATTGCCTATTGCACTCCAGCCCTTTCAGTGATCAGTCAGTGTGAGGAAATAGGACAGAACAGAGGAAGCCATTTCAGAGGAGTGGAATGTGTCCCTTTGTTTGTCTCATTGTTTTCTGGTCTTTTCAGAAGTTCCCGTGGATGAGTGCACCTATTCAAGTGGTCTTGGTGGGATTCTGGTAAGTGGCCAGCAATGGACTGCTGATAAACCACCATTTTGGATAAACCACCATTTGGACTGTTGATAAACCACCATTTGGACTGCTGATAAACCACCATTTGGACTGCTGATAAACCACCATTTGGACTGCTGATAAACCACCATTTTGGACCATTTGGTTGATAAACCACCATTTGGACTGTTGATAAACCACCATTTGGACTGCTGATAAACCACCATTTGGACTGCTGATAAACCAATTTGGACTGCTGATAAACCACCATTTGGACTGTTGATAAACCACCATTTGGACTGTTGATAAACCACCATTTGGACTGTTGATAAACCACCATTTGGACTGCTGATAAACCACCATTTGGACTGTTGATAAACCACCATTTGGACTGTTGATGAACAAACCCGTAACATATACTGTAAACGCTGTGAAGCACCCGTGATATAACTATCACGTAAACATAAGTACAGTGTCGTTTAGATATCACAACAGCTGTTTTGAAGCAACATTGTGTCTTGGGAAAGGGCCAGGAATTATAGCTGTGGTATCTAATCTACTGTCTAGCTCTATATAGTAGATGTGTTGCTGCCCCTTATGTGTTGCTGCCCCTTATGTGTTGCTGCCCCTTATGTGTTGCTGACCCTTATGTGTTGCTAACCCATGTGTTGCTAACCCATGTGTTGCTGACCCTTATGTGTTGCTGCCCCTTATGTGTTGCTGCCCCTTATGTGTTGCTGCCCCTTATGTGTTGCTGACCCTTATGTGTTGCTAACCCATGTGTTGCTGACCCTTATGTGTTGCTGCCCCTTATGTGTTGCTAACCCTTATGTGTTGCTGCCCCTTATGTGTTGCTGCCCCTTATGTGTTGCTGACCCTTATGTGTTGCTGACCCTTATGTGTTGCTAACCCTTATGTGTTGCTAACCCATGTGTTGCTAACCCATGTGTTGCTAACCCATGTGTTGCTGACCCTTATGTGTTGCTGCCCCTTATGTGTTGCTGCCCCTTATGTGTTGCTGACCCTTATGTGTTGCTAACCCATGTGTTGCTGACCCTTATGTGTTGCTAACCCTTATGTGTTGCTGCCCCTTATGTGTTGCTGACCCTTATGTGTTGCTGACCCTTATGTGTTGCTGACCCTTATGTGTTGCTGACCCTTATGTGTTGCTTGTCTTTCAGCCTGGTGTTTGCCACTCCGCTGTGCTGTGCACTGTTCCCCCAGAAGAGGTGAGTGAATTATCATTGCGAGCTGTGTTGATCAGGAATGGTGCATAACTTTGTATTGTCTCCCCATCTCTCTTTTTCTTTCTGGCCATCGCTCGCTCTCACATCTCTCTCTCTCTCTCCCATCTCTCTTTGTCCCTCTCTCTCCAGCTCTATGTCAGTAAGCCGATTGGAGCCAGAGCTTCAGGAGAAGATCCGTGTGAGCTACCCTGGTGTGGAGAGGGTCTACTTCAATAAAGGACTATGAGTGTCCAGCCCAACAGTAGCGTTCCTCAGAGCAGCTCTACTGGCAGACACCACAACCCTCCTCATTCTGTGTGCCAAAGTTCACTTCTGCTTCTCATCCTCTCCTCTTTTCTGTCCTCTGCTCCTCAGACAGAATGCCTTGGTTCTCTCCCCTCTCCGTCTCCCTCACCCCTCTCTCTCGTGCAGTCTCTCTCCTCTCCCTCCTTCCCTCTCTCCCTCTCTTTCTTGTCTCTCTCTTTCTTTCTTCTGTCTCCCTCTCTCTGTCTTCTCTTCTCACTGCTCTCTCCTTCTCTCTGTCTTCTTTCTCCCTCTTCTCTCTCCTCCCCTCTGTCTCCCTCTCTCTGTCTTCTTTCTCCATCTTCTCTCTCCCTCTTCCCCTCTCTCTCCCTCTTCCCCTCTCTCTCCCTCCTCCCCTCTGTCTCCCTCTCTCCGTCTTCTTTCTCCCTCTTCTGTCTCCCTCCTCCCTTCAGTCTTTTTGAGATGTTTGCCTTGTTGCTGTTATATTGTCTCTCATTGTTGAGCTGTGATGATGGTGGTTTATAGTGGGTCTGTGTACAGTAAGAGGAGAGGCTTCTAAGATAGACGTTTGTTTGTATTCCCACAGTTTTTTGGTCAGATTTTATTTTTATTTTTTTTGGGGGGGGGAGTGTCAATTGTATTTAGCTGCCAAAACATATTCATTTTAAAAACAGTTGTTTGTGTTCAGTGGAGAACCAGGAAAAATAACAGGGTCTGTATTCCTGTATTAGTAACAATATCAGTAATCAGTATTAGTCAGTCTTAATCTAACTATGATGCCTAAGTATTTGCCAAATCTCAACAATGGTTTGTGAGACCTCTCAACAATACACAACCTCTAGTAATATATTAGTGTCATGTCAGAGGATAACAATATGATGTACAGTTCATTTGAATGAATTCATATTTGCCAAATGAGTGAACTTCGCCAGTCCTGCGTACCAAATGGCATCCGATTCCTATAAATGCTCTGGCCAAAAGTAGTGCACTACGTAGGGAATTATAGGGTGCCAAAAGTAGTGCACTAGGTAGGGAATAATAGGGTGCCAAAAGTAGTGCACTACGTAGGGAATAATAGGGTGCCAAACGTAGTGCACTACGTAGGGAATAATAGGGTGCCAAAAGTAGTGCACTACGTAGGGAATAATAGGGTGCCAAAAGTAGTGCACTACGTAGGGAATAATAGGGTGCCAAAAGTAGTGCACTACGTAGGGAATAATAGGGTGCCAAAAGTAGTGCACTACGTAGGGAATAATAGGGTGCCAAAAGTAGTGCACTACGTAGGGAATAATAGAGTACCAAAAGTAGTGCACTACGTAGGGAATAATAGAGTACCAAAAGTAGTGCACTACGTAGGGAATAATAGGGTGCCAAAAGTAGTGCACTACGTAGGGAATAATAGAGTACCAAAAGTAGTGCACTACGTAGGGAATAATAGGGTGCCAAAAGTAGTGCACTACGTAGGGAATAATAAGGTGCCAAAAGTAGTGCACTACGTAGGGAATAATAGAGTACCAAAAGTAGTGCACTACGTAGGGAATAATAGGGTGCCAAAAGTAGTGCACTACGTAGGGAATAATAGAGTACCAAAAGTAGTGCACTACGTAGGGAATAATCGGGTGCCGTTTGGGATGGAACTCTATATTGGCTCCATGACCAGGGTTTACTCCTTCTAACAATGTGAGATCTTACAATGATTTACAATGACCGTTGTTCCGTATATTACTGGTGCTTTTGATGCAATATCGTCATATAATTGATGTTTATTCCAGACTATTTATTCTGCTTCCCAAACCATGCATGAACAAACCACTCAGTGTGATAGTGCGGCATATGGTTGGTTACAGGTGTGTTTCAGACCGAGTCAACTCGTCTGTCTGTATAGTCACTTCAGGGTGGCATCCGCAGCAGCTGTGTTTCAAAAGCGATGACAAAATCTTATGTTCTACAAATACTGTCTACAGTTTCATATGTGGGGGGTGGTGGTGCTTTGTTAAAGAGCAAAACCGTGCGGTCCTGAATGCAACCCGGTCATGAGGCTCCCACAGACCTTGCTGAACGATGTGCCAAAGAGCTGATGACATGTTTTATTGTGCTCCTTTGCTGCTGTCTCAGGCTAGCTAGACCATCTCTCAGGCTCGACACAAGCACAGCATGTCTTGTGCATATTTGTCAATCCCTAATTAAAAAAATCTATATGGACAGTGAAATTTAAGGAATAGCTAGACCTTGTGATCTGCTGGAAGATTCACTGAAATGCACATGATGTTAAACTCTGGACTACAGACATATCAGCGTAGCAACCGCCTAATGGTGGCAGTACTGTCAGACAAAGCCAACTCTGGATAATAGCAGTACCTTTTAAAAAATAAAGTGATGTATACACGCAAACAATAGAGAAATTGATAGTTTCAATGCTGTTTATTCCAGAGTTTGTCTGAAAATAAAATAGAAGTTTATAATTTTTTGAAAAAATGTTTTTAAATAATTATTGTGAACATTCCGTTTGGTTGATAAAAGTATCGTCCTTGGTTCATCACATTATGTGTTTTTAAATGTTTTAAGTATGGAAAAATATCTACCAGTATTGACTTAATATGGTTCTATATATGTCTTTTCAGAGAGAATCCTGCTATAGAAGTTGTTCTTACAGATGATAGGAAGCGATGGATAATGTTTCTGTGTATTTCATTAGTTGAACGTAGCGTCAGCAGATCTAGGTCGTGATTCAATCTAAGCCGTGTTATAGAGCCAGTGGCATTGGACTGACAATGCACCTTTAATTATTATGATTATTTATTTTTTTAAAGGTAATTTCTCTGACGTTCCCACTGAGATCACATTACAATGCTGCACACGTTGGCTCAAGTGTAAATGACGTTAGTGTGCTGCTCTGTACGGTCTCAGCATCTGTTCGTTTTTTGGTGTTTCCTCATATGTAAAACATTGAATGCAATGTTTGGGAAAATACAAGATGAAAAAGCACAATATTGTGATTGATGGTTGATCTGCACGTTTCTATTTCTCAGTATTTCAATCTTAAAGTCCTATACATTTATTTAAGCACATTCATTCATCAAATAGATTCAAACTAACTTTAAAAAGCAACAATTAGCGAGAGATAAGCACAATGGATTCTAATAACGGAATATTTTTCAACCAGTGGACAATGTATATGAGTGTCTCTTTTCCTTAGTCTTTAACTTGATGTATTAAACCCCAAGAAATGCCCGAACAAACCTTAATTATTACAAAATACAATTATTATATTGTTATTTACCTATCTGCCAAATCAATCTGCTTGAATGTCAATCTAGCCAAAGTGATACAAATCCACTGGAAAGGAATAAGTCATGACAGTTTACTGTAATATAAATTAAATGGGTATTTTTAAGAAAGGGTATTATGAAATACTGTTAGTCATTCATTGTTTTTTTTTGTTTTTTTGCGATTTAAATTTGGGATGTAATGTCTAGACCTAACTGGATGAAATAAAATAAAAATCTCAAAAGGGTTGTGGTGTGTTTTTTATTAATAAAACAAAGATAATTGGTCGCGTACAGAGTTGCAGATTTTATCGCAGGTTTAGAAACATAAGCATTTTGCTATCTCCACTTTTACTACGGCCGATTTATTGCCTTACCTCCTCACGCCATTTGCACACACTGTATATAGACTCTTTTTTTCTTTCTATTGTGTTATTGACTATACTTTTGTTTATTCCATGTGTAACTCTGTGTTGTTTGTGTCGCACTGCTTTGCTTTATTATTGTCCAGGTCGCAGTTGTAAATGAGAACTTGTTCTCAACTGGCCGACCTGGTTAAATAAAGGTGAAAAACAATTAAATTAATAAGAAAACAGTGCAGTAACATCTAGCAACACAACCATACACACGTCATCCATACGTTAATATCTATCTAGCAACACAACCATACACACGTCATCCATACGTTAATATCTATCTAGCAACACAACCATACACACTTCATCCATACGTTAATATCTATCTAGCAACACAACCATACACACGTCATCCATACGTTAATATCTATCTACCAACACAACCATACACACGTCATCCATACGTTAATATCTATCTAGCAACATAACATTACACACGTCATCCATACGTTAACATCTAGCAACACATTACACATGTCATCCATACGTTAACATCTAGTAACACAACCATACACACGTCATCCATACGATATTATCTAGCAACACAACCATACACACGTCATCCATACGTTAATATCTATCTAGCAACACAACCATACACACGTCATCCATACGTTAATATCTATCTAGCAACACAACATTACACACGTCATCCATACGTTAACATCTAGCAACAGAACATTACACACGTCATCCATACGTTAATATCTAGCAACACAATAACAATAAACACAAGAGTACAACAAATGAAATAAACACACAATGCAGAAATATCTTTATAAATGGTGTGCACAGACAGTATAGACAGTACATGAACAGAAGAGTTGTGTACTGCAGTAGTTACATAGGATGAACCTTGACTAGAATTAAGCAGTAACGCCCGAGGGGTTGTGGTATATGACCAATATACCACGGCTAAGGGTTGTTCTTAGGCACAATGCAGACTATATTGGCCTTATACCACAAACCCCGAGGTGCCTGATTGATATTATAAACTGGTTACCAATGGAATTAGAACATAAAAAATACATGTTTTGTCGTATACTACGGCTCTAAGCCAATCAGCATTTAGGGCTCGAACCACCCAGTTTATTATACAGAATATTCACTGAGTGTAGAAAACATTAAGAGCACCTTCCTATTATTGAGTTCCTATTATTGAGTTGAGTTCCCCCCCTCCTTTGACGTCAGAACTAGTCTCAATTCGTTGGGGCATGAACTCTACAATGTGTCAAGTGTTCCACACGGATGCTGGGCCATGTTGGCTCCAATGCTTCCCACAGTTGTGTTAAGTTGGCTGAATGTCCTTTGAGTGGTGGACCATTCTTGATACACACGGGAAACTGTTGAGCGTGAAAAACCCAGCAGCATTTCAGTTCTTGGCACAAACGGGTGCGCCTGGCACCTACTACCATACCTTGTTCAAAGGCACTTCAATCTTTTGTCTTGCCCAGTCACCTTCTGAATGGCACACAGACACAATCCATGTCTCAGCTGTTTCAAGGCTTAAATATCTTTCTTTAACCGGTATCCTCCCTTTCATCTACACTGATTGAAGTGGACTTAACAGGTGACATCAGTAAAGGATCATAGCTTTCACCTGGATTCACCTGGTCAGTCCATGTCATGGAAAGAGCAGGTGTTCATAATGTTTTGTACAATCAGTGTTCATATGAAGGGGGTAAAACAGTACGTAAACATTATTAAAGTGACCAGTGTTCAATGTCTCTAAGGTGCAGGGTTGAGTACCGGGTTGAAGCTGGCTAGTAACGGTGCCTAGGGTTCAGGGCAGGGTACTGTGTAGAGGCCGGCTAGTGGGGACTGTTTAACAGTCTGATGGCCTTGAGATAGAAGCTGTTTATCAGTCTCTCGGTCCCAGCTTTGATGCACCTGTACTGACCTCCCCTTCTGGATGGTAGCGGGGTGAACAGGCAGTGGCTCGGGTGGCTGAGGTTCTTGATGATCTTCTTGGCCTTCCTGTGACATCAGGTGTTGTAGATGTCCTGGAGGGCAGGACTGGAGCCTTACTGGCTTTTCCCCTGTTCAGGTCACATGGCTAATTCCGTCTCCGTGTAACAAAATAATCAAATATGAAACAGTCTATAAATGTAACATTTTCCTCAGCTTTAATCTTTGTTCTCATTCAAACCCAGACAGGCAGAACCACTGCTTGCCTACTGCCATCTACTGGTCAAGGTTGGACACAGCAGAGGCCTGTTCCACCACAGTGGATTTTTACCGCTATAAGAATGTTTTAACCATTTGAAAAGCTAATCAACTGGGTTTGATGTGCCAAAATGATCCTGTGTTTCTCAACTAAAAATAATAAAACAGAAGAACAATGTCAAAGCAGTTTATTCCAGGAAGAATTATACAATTTATAGAAATACAATCGCTAATGCCTTCTACACACCCCTCCTGGATGGCTTCT
>NC_088220.1:9561800-9574300 GCF_036934945.1 Oncorhynchus masou masou
AACAGGAGGAGAGGAGAGGAGGGGAGAGGAGAGGAGGGTAAAACAGGAGGGTAAGAACAGGAGAGGAGAGGAGGGTAAAACAGGAGGAGAGGAGGGTAAGAACAGGAGGAGATGAGAGGAGAGGAGGGTAAGGACAGGAAGAGAGGAGGGTAAGGAGGAGAGGAAAGGAGGGTAAGAACAGGAGGGAAGGAGAGGAGGGTAAGAACAGGAGGAGAGGAGGGTAAGGAGGAGAGGAAAGGAGGGTAAGAACAGGAGGGAAGGAGGGGAGGGTAAGAACAGGAGGAGATGAGGGTAAGAACAGGAGGAGAGAAACGGAGGGTAAGAACAGGAGGAGAGAGAGGAGGGTAAGAACAGGAGGAGAGAAACGGAGGGTAAGAACAGGAGGAGATGAGAGGAGGGTAAGAACAGGAGGAGAGGAGGGTAAGGAGAGGAGGGTAAGAACAGAAGGAGAGGAGAGGAGGGTAAGAACAGAAGGAGAGGAGGGTATGAAAGAAAAAGGACAGTAAGGACAGGTGGATTAATCACACTCCTCTACCTCAGAACAGGGGTTGTTTCTGTCACTTTTTCCTCCCTCCTTTCCCCTCTTCTTCTTCACTCTATATACTGATGGCCGGCCAATGACTGATGTTTAAATGTCTTCCTATAAAGGTCCATGGACTACAACATTAATCTTGCTGGACCTGATCAATGTTTACATTACTTCCTAGACTCTTAGGAAAACCCTTGTCAAGAACCTTTTTGGTTCCAAGTAGAACCCTTTTGGTTCCAGGTTAGAACCCTTTCGAGTTCCATGTAAAACCCTTCACGCAAAGAAGTTCTACATGGACACCAAATGAGTTCTAACAGGAACCAAAAAGTGTTTGTTGGTGAGTGTATAAAGTTCAATGGATTAGAAAGTGAATCTTACAACCTGATCCTGATCACTGTTCAATGTCTTCCTATAAAGGTCACTGGAAGAGAACATTAACCTTGGCTAGTGAATGTGTTGTTTTGACCACGCCCTCCTTGCTCCTTGCTCCTGGCCTGCCTTGCCTCTTCCACCCATCCATGTGTTAATATGGACAGAAAAGAGCAGAAGCTTTGTGAGCTGTCCTATCAGGCCTGGTGTCTCGTTAACTAGTTATTAACCCTGCGAGCTGATGTGTGTCCCAAATGGCACCCTATTCCCTACTTAGTCCACTTTTTTTTTTGCCAGGGTCTATGAGGCTCTGGTCAAAAGTAGTGCACTATGTAGGGAATAAGGTGTCATTTGGGACTTACTTATTTATACAGTGCACTGCTATAAGATGCAGTTGTCTTGGCTATATCAGTATGTAGACCTATATGTTGATAGGGAAGGTATATTAGTACAATATGATGTAGTAATTGTATGGTAATTAATGTAGGGCAGGTTAACTTTACCTAGTTCTCCTATACGGCTTGGTATGGTTTACAAATATATTATCATCAGGTCTTTATGTAGGTGTGTATCCTTCAAATATTGTGTTACCATGATTGTATGGTATTGGAATTGGGGTGAACTGCAGGCTCAACTTACCAAGCGCTCCTATAAGGCACATGCAGAAGAGCACAATGACACAGAAGAGCACGTCCATGTTCATCTTGCGTTCCAGTTTGCTGTGTTTGTACCTGGGTCTGTAGTTATTTAGCATGGACTTGGTCTCACGGCCTGAAACAAGAGATGAGCGAAACGCTGTAGCGGCGCCAACTTGGCCATCGGCGAGCCGCTAGTAAACCGCTACGTGGTCGCAAGCAGGTAAGTGTTTACTCAAACGAGGCTCGTCGTCTTTTCTGGTGTTCCAATTTAAAGACTCAAATGTTCCTATTGCTGTAATTAACGGACTTCGTAAATGTAATAACTTAACCAGGAACGTAAAGATGTAACAGTAGAGCTCAGAGGTCAGAGGTCATATTCACTTGCGTACACCACCAACCCAGCTGCGTGGTCTGTGTTTCTGACGGTACACCCCCTCTGTAACGGGTTTCTTCCAACTCCTCCTCTGACGAAGAGGTGGAACAAGGATCGGACCAAAATGCAGCGTGGTTCGTTAGATACATCTTTAATGATGAAGAAAACACGAACAATACAAAACAACAAACGTCGAAAACCGAAACAGCCCTGACTGGTGCAACAAACACAGAGACAGGAACAATCACCCACAAACACACAGTGAAACCCAGGCTACCTAAATATGGTTCCCAATCAGAGACAACGATAATCACCTGACTCTGATTGAGAACTGCCTCAGGCAGCCATAGACTAATCTATACACCCCTCACACAACCCCAAGACGAAACACACTACAAATAAACCCATGTCACACCCTGGCCTGACCCAATACATGAAGATAACATAATAGATATAGACCAGGACGTGACCCCCTCAGCAGCAGACTGTCAGTTCCAAAGCCCAACTTCCTGTTCCTGTCTGCAGAGAGAGATTCTTTCACACTCACGTCTCATTAGGTATTCATTACCCCCTATACATTCTCCATGAACGTGTCCAAAATGGCACCCAAAAGTACTGCGTCCAAATGTAGTGCACCACATAGGGAATAGGGTGCCATGCCCTACGGCCCTAGTCGAAAGTAGTGCACTACATAGGGAATAGGGTGCCATGCCCTACGGCCCTAGTCGAAAGTAGTGCACTACATAGGGAATAGGGTGCCATGCCCTACGGCCCTAGTCGAAAGTAGTGCACTACATAGGGAATAGGGTGCCATGCCCTACGGCCCTAGTCGAAAGTAGTGCACTACATAGGGAATAGGGTGCCATGCCCTACGGCCCTAGTCGAAAGTAGTGCACTACATAGGGAATAGGGTGCCATGCCCTACGGCCCTAGTCGAAAGTACCCATAGGAATAGGGTGCCATGCCCTACGGCCCTAGTCGAAAGTAGTGCACTACATAGGGAATAGGGTGCCATGCCCTACGGCCCTAGTTGAAAGTAGTTACATAGGGAATAGGGTGCCATGCCCTACGGCCCTAGTCGAAAGTAGTGCACTACATAGGGAATAGGGTGCCATGTCCTACGGCCCTAGTCGAAAGTAGTGCACTACATAGGGAATAGGGTGCCATGCCCTACGGCCCTAGTCGAAAGTAGTGCACTACATAGGGAATAGGGTGCCATGCCCTTTCACCCTGTGTGTATTTGGGTTGACCGTTGTTTATTTTGTTCACCGGAGAATAAACATTATATCGCTATCTGCTCTCTGCGCCTGATTCCACCCACCTTGACTAGACGTGACAGAATCCCGCACCACCCATGGAATCAGCAGGAGCAGCAGCGTCTCCTCTCCCATCGATGGAAGAGAGGGTCCTCCATCATACCAGCGTGCTTCACCAGATTGGTTCTGCTATGGACCAAATGATGGAGAGAATGGATCGATGGGAGAGGAGTGGCCTCCCCACCTCATCTCTACCAACCCCTTCTCCAGCACCTCCTGTTTCTGCGACCACATCTGGCTCTGGGGCTCTTCGGCTGACACTCCCACGGGAGTTTGACGGATCGGCGGCTGGGTGCCAGGGTTTCACCCGCCGATTCCGAGCTGTTTTTGACCATCCACCCGAGGGTCGGGCGGCGGTTGAACGGCTGTTCCACCTGCGTCAGGAGACGAGGAGCATACAGGATTTTTCCCTTGAGTTTAGGACTTTAGCAGCAGGAGCAGGATGGAACGACAGGGCCTTGATTGATCATTTTAGACGTAGTCTCAGGGAGGACGTCCGAAGGGAGCTGGCATGTCGGGACACCACATTCACACTGGATGGTCTTATCGATCTGGCTATCCGTCTCGACAACCTGCTGGCTGCTCGCGGGCGTTCGGATCAGGTCCTGTCGTTTCCAATCCCCAGCCCCCCTGTTCCTATCCCTATGGAATTAGGAGGTACGGCTTCAAGGGGGACCGGAGGAGGAGTGTCCTTCTGCACCAGTTGTGGTCGACGAGGGCACACGTCTGACCGGTGCTGGAGGAACTCGTCTAGGAGTCGGGAGGACAGGCGGAACACTGCTCGATCACCCCAGGTCAGTAAGCACCAAACTCATTCAGAGCTTCCTGTCGGTCATGTGTTTGTATTGATTTCTTTCCCTGGTTTTTCCCCATCTCTACAGCATAAGGCGCTAGTCGATTCAGGCGCAGCTGGGAATTTTATGGATCGTGGGCTTGCGTTAAGGCTAGGGATTCCCCTGGTGTCGTTAGATTGACCTTTCCCCGTGCACTCCTTAGATAGCCGACCATTAGGGTCAGGAGTAATTAGGGAGGCTACGGTGCTGCTGGACATGGTAACGCAGGGTGATCATAAGGAGCAGATTAGCCTGTTCCTTATAGATTCACCTGTGTTTCCAGTGGTTTTGGGGGTTCCCTGGTTAGCTCAACACAACCCGGTGATTTTCTGGCGACAGGGGGCTCTTAAGGGGTGGTCAGAGGAGTGTTCATGTAGGTGTATAGGAGTTGCCGTTGGTGCGACTACAGTGGAGAGTCCAGACCAAGTTTCCACCGTGCGCATTCCCTCTGAATATGCCGATTTGGCTATCACCTTCAGTAAAGGGAGGGCGACCCAATTACCACCTCATCGCCGAGAGGACTGTGCGATAAACCTTCTGGAAAACGCTGCACTTCCTAGGAGTCACGTGTATCCATTGTCCCAGGAGGAGACAGTTGCGATGCAAACATATGTTTCCGAATCGCTGGGACAGGGGTACATTCAGCCCTCCATATCACCCGTCTCCTCAAGCTTCTTTTTTGTGAAGAAGAAGGAAGGAGGTCTGCGTCCGTGTATTGATTATAGAGGTCTAAATTCCATCACAGTGGGGTTTAGTTACCCACTACCTCTCATCGCTATGGCAATGGAATCATTTCACGGGGCGCGTTTCTTCACAAAACTGGACCTGAGGAGCGCGTATAATCTGGTACGTATCCGGGGAGGAGATGAGTGGAAAACCGCATTTAGTACTACTTCTGGTCATTATGAGTACCGCGTCATGCCATACGGGTTGAAGAATGCTCCAGCCGTTTTTCAATCCTTTGTAGATGAGATTCTCCGAGACCTGCTCGTGCAGGGAGTGGTAGTGTACATTGATGACATCTTGATCTATTCTGCCACACGCGCGGAGCATGTGTCTCTGGTGCGTAAGGTACTTGGGCGACTACTGGAGCATGACCTGTATTGCAAGGCGGAGAAATGTGAGTTTTTCAAACAGTCCGTTTCCTTCCTGGGGTATCGTAATTCCACCTCCGGGGTGGTGATGGAGGATGATCGCGTTACAGCCGTGCGTAATTGGCCGACTCCGACCACGGTGAAAGAAGTGCAGCAGTTTTTAGGGTTTGCCAATTACTACCGGAGGTTTATCCGGGGTTTTGGTCAGGTGGCTGCTCCCATCACCTCACTGCTGAAGGGAGGACCGGTGCGCTTGCGCTGGTCAGCAGAGGCGGGCAGAGGTTTCAGTCGTCTGAAGGAGCTGTTCACCAATGCGCCCGTGTTGGCTCATCCGGACCCCTCTTTAGCGTTCATAATGGAGGTGGATGCGTCCGAGGCTGGGGTTGGAGCCGTGCTGTCCCAATGCTCGGGCGTGCCATCCAAACTCCGCCCGTGTGCTTTCTTTTCGAGCAAGCTCAGCCCAGCGGAGCGAAACTACGATGTGGGGGACCGGGAGTTGTTAGCTGTAGTCAAGGCTCTGAAAGTGTGGAGACATTGGCTTGAGGGGGCTAAATACCCTTTTCTCATCTGGACTGACCATCGTAATCTCGAGTACATCCGGGCAGCTAAGAGACTAAATCCACGTCAGGCTAGATGGGCCATGTTTTTTACTAGGTTCCAGTTTACCCTCACATATCGGCCAGGCTCCCAAAACACTAAAGCTGACCCACTGTCTCGCCTCTATGATACAGAGGAACGGTCAGTAGAGCCAACTCCCATCATTCCACCGTCATGTCTCGTGGCACCGGTGATATGGGAGGTGGACGCTGAGATAGAGAGGGCCTCACGGTCAGAGCCGGCTCCTCCTAACTGTCCAGTTGGGACCAAGTACGTGCCGAGGGTGGTCCGGGACAAGCTGATTAGGTGGGCTCATACTCTTCCCTCCTCGGGTCATCCTGGTATCAAGAGGACAGTGCAGAGTCTGAGAGGGAGATACTGGTGGCCCACATTGGCTAAAGACGTGAGACCCCTCCCCGTTCCACAACGGCCGTGGACACATTTATCGGTGGATTTTCTTACCGACCTTCCCCCGTCACAGGGAAGTACTACGATCCTGGTCGTTGTGGATCGGTTTTCTAAGTCCTGTCGTCTCATTCCGTTGCCCGATCTCCCTATGGCCCTGCAGACTGCTGAGGCTTTGTTTACCCATGTCTTCCGGCACTATGGGGTGCCTGAGGATATCGTCTCTGATCGGGGTCCCCAATTCACGTCCAGAGTGTGGAGGGCATTTATGGAGAGACTGGGGGTCTCGGTTAGCTTAACCTCAGGTTTTCACCCCGAGAGTAATGGGCAGGTGGAGCGCGTTAACCAGGATGTGGGCAGGTTTCTGCGGTCCTATTGTCGGGACCGGCCTGGTGAGTGGGCAAGGTATGTTCCATGGGCCGAACTAGCCCAGAACTCCTTACGCCACTCCTCTACTAACTTGTCTCCTTTTGAGTGTGTGTTAGGTTACCAGCCGGTCCTGGCTCCATGGCATCAGAGTCAGACCGAGGCTCCTGCGGTGGAGGAATGGGTACAGCGCTCCAAGGTCACCTGGAAAGCCGTTCAGGACTCATTACGGTTAGCGGGAGAACGGCAGAAGAGGAGCGCTGACCAGCACCGCAGTGAGACCCCCGTGTTTGCACCGGGGGACAGGGTCTGGCTCTCGACCCGAAACCTGTTTCTCCGCCTGCCCTGTCGGAAGCTGGGGCCGCAGTGTGTGGGGCCATTCAAAGTCCTGAGGAGAATAAACGAGGTGTGTTATAGGTTACAACTTCCTAGGTATTACCGTATTAACCCCTCGTTTCATGTGTCTCTCCTTAGGCCGGTGGTGGCTGGTCCCCTGCAAGAAGGTGAGGTGCCTGAGGTCCCTCCGCCCCCTCTGGACATCGAGGGGCCCCCGGCGTATACAGTTCGAGGCATTCTGGATTCTAGACGCCGGGTGGGGGGCCTACAGTACCTCGTGGACACGGTCCGGAGGAGAGATGCTGGGTGGGGGGCCTACAGTACCTCGTGGACTGGGACGGTCCGGAGGAGAGATGCTGGGTGGGGGGCCTACAGTACCTCGTGGACTGGGAGGGGTACGGCCCGGAGGAGAGATGCTGGGTTCCGGTGAGGGACATTTTGGACCCTTCCCTCCTGAGAGATTTCCACCGCCTCCATCCGGATCGCCCAGCACCTCGTCCTCCGGGTCGTCCTCGAGGACGGTGGCGGCGCGCTGCGGGAGCCACGCGTCAGGGGGGGTACTGTCATGACTTCCGCCGAAGTTGGCTCTCCTGCCCATACAGGCGGTGCTCGGCGGTCGTCGTCACCGTCCTATTAGCCACTACCGATCCCTTTTTCGTGTATCTGTTGGTTTTGTCTAATTGGTTTCACCTGTGTGTTGTTTAGTAAATTTGTGTCTGTATTTAATGTAGGTTGTCCCGCCCTTGTTTTGTGCGGGATTGTTTATGTTGTCATTCATTTTTGTCTGTCGGTGTTTTGTGTTTCCTATTCTCCGGTTAGTCTTTATCCTGTGTTGGATAATTTTCACCCTGTGTGTATTTGGGTTGACCGTTGTTTATTTTGTTCACCGGAGAATAAACTTTATATCGCTATCTGCTCCCTGCGCCTGATTCCACCCACCTTGACTAGACGTGACACATCAGGAGAAATACAGTAAAGTATTGGTTTATTTAGAGCATCAGGAGAAATACAGTAAAGTAATGGTTTATTTAGAGCACCAGGAGAAATACAGTAAAGTATTGGTTTATTTAGAGCATCAGGAGAAATACGGTAATGTAATGGTTTATTTAGAGCACCAGGAGAAATACAGTAAAGTATTGATTTATTTAGAGCATCAGGAGAAATACAGTAAAGTAATGGTTTATTTAGAGCACCAGGAGAAATACAGTAAAGTATTGGTTTATTTAGAGCTTCAGGAGAAATACGGTAATGTATTCATCCATTTAGCTTGGCTTCATTCATACACAACATGACTGGTTTGGTTGGCCTCTTTGGATACAGTATAATAGTGTTGTTGTTGTTACTACTCACATGTAACCTTTGAAATAATTGAGGTTATCGTTGGGTTTTTCAACGACTACTGTGCTGTTGAAGTGTTGCGGATTAAAGAAAATATGAAAATGAAAATAAATATAAAAATACACACATTCAAACTGTTTATGAGGAAGGCAGGAAGGACACTTTCCCAGAAATGGAATGTGTTTCGATGGTTCCAGAATCCATTAAAACAAACCTGTAATTCCAGAAGTTTTCATTATAACTCATGAATACAAAGACACATTATTTCAAAGAATGTTGGCCTTATTTCAGTGAGAAATGACACAGTGAGTGACTCAGTGACCTTTCATTAGAGCATCATGACACAGTGAGACCTTTCATAATGACTCAGTGAGACCTTTCATAACGACACAGTGAGACCTTTCATAACGACACAGTGAGACCTTTCATAATGACACAGTGAGTGAGACCTTTCATAATGACACAGTGAGACCTTTCATAACAGTGAGACCTTTCATAACGACACAGTGAGACCTTTTGACACAGTGAGACCTTTCATAATGACACAGTGAGACCTTTCATAATGACACAGTGAGACCTTTCATAATGACACAGTGAGACCTTTCATAATGACACAGTGAGACCTTTCATAATACAGTGAGACCTTTCATAATGACACAGTGAGACCTTTCATAATGACACAGTGAGACCTTTCATAATGACACAGTGAGACCTTTCATAATGACACAGTGAGACCTTTCATAATGACACAGTGAGCCCTTTCATAATGACACAGTGAGACCTTTCATAACGACACAGTGAGACCTTTCATAATGACACAGTGAGACCTTTCATAATGACACAGTGAGACCTTTCATAACGACAAGTGAGACCTTTCATAATGACACAGTGAGACCTTTCATAATACAGTGAGACCTTTCATAACGACACAGTGAGACCTTTCATAATGACACATGAGACATAGTGAGACCTTTCATAATGACACAGTGAGACCTTTCATAATGACACAGTGAGACCTTTCATAATGACACAGTGAGCCCTTTCATAATGACACAGTGAGACCTTTCATAACGACACAGTGAGACCTTTCATAATGACACAGTGAGACCTTTCATAACGACACAGTGAGACCTTTCATAATGACACAGTGAGACCTTTCATAATGACACAGTGAGACCTTTCATAATGACACAGTGAGACCTTTCATAATGACACAGTGAGACCTTTCATAATGACACATGACCTTTCATAATGACACAGTGAGACCTTTCATAATGAACAGTGAGACCTTTCATAATGACACAGTGAGACCTTTCATAATGACACAGTGAGACCTTTCATAATGACACAGTGAGACCTTTCATAATGACACAGTGAGACCTTTTTAACGACACAGTGATGAGACCTTTCATAATGACACAGTGAGACCTTTCATAATGACACAGTGAGACCTTTCATAGACCTTTCATAATGACACAGTGAGACCTTTCATAACGACACAGTGAGACCTTTCATAACGACACAGTGAGTGAGACCTTTCATAATGACACAGTGAGACCTTTCATAACGACACGGTGAGACCTTTCATAATGACACAGTGAGACCTTTCATAACGAGGCCTTATATTTTCAAAACAGGGACTTTAACATCATTAATCCTCACCTGTGTATAGAGTCCTGGGACGACCTGTCTCTGTTTGAGGTTGGTCTCTCCATCCAGGGGGGCGGTCTCAACGTGACACACCCTGTTGGGTCGGAGGTGTGGAGAAACAACAGGTCAGGTGGGAGGATCTCGTTAGACACCACCTTCACGAAGGCTCCCACCCTCACGTCCTTCCAACGACGCTCCACAAAGTCCCCCCTCCTTTCTGAGAACCAGGGGTGGCAGCGTTAATGAACTGGTATCATGTCATTTCAATAGGCTTTCAACGTGAATGAACTGTTTATTACATTTGTTTAATGGCAGAGACTGTATGGTTATTTATTAACAAGATAACTCATACAATTATTCCTGGAACTTATTTAACCTTTGTGTGTCTGAGAAAGTGAAATAATCAAATCAAATGTTCTGATACGATTACGGGGCCAAGGAGCATCTTTCTCAAGAAGAGAGAGGTTTATTGTGGCTCATAGAGAACAGTGCATCTCTCTCACTCTCTCTCTCTGTCTCTCTCTGTCTCTCTCTGTCTCTCTCTCTCTGTCTCTCTCTCTCTCTCTCTCTCTGTCTCTCTGTCTCTCTCTCTCTCTCTGTCTCTCTCTCTCTCTCTGTCTCTCTCTCTCTGTCTCTGTCTCTCTCTCTCTCTCTCTCTCTCTGTCTCTCTTTCTCTCAATTCAATTCAATTCAATTCAAGGGCTTTATTGGCATGGGAAACATGTGTTAACATTGCCAGAGCAAGTGAGGTAGATAATATATACAGTGAATATATAAAGTGAAATAAACAATAAAAATGAACAGTAAACATTACACATACAGAAGTTTCAAAACAATAAAGACAATACAAATGTCATATTATATATATATATATACAGCGTTTTAACAATGTACAAATGGTAAAGGACACAAGATAAAATAAATAAGCATAAATATGGGTTGTATTTACAATGGTGTGTGTTCTTCACTGGTTGTCTCAATTCAATTCAATTCAATTCAAGGGGCTTTATTGGCATGGGAAACATGTGTTAACATTGCCAAAGCAAGTAAGGTAAACAATAAAAATTAACAGTAGACATCACACATACAGAAGTTTCAAAACAATAAAGACATTGAAAATGTCATATTATATATATATATACAGTGTTTTTACAAGGTACAAATTTGAAAGGACACAAGATAAAATAAATAAGCATAGATATGGGTTGTATTTACAATGGTGTTTGTTCCTCACTGGTTGCCCTTTTCTCGTGGCAACAGGTCACAAATCTTGCTGCTCTGATGGCACACTGTGGAATTTCACCCAGTAGATATGGGAGTTTTTCAAAATTGGATTTGTTTTCGAATTCTTTGTGGATCTGTGTAATCTGAGGGAAATATGTCTCTCTAATATGGTCATACATTGGGCAGGAGGTTAGGAAGTGCAGCTCAGTTTCCACCTCATTTTGTGGGCAGTGAGCACATAGCCTGTCTTCTCTGAGAGCCATGTCTGCCTACGGCGGCCTTTCTCAATAGCAAGGCTATGCTCGCTGAGTCTGTACATAGTCAAAGCTTTCCTTAATTTTGGGTCAGTCACAGTGGTCAGGTATTCTGCCGCTGTGTACTCTCTGTGTAGGGCCAAATAGCATTCTAGTTTGTTAATTCTCTGTAATTATCTTTTTGTTTTTGTTAATTGTGCTCTGTTCTCAGGGTGTGTTTGTGTTTGTCAAGGGGACTCTTCTAATTATCTTTTTTGTTTTCTCAGGTGATTTCTCTCTAATTGTGCACTGCTGTCTCTGTAGGGTGTGTTTGTGTTTGTGCAGAGCCCCAGACCAGCTTGCTTATGTTGAAATTTATGTTCCTTTTGATGGCATAGAATGCCCTTCTTGGGACTCTCTGATCATCAGCAAACAGCAGACAGGTGATCTGTGGAAGGTTTGTCTATCTGTCTCTCCCTCTCTGAATCTTCCTTTTAGGTGGTTATAGAATTTAACAGCTCTTATTATTTCTGAGATTTTGATAATTAGTCTCTCTCTGACATGCACTATTTGGATGTAGACATCTATCCTTCGTTGTACACGGAGGATATTTTTGCATGAATTCTGCGTGCAGAGTCTCAATTTGGATAGTTTTGTCCCATTTTCTAAATGTCTTGATAGTCAAACTGGTGACCATTATCCTTCTGGACAAACCTAGACATGATCCTTCACAACCATAAAGGGCAATGGGCTCTATGACTGATTCTGGATAGTATTTTTATCCTTCTGGATAATCAAACTCCTGACCAATTGGTATACTAGACATGAAATTTATGTTCCTTTTGATGGCAAATAGAATGCCCTTCTGGATAGTCAAACTTGACATCATTATCTTCAGATCGTTCACAGCTTTGTGGAAGTCAAACCTGTGGCGCTGATGTTTAGGCCAAGGTATGTATAGTTTTTTGTGTGCTCTAGGGACAGTGTCTAGACATGACCATTAGATGGAATTTGTATTTGTGGTCCTGGTGACTGACCATTATTTTCCATTATTTTGGTCAAACTTACATGAGATTTACTGTCAGGGCCCAGGTCTGACAGAATCTGATAGTCAAATAAGATGACCATTAGGTGCTGCTGTATGACCATTATCCTTGGGTTGGACATGACAGAAGTGCTAGACATGACCATTATCCTTC
>NC_088220.1:9581800-9584300 GCF_036934945.1 Oncorhynchus masou masou
ACCGAGATACAAATAGTGCCTAAAGATAACAACTGTTTAGAATCAGAGTGTGTACTAACGGACCATGTGTGTGTGTTTGCCCCAATGACCCAGTTAATATGGATTGACTATTGATCTGTTCAGCAATGCCAGATTGCATAGATTGGTAACATCATCTATTATAAAGAATCCATCTGGTTCGACTGAAAAACTCAAATCCAATAGTCACGCTCTAATTTCACTCAGATTGAAATCTTAAAAACCTTAACACTATTGAGTAGAGTGATGAGTCAATGGGCACAGAGAGGCAGAGAGAACCTTATCCCCTTTCTGGTGCACTTCTCTGGACCCTGAGGTGGGGTCTTATGCATCATGCTTTTGAAACAACAACAGTCTAGCTTGAAAAGCGTGAGATATGATGTACTTTTGGACATCACTCCATTAGTACTTATCTTACATAAGACATTAGGTTGGGTCTGAACCCCCCTTTAAACACTAAAGAATCACTACAGCGGCTCAAGAAGAGATTTAATTAGACAACATTGGCTCCTCAAGGCCCGCCTGTGTATAGAGTGTATTTGCAAAGTATTCAGACCCCTTGACTTTTTCCAGATTTTGTTACGTTACAGCGTTATTCAAAAATGGATTAAACTTGTGTTTTCTTTTCTCATCATTCTACACACAATACCCCATAATGACATCACAATACCTCATAATGACATCACAATACCCCATAATGACAAAGAAAAAATAGGTTTTTAGAATGTTAGCAACAACAACAAAAAAATCACATTTACGTAACTTTGGCAACGATTACAGCTTCGAGTCTCCTTGGGTACGATGCTACAAGCTTGGCACATCTGTATTTGGGGAGTTTCTCCCATTATTTTCTGCAGATCCTCTCAAACTCTGTCAGGTTGGATGGGGACCGTCGCTACACAGCTATTTTCAGGTCTCTCCGAGATGTTCGATCGGGTTCAAGTCCGGGCTCTGGCTGGGCCGCTCAAGGACATTGACATTCAGGCCCAAGAGTTCAATCTTGATTTCATCATTCTAGAGAATCTTGTTTCTTATGGTCTGAGTACTTTAGGTGCCTTTTGGCAAACTCCAAGCGGGCTGTCATGTGCCTTTTACTGAGGAGTGGCGTCCGTCTGGCCACTCTACCATAAAGGCCTGATTGGTGGAGTACTGCAGAGATGGTTGTCCTCCTGGAAGTTTCTCTCATCACCATAGAGGAACTCTGGAGCTCTTTCAGATTGACCATCAGGTTCTTGGTCACCTCTCTGACCAAGGCCCTTCTCCCCCGATTGCTCAGTTTGGCCGTGCGGCTCTAGGAAGTGTCTTGTGGTTCCAAACTTCTTCCATTTAAGAATGATGGAGGCAACTGTGTTCTTGGGGACCTTCAATGCTTGTACGCTTGGTCCGCTTCCCTAGATCTGTGCCTCGACACGATCCTGTTTCAGAGATCTACGGACAATTCCTTCAACTTCATGGCTTGGTTTTTGCTCTGACATGCACTGTCAACTGTGGGACCTTATATAGACAGGTATGTGCCTTTGCAAATCATGTCCAATCAATTGAATTTACCACAGGTGCCAACAAGTTGTAGAACAAGTTGTAAAAACATCTCAGGGATTATAAATTGAAACAGTTTGACTTTCATTTGGAGTCTCATAACAAAAGGGTCTGAATACTTATGTAAATAAGGTATTTCTGTTCAAACAAAATGATACATACAAATTTTAAAAAGAGAAGACCCATGGGGTGTAGATGGCTAGCAGGCAGGCTCCACCCTGTTCCTGACTGTTTCATTTAACTAGCCATCGCAAGCATCCACACCGCGAACATCCCAACCGCGAGCATCCCCACCGCGAGCATCCCCACCGCGAGCATCCCCACCCCGAGCATCCCTAAACGGAGCGCATTTACAGAGCGCATTTAGCTAACCAAGGCCCACTGCCCCCTTTTCTCTTTCTTGCTCTCTCTCTCTCTCTCTCTCTCTCTCTCTCTCTCTCTCTCTCTCTCTCTCCCTTTCCCTATCTCTCTGTCTCTCTGTCTCTCTCTCTCCCTCTCTCTCTGTCTCTCTCTCTCTCTCTCTCTCTCTCTCACTCTCTGTCTATCTCTCTCTCTCTGTCTCTCTGTCTCTCTCTCTCTCTGTCTCGGACCTGCCTTGTTCTTCATGATGCTCTCTGCGCTTTTAACGGACCTCTGAGACTATCACAGTGCAGGTGCATTTATACGGAGACTTGATTACACACAGGTGGATTGTATTTATCATCATTAGTCATTTAGGTCAACATTGGATCAGTCAGAGATCCTCACTGAACTTCTGGAGAGAGTTTGCTGCACTGAAAGTAAAGGGGCTGAATAATTTTGCACGCCCAATTTTTCAGTTTTTGATTTGTTAAAAAAGTTTGAAATATCCAATAAATGTCGTTCCACTTCATGATTGTGTCCCACTTGTTGTTGATTCTTCACAAAAAAATACAGTTTTATATCTTTATGTTTGAAGCCTGAAATG
>NC_088220.1:9589300-9664300 GCF_036934945.1 Oncorhynchus masou masou
GCTAATTTAACATGATAAAAAAAATAATGAATACAGTGAAATGTCTGGGCATATAATTAAAACATTCTAGAAATCATTAATCAACTTGGTGCTTGGCTACAGAAGCCTACAGCTTGGCGGTGTACTGGTATTTGTGCATGGCTACAGAAGTCTACAGCTTGGAGGTGTACTGGTATTTGTGCATGGCTACAGAAGTCTACAGCTTGGAGGTGTACTGGTATTTGTGCATGGCTACAGAAGCCTACAGCTTGGCGGTGTACTGGTATTTGTGCATGGCTACAGAAGTCTACAGCTTGGAGGTGTACTGGTATTTGTGCATGGCTACAGAAGTCTACAGCTTGGCGGTGTACTGGTATTTGTGCATGGCTACAGAAGTCTACAGCTTGGCGGTGTACTGGTATTGGTGCGTGGCTACAGAAGCCTACAGCTTGGCGGTGTACTGGTATTGGTGCGTGGCTACAGAAGCCTACAGGTTGGCGGTGTACTGGTATTGGTGCGTGGCTACAGAAGCCTACAGCCCGGCGGTGTACTGGTATTGGTGCGTAGCTACAGAAGCCTACAGCTTGGCGGTGTACTGGTATTGGTGCGTGGCTACAGAAGCCTACAGCTTGGCGGTGTACTGGTATTGGTGCGTGGCTACAGAAGCCTACAGCTTGGCCGTGTACTGGTATTAGTGCGTGGCTACAGAAGCCTACAGCTTGGCGGTGTACTGGTATTTGTGCATGGCTACAGAAGTCTACAGCTTGGCGGTGTACTGGTATTGGTGCATGGCTACAGAAGCCTACAGCTTGGCGGTGTACTGGTATTTGTGCATGGCTACAGAAGCCTACAGCTTGGCGGTGTACTGGCATTGGTGCGTGGCTACAGAAGCCTACAGCTTGGCGGTGTACTGGCATTTGTGCATGGCTACAGAAGTCTACAGCTTGGTGGTGTACTGGTATTGGTGCGTGGCTACAGAAGCCTACAGCTTGGCGGTGTACTGGTATTTGTGCATGGCTACAGAAGTCTACAGCTTGGCGGTGTACTGGTATTTGTGCATGGCTACAGAAGCCTACAGCTCTTATCAATGGCTCTTATCAATAGCTCTCATCAATAGCTCTCATCAATAGCTCTTGTCAATAGCTCTTATCAACGGCTCTTATCAATGGCTCTTATCAATGGCTCTTATCAATAGCTCTTATCAATAGCTCTTATCAATAGCTCTGTTACGGATACCAGTATCCTGTGTGTGTATCCTGTGTGTGTGTTTTCTCTCCTTCTCCCCTCACAGGTGAAAATCATCACTCCCCAATCAGTCAACAATCAATCATCAATCAGAAGACACACCTCCTCCTGTTTCCTACCCAATCACAGTTCCTTTCCCTTGGTTTAAAAAGCCTGTCAGTTGTTGGCTCTTGAGCTCAATCTCTCTGTAAATGCCATGTCTGTAGGTCTCTGTGTTTCATTCTCTCGTTGTGTATTAACCTCTCTTTTGTTTGAGCACCTCCATAGCACTTTCATCACCTGTGAGTATTGTTTTGGTGTTTGTGTTTGATTGCTGGTGGGAAAAGGGGAAACCAAGACAAGTCGCCCATGGGCCTACACTACCCGTAGGTAGACTTTGTTAAATACACTAGTTAGAACTGGGCGGACCACCCAGGTATTTTTGGTTAGTTAGTTAGCTGTTAAAGTAGGCTAGTCTAGCTTAGGGGTGTTTTTGAATACTTATTGTTTCTTTCCTTGGGTCCAGCTCAGCCCCTTTTCCTGCTTCCCCCCATTACTGTGTTTTCAAATAAACCTTGAGTTTGACGGTGGATTTCAGTTGTCCTGGTTATTTCGTTCACACTTTTGCTTTGTCGCTGTTATAATTTGCATGAGTTATGTTACGGGTCTCATTACCATCCCCCCCCTAGACTGTCGGGCCAAAAAGGGATCCGTAACATAAGTGGGGGCTTGTCCGGGATCTGTCATAACTGACACCCATGCCGCTCATGTAGATTGTGATAGTGGTATAGTTCAGTGTTGAGTGTCATAGCTGAAGTAGCATTAGTGTTTGCTATTTTCTTTGGCACTTGTGAAGTAGTGTAAAATGACTACTTTTGATTTGAAATCCTTTTTGGATAACCCTTTGTGGGAGGTTTTTGATAAATGTCGTAGAGTTGATTTAATGACCTTGGCTGACCATTATTCAGTCTCGATTCTACAGAATGTAGTTAAGTATGAGGTTAAAAAGCTGGTGTTAAATGTATTGTTGGAAGAGCAGGTGCTTGTTTTACCGCTGCCTGAACCTACTACCCCTGTAGCGGATGTTGCTGCTCCTGTAAGCCCATTGGTGTCTGATAATGAGGGCGGGGCTAAAACACCAGCCACATTGTCCCGTTTTGATCCACTCTCCCCACTGTCAAACGGTGATGCCAGGAGGGATGTCCGTTTAGCACAGTTCCAACTGGAGGCGGAAGAGAGCCCAAATTAGGCAAGAGACTCTCCAGTTGGAGATGTGTAAAATTGAGGCAGAAAAATAAAGAGAACAATGACATTTGGAGATGTGTAAAATTGAGGCAGACAGAGAACAAAGGCAGTTGGAGTTCAAAATGCGCCAGATGGAACTGGAGGCAGAGACAGCAAGGCTAGCCTTTGTTCCTACTGTGCCTGTTTGTGAGCCGTCCTCACCATCTGTGTCCTCAAACACGTTTGACATTAGTAGGCAGATTGCCTTAGTACCTTTGTTCAGAGAGTCAGAGGTTGACTCCTATTTTTGTGTATTTGAGCATATAGCTGTAGCATTGAAATGGCCTGAAGAGGTATGGTGTCTATTACTTCAGTGTAAATTAACTGGTAAAGCCCAAGAGGTTTTGTCAGCACTACCTCTGGAGGACAGATTGAATTATGAAGTGGTCAAAGCTATTGTTCTTCGTGCCTATGAGCTTGTGCCTGAGGCATACCGACAGAGATTTAGGTCTCATAGAAAGTCTTCTAGTAAGACTTATGTGGAATTTGCTAGAGACAAGGGAAATCTGTTTGATAAATGGCATGCTGCTAGTAAGGTAACTGATTTCAACTCTCTCCGGGAGTTAATCTTGTTGGAAGAGTTTGAAAATTGCTTTATAAGTGACCTTTATAATGGGTAACGATATTGCCGGAGGAAAGGTAGTACCCGTATTGGATAAAAGTGACCACTCTCTCTCCAATGAGCTGGCACAGAGTTATCCACGTGTTCCCCGCTTGTGCTGTCACTCGTGCTCAGGCACGACAAGAGGGTGATGAGAGATTTGTCGAACACTGTTCTGTTCAAAGAGGTTGATCAAGAGGATGGATTGTGTGATACCTCTGAGAAGCTGATCACCTCTGACAAACAGCCCAGGAAAGAATCAAAGAACGTTGAACTTATTGCTGATGCAATACAGTTACCAGTCACTCGTGAGCAGCTGATTGCTAACCAAAAGGTTGACAACAAGCTTGCTAAATGTTTTTCTAGTGTTGTCTCATTGGAAGATGTGAAGAAGAAGAACGTGGCTTACTTCATTGATGGTAATCTCCTCATGCGTAAATGGAAATCCCATGTTGACGCGTGTGGAGATTGGAATGCTGTTTACCAAATAGTGATTCCTACAGCCTTTCAACAAAATGTGTTATCCCTTGCTCATGATCACCAGTGGTCTGGTCATTTAGGAATCACAAAGACTTATGATCGGATCCTTCGACATTTCTTTTGGCCGGGTTTAAAACAAGATGTGGCTCAGTTCTGTCGGACATGCCACACATGTCAGATAACAGGAAAACCAAATCAGGTTATTCCTCCCGCTCCTCTTTGTCCCATACCTGTCATAGGTGAACCATTCGAGCATGTGGTGGTTGATTGTGTCGGACCGTTACGGAAGACAAAATCGGGTAACCAGTTTTTGTTAACGATTATGTGTATGGCTACAAGATACCCCGAGGCCATTCCTCTGAGAAGGATTACAGCCCCGGTAGTGAGTAAAGCCTTAATAAAATTCTTCACGACATTCGGGTTACCTAAGGTGGTACAAAGCGATCAAGGTACCAATTTCCTATCCAAGCTCTTCAAGCAGGTGTTAAAATCCTTGTCAATTATTCACCGTGTGTCAAGCGCCTATCACCCAGAGTCTCAGGGTGCACTTAAAAGATGGCATCAGACACTGAAGTCTATGCTACGTAAATATTGTTTGGAATCTGAGAAAGATTGGCATGAGGGAGTTCCTCTAGTTTTGTTTGCTGCTCGTGAAACTGTGCAGGAGTCCCTAGGTTTCAGCCCGGCTGAACTAATGTTTGGTCACACAGTGAGAGGACCAATGAAAGTCCTTAAAGAACAGTTCTTGTCCCAAGAGTTGTGTACAGGAGACGAGAATGTGTTGGACTACGTTAGTCGCTTTCGTGAGCGCCTACACCAAGCTTGTGCTCTCGCAGAGGAGCATGAAAAGACACTATGATAAAGAGGCTGTTTCTCGTCCACTACAGCCAGGTGACCAAGTACTGGTGTTATTACCTGTTCCAGGATCTTCACTGTCAGCTCGTTTCTCTGGTCCTTATTTAATTGAAAAGAAAATAAGTGAAACTGACTATTGTCGTTCTTTTAAGGTAACGTAACGCAATCAACCTGCTAGCTAGCCAGCTAGCCCCCGAATAGCAGCACTGTAGAAACTATTACATTCGACGGAACGACTTGATTAGTGTAGTGTCAACATCGCAGCCACTACCAGCTAGCCTACAAAGTCAACAACGCAGCCACTGCCAGCTAGCCTACTCCAGCAGTACTGTAGCATTTCAATCATTTTAGTCAATAAGATTCTTGCTACGTAAGCTTAACTTTCTGAACATTCGAGACGTGTAGTCCACTTGTCATTCCAATCTCCTTTGCATTAGCGTAGCCTCTTCTGTAGCCTGTCAACTATGTGTCTATCTATCCCTGTTCTCTCCTCTCTGAACAGACCATACAAACGCTCCACACTGCGTGGCCGCGGCCACCCTAATCTGGTGGTCCCAGCGCGCACGACCCACGTGGAGTTCCAGGTCTCCGGTAGCCTCTGGAACTGCCGATCTGCGGCCAACAAGGCAGAGTTCATCTCAGCCTATGCCTCCCTCCAGTCCCTCGACTTCTTGGCACTGACGGAAACATGGATCACCACAGAACACTGCTACTCCTACTGCTCTCTCTTCGTCCGCCCACGTGTTCTCGCACACCCCGAGAGCTTCTGGTCAGCGGGGTGGTGGCACCGGGATCCTCATCTCTCCCAAGTGGTCATTCTCTCTCTCTCCCCTTACCCATCTGTCTATCGCCTCCTTTGAATTCCATGCTGTCACAGTTACCAGCCCTTTCAAGCTTAACATCCTTATCATTTATCGCCCTCCAGGTTCCCTCGGAGAGTTCATCAATGAGCTTGATGCCTTGATAAGCTCCTTTCCTGAGGACGGCTCACCTCTCA
Source organism: Oncorhynchus masou masou (assembly GCF_036934945.1). Classification (NCBI taxonomy): domain Eukaryota; kingdom Metazoa; phylum Chordata; class Actinopteri; order Salmoniformes; family Salmonidae; genus Oncorhynchus; species Oncorhynchus masou. Next base: position 9,594,721 of record NC_088220.1, read on the forward strand.
CAGTCCTGGGTGACTTTAACCTCCCCACGTCTACCTTTGACTCATTCCTCTCTGCCTCCTTCTTTCCACTCCTCTCCTCTTTTGACCTCACCCTCTCACCTTCCCCCTACTCACAAGGCAGGCAATACGCTCGACCTCATCTTTACTAGATGCTGTTCTTCCACTAACCTCATTGCAACTCCCCTCCAAGTCTCCGACCACTACCTTGTATCCTTTTCCCTCTCGCTCTCATCCAACACTTCCCACACTGCCCCTACTCGGATGGTATCGCGCCGTCCCAACCTTCGCTCTCTCTCCCCCGCTACTCTCTCCTCTTCCATCCTATCATCTCTTCCCTCTGCTCATACCTTCTCCAACCTATCTCCTGATTCTGCCTCCTCAACCCTCCTCTCTTCCCTTTCTGCATCCTTTGACTCTCTATGTCCCCTATCCTCCAGGCCGGCTCGGTCCTCCCCTCCCGCTCCGTGGCTCGATGACTCATTGCGAGCTCACAGAACAGAGCTCCGGGCAGCCGAGCGGAAATGGAGGAAAACTCGCTCCCTGCGGACCTGGCATCCTTTCACTCCCTCCTCTCTACATTTTCCTCCTGTCTCTGCTGCTAAAGCCACTTTTTACCACTCTAAATTCCAAGCATCTGCCTCTAACCCTAGGAAGCTCTTTGCCACCTTCTCCTCCCTCCTGAATCCTCCTCCCCCTCCCCCCCCTCCTCCCTCTCTGCAGATGACTTCGTCAACCATTTTGAAAAGAAGGTCGACGACATCCGATCCTCGTTTGCTAAGTCAAACGACACCGCTGGTTCTGCTCACACACTGCCCTACCCTGTGCTCTGACCTCTTTCTCCCCTCTCTCTCCAGATGAAATCTCGCTTCTTGTGACGGCCGGCCGCCCAACAACCTGCCCGCTTGACCCTATCCCCCCCTCTCTTCTCCAGACCATTTCCGGAGACCTTCTCCCTTACCTCACCTCGCTCATCAACTCATCCCTGACCGCTGGCTACGTCCCTTCCGTCTTCAAGAGAGCGAGAGTTGCACCCCTTCTGAAAAAACCTACACTCGACCCCTCCGATGTCAACAACTACAGACCAGTATCCCTTTCTTTTCTCTCCAACTCTTGAACGTGCCGTCCTTGGCCAGCTCTCCCGCTATCTCTCTCAGAATGACCTTCTTGATCCAAATCAGTCAGGTTTCAAGACTAGTCATTCAACTGAGACTGCTCTTCTCTGTATCACGGAGGCGCTCCGCACTGCTAAAGCTAACTCTCTCTCCTCTGCTCTCATCCTTCTAGACCTATCGGCTGCCTTCGATACTGTGAACCATCAGATCCTCCTCTCCACCCTCTCCGAGTTGGGCATCTCCGGCGCGGCCCACGCTTGGATTGCGTCCTACCTGACAGGTCGCTCCTACCAGGTGGCGTGGCGAGAATCTGTCTCCTCGCCACGCGCTCTCACCACTGGTGTCCCCCAGGGCTCTGTTCTAGGCCCTCTCCTATTCTCGCTATACACCAAGTCACTTGGCTCTGTCATAACCTCACATGGTCTCTCCTATCATTGCTATGCAGACGACACACAATTAATCTTCTCCTTTCCCCCTTCTGATGACCAGGTGGCGAATCGCATCTCTGCATGTCTGGCAGACATATCAGTGTGGATGACGGATCACCACCTCAAGCTGAACCTCGGCAAGACGGAGCTGCTCTTCCTCCCGGGGAAGGACTGCCCGTTCCATGATCTCGCCATCACGGTTGACAACTCCATTGTGTCCTCCTCCCAGAGCGCTAAGAACCTTGGCGTGATCCTGGACAACACCCTGTCGTTCTAAACCAACATCATGGCGGTGGCCCGTTCCTGTAGGTTCATGCTCTACAACATCCGCAGAGTACGACCCTGCCTCACACAGGAAGCGGCGCAGGTCCTAATCCAGGCACTTGTCATCTCCCGTCTGGATTACTGCAACTCGCTGTTGGCTGGGCTCCCTGCCTGTGCCATTAAACCCCTACAACTCATCCAGAACGCCGCAGCCCGTCTGGTGTTCAACCTTCCCAAGTTCTCTCACGTCACCCCGCTCCTCCTCTCTCCACTGGCTTCCAGTTGAAGCTCGCATCCGCTACAAGACCATGGTGCTTGCCTACGGAGCTGTGAGGGGAACGGCACCGCAGTACCTCCAGGCTCTGATCAGGCCCTACACCCAAGCAAGGGCACTGCGTTCATCCACCTCTGGCCTGCTCGCCTCCCTACCACTGAGGAAGTACAGTTCCCGCTCAGCCCAGTCAAAACTGTTCGCTGCTCTGGCCCCCCAATGGTGGAACAAACTCCCTCACGACGCCAGGACAGCGGAGTCAATCACCACCTTCCGGAGACACCTGAAACCCCACCTCTTCAAGGAATACCTAGGATAGGATAAGTAATCCTTCTCACCCCCCCCCTCCCCCTTAATGATTTAGATGCACTATTGTAAAGTGGCTGTTCCACTGGATGTCAGAAGGTGAATTCACCAATTTGTAAGTCGCTCTGGATAAGAGCGTCTGCTAAATGACTTAAATGTAAATGTATGTGCTTCAAACTCCTGATAGACAACGCCAATCTCGTGTGTGTCACATTAACATGTTGAAAGCTTACCACACCCGAACCATCACACAGTTAGAGAGTTCAAAAACAGAGTAAGGTACTGCTGTCTCCTCTGCTACTACTGCGATGATAGTGGACTGTCATATTGATGATGATGGCTTGGAGTTGCACAATACTCAGCAGCAGTGTGTTAGATTGCCCAACTCAGAAATGCTGCTGTCTATCCAGTCAGGTCTGGTTCATGTAACGGATGAACAGGCCAATGATATTGTGAGGCTGCTACAGTTTTCCATGTCTCTTTAATGATGTTCCTACTCGCACAAACGTGTTGGAACATGACATTAATGTTGGAAATGCTACACCTATCAAGCAACACCCATATCGTATCAATGCTTCCAAGAGGAAGATAATGAGGGATGAGGTGAAATATTTGTTGGAGAATGACCTGGCTAAGCCAAGTTCCAGCCCTTGGAGTTCTCCTTGCATTCTGGTTCCTAAACCTGATGGTACTTCCAGATTATGTACGGATTATCGAAAGGTAAATTCTGTCACAATGCCAGATTCGTACCCGTTACCCAGACTGGACGACTGTATTGACACTATTGGTGCTGCTGGGTATGTAACGAAGTTGGACTTCTTAAATGGTTACTGGCAGGTTCCGTTAACTTCACGTGCTTCTGAGATTTCTGCCTTTGTGACCCCAGACAACTTCCTACAGTACTCAGTCATGGCTTTTGGGATGTGAAATGCACCTGCCACTTTCCAAAAACTGGTTAACTCCGTATTAGCTGGCGTTCCTAATTGTAGTGCATACCTTGATGACCTAGTGATTTATTCGTCTGAGTGGTCAGATCATGTTGACTCTCTAAGGGTAGTATGTGAACGGTTGGCAGCTGCTTCTCTAACCCTGAACTTGGCAAAGTGCGAGTTTGGGAAGGCTACTGTTACCTATCTCGGTAAAGAGGTTGGCCATGGACAGATGCACCCTGTTGATGCCAAGGTCTTGGCTATAACTGCATTCCCTGCACCTACCACCAGTCGAGAGCTACACCGCTTTTTAGGGATGGTTGGCTTTTTAGGGATGGTTGGCTACTAACGTAGCGGTAGTTGCTCCATTGACCGATTTGCTCAGTCCGGCTAGATCATTTGTATGGTCCCCTGATTGTAAGAGAGCTTTTGAATCTGCGAAAGCACTCTTATGTAGTACCCCTGTATTTGCTGCTCCGGATTTTGAACAACCGTTCAAACTTGAGGTAGATGCTAGTGCCAGAGGTGCTGGTGCTGTTCTACTGCAGCAGGACAAGAGTGGAGTAGATCATCCCGTTTGTTTGACATTTATTACATTTACGGGAAAAATAACAAACTATGCGATAATAGAACAAGAAGCTCTTGCTTTGTTGTTGGCTCTGCAATACTTTGAAGTATATATTGGTTCCAGTGCCCTACCAGTGACTGTATATACTGACCATAACCCCTTAGTGTTTCTCCACCGGATGTACAACCAGAACCAGCGCCTTATGCGTTGGGCGCTGATTGTACAGAATTATAATTTGGAGATCCGCCGCAAAAAGGGTTCTGACAATGTATTGGCAGATGCTTTGTCTCGTGTGTAATGATTTTTGTATGTTTTGAAAGGTTGACTTTGTTGTTGATCTTGTGAGTATTCATTGAAATACTGTGGTCGCAATCCCTAGGGTTGCTCTTTTAAGGGTGGGAGTGTTACGGATACCAGTATCCTGTGTGTGTGTGTGTGTGTGTGTTTTCTCTCCTTCTCCCCTCACAGGTGAAAATCATCACTCCCCAATCAGTCAACAATCAATCATCAATCGGAAGACACACCTCCTTCTGTTTCCTACCCAATCACAGTTCCTTTCCCTTGGTTTAAAAACCTTGTCAGTAGTTTGCTCTAGAGCTCAATCTCTCTGTAAATGCCATGTCTGTAGGTCTCTGTGGGTCACTCTCTTGTTGTGTATTAACCTCTCTTTTGTTTGAGCACCTCCATAGCACTTTGTCATCACCTGTGAGTATTGTTTTGGTTATGGTGTTTGTGTTTGATTGCTGGTGGGAAAAGGGGAAACCAAGACAAGTCGCCCATGGGCATACACTACCCGTAGGTAGACTTTGTTAAATACACTAGTTCAAACTGGGCGGACCACCCACTGTATTTTTAGTTAGTTAGTTGTTAAAGTAGGCTAGTCTAGCTTAGGGGTGTTTTTGAATACTTATTGTTTCTTTCCTTGGGTCCAGCTCAGCCCCTTTTCCTGCTTCCCCCCACTACTGTGTGTTTTCAAATAAACCTTGAGTTTGACGGTAGATTTCAGTTGTCCTGGTTATTTCGTTCACACTTTTACTTTGTCACTATTATAATTTGCATGAGTTATGTTACGGGTCTCATTACCATCCCCCCCCTAGACTGTCGGGCCAAAAAGGGATTCGTAACAAGCTCTCATCAACAGCTCTTATCAATGTGTAAATGACAGTCATGGAGAATGGTGTTATTTCTATCAGGAAAACAAAGTAGATGCTGTTCCACTTGGAGCCAACCGGTTTCTGGACCTTATTCATCGTTTCATCGCTCGTAAAGTTGGTGGAATAAAGTCAAGGTCAGAATAGATTTATCTGTCGATGCACCTCATGCTTAACTTCAAGGTGAGAAAACGCATAGAAAGAAAAGTACATAAAAGGGAATTGCGTTCCTTTTGAACAGGCCTGGGATTGACTGAACAGGCCTGGGATTGACTGAACAGGCCTGGGATTGACTGAACAGGCCTGGGATTGACTGACTAGGCCTGGGATTGACTGACTAGGCCTGGGATTGACTGACTAGGCCTGGGATTGACTGAACAGGCCTGGGATTGACTGACTAGGCCTGGGATTGACTGAACAGGCCTGGGATTGACTGAACAGGCCTGGGATTGACTGAACAGGCCTGGGATTGACTGACTAGGCCTGGGATTGACTGACTAGGCCTGGGATTGACTGAACAGGCCTGGGATTGACTGAACAGGCCTGGGATTGAACCAGTTAAAAAACACCCTCATCCTTCTATTTGTCCCAGCATCGTAAAGGGGCATGGTGATCATTAGTCATAATCATAAACACAGTCACTTTTTAAAACATTAACTATTCAGCGCTGTTCAACATTAATTATTTCAATGCAGCCGCTCCACAACAGTAGTTGTCATATCAGAAGTAGGGAGGAGAGGGAATGGATGGATCCAGTTCGAGTGGTGGTGGGTGTGGAAGAATGCAGTGAGTGTGTGTGTGAGAGGGTGCGGTTGAGTCAGAGGGATCTCTCTCTTCTCTACTCTTGGCTTGTTGGGACGGGGAAGGAGGGTTGCCTGTCTGCCCGTCTGTCTGTCAGGCCCGTTGGGCACCCAAGGACAATGGGCAACAGTGAGTCCAGCGACTGTCTGGATGGCTCTCTGCTCTTAATGTCCCCCGTAGCAGGATGGCTGGGGATGGTTGACTGGCTGGAAAGCTGGATGAGGCTCCACACGGAGTCATGTCCCAGTCCCACACCATAACAACCCCACTACTACCTGATTGGATGGATGCACTGCTGTCTTCTGAACCCATTATAGAGAGAGAGGATTACATCTGCAGCCCTCATTTGCTTGTTTGCCTGTTCCCTCCCAAAGCCTCTATATACATAGTCTCTCCCAGTCTTATCATGCATTTGGGAAATGATTTAATATATAGGCTGAATTGAGTTTTAATTGAATTTAGGTACATCTTCATAATGGCTGACAATCAATACACAAGTTATTTACATTAGTCATTATTATGAAATATTACAATTGGAATTTACAGGAACTTTGTAGAAAATATGATGCTGATGCGTCATGGCAACGTGGTTGATTCACCTCGGGTCCTGTCACAGTCATTTCTGGAGAGAAAAAAATGGTTTTGAGCCATGCATAAAAAGACTGTTTTATTAGAGTCTGGTAGATGGTAGATGGTAGTGGTAGAGCTTCAGTTTCCTCGCTGCCAAGTAGCTGCTTTTAAAAGTAGAAAGAAATGGGAAGAAATATAAACAAAACTCCAAGAACAAAGTACAGTGTCAGGAAAAATGATTTGTATATTATTTCCTTCAACGAATTTAAGATTGAGTTTTTTTATAACCTGGCCACGGTACCTGTTAGTTAGACTGCAAAAAACAACAATAGACCCATTTAAATATATAATTCATTCATAATATTTATACATCTGGCTTTTCATGAATATTTAGTTTATAAAAATGGACCATGTCCTTTTCAACATGATTTTTAAAACATATCTACAATTCATCAAAACATAAAACCTAATCACAATGGAACGTGTCAAAGTTGTAGAACCAATAAACTCTATTGATATGATTGTGGATTACTAGATTTATGCAGGAACTTTCATTGCAATGAAAGATGGGCTTAGCTCTCTTGATGTCCATCAATGTAAATAAGCACCCCCCTGGGTAATAAATAAATAAAGCAAACCTCTCACCCCTTGATGCCGCCCACACTGGCAATGCAGAGGCAAGGGTTACGCAGTACTGTCTCTCTCTTTTAAACCAGGGCAGTTTGATGTGATGGACTACTAGATTCTGTCAGTACAACAAAGTAAGATCAAAAAACACTTGGCAGGTTCAAGATCCATGGTATCATACCTTTCACATATGAAACCTTCATGGTCGTACCATATCTTTTACATATGAAACCTTCATGGGAACTTCAATGGCCAGAATGGATGATGGGTCATGATCTCTAGGTAAAAGGTCACGAACCCACAAATTGGCAGGACAGAAACGGCAACACTGAAGACCCATTGGAATGTCCATAGAGAAGAGTGCCCCCTATTGACCATCTGCGGTACTATCACTTACAGTAGCCCATTGTTGTTGGTCCCCAATCGAACCCCAAACTCAGCCTAAGCTACAGTATGGGGGGTGAGTTCTGCAGACACTGCTACACAGAAGGAAAAAACCTCAACTAGTTAAAAACTCAAATGCTTTGTGCTCCATCGATAAAGATGGAGACGCAGCAGAAATGAAATAGAAGCATGCTTTTTAAAGAATGTTTTTTGTATTACAATAACTACAGGAAAATAGTTTAATCACGGATGAACCCCTTTAAACCCCTCGAGGAAAGGTTTCCTGGATGCAGATAGCTCGGCTATGAACAAAATACATAGACTAAAACTAAACAAATCCTTAAAGTATATGCAAAACACAAGCATAAATATTTGATCCACAGAGAGTTAAGCTACAAATGACAAATATTAGAGTGATATATTGACATTTCTTCAGGATTAGGCACCATGTCTGTCTGTCTTGTCTTTTTAAAATCTCTCCTCTGTTGACGTGTCAGTCAGTCATTAGAGGTTATTCCCAGATCATAAGAGTGTCATGGCAGATAGATGCTGTAGAAGAAGTGTTCGGGTGTAGAGCTCCTTCCTTCCAAAACTATTTTTCTCACATTTCTTTAATACTGAATCAGCAAAATAATAGGTGCGCTCTCTCTCTCCCTCTCTCTCTCCCCTCTCTCTCTCTCTCTCTCTCTCATCAATGATATCCCTCCATCCATCTCTCCTTAGTGAGCGTAGTAGAGCCAGTAGATCACGTTAAAGAAGGAAAACACGGTAGGGAAGATCATCCTGGACCACTTGTCGATAGAGTTCACATCAGCCAGGTCAGGGATGTTGACCTTGAGCTGCGAGGCCCGTCTCCGTAGGCGGGACTTCTTCTGGGTGGCGTGGCGCTCCAGGGCGCTGTGAGGTCCGCCACCGTAGTTCTGTCGGGCCATGGCGGCCCTGCGGTACTGCAGTGTGGAGCTGTCGTAGGCCAGCATGGTGTTGCGCGGGTCACCCAGACCCCCAGGGCCCAGGGACCTGGACAGCTCAGGAGGAACACCCCCCATCTCGTTCTTCATCTCCAGGGAACCAAACAGGATGTTGTCATCAGTCAGGGAGGTGGTCATCTATGATAGGAGGATGGGGGGAGGAAGAGGAGGGGCCGTGAGAGGAAGTGAATGTAGGCAAGGTTCATACGTCATCATAATCTATCCTTACTTAAAATATTTCAAAGATGGCTATATTTACAGATAGATAAAATGAGGCATGGTTCATAGGTCATCTTATTCTTAAATAATCTATGTTCACTTAAAATACTTGAAAGGTCTATCTTTATGGTTAATTAAAAGGCACTATGTGTGTGTGTTTCAATAAGAATGTGTTTTTCTCTTAGTTATTAATTGACGGGTTCATCACGTACAGTATTGTTCTGTGTACTAATGGGTCACATTTGATTTACAGTAGCAATGTAGAGCATAGTGTATTTACCATAAAATGTCATATTTAATTATAGATTATATTTATATAAATCAATAGCTAGTCATTATACATAAGTATATGAAGATACAATATATATATATATATATATATATATATATATATATATATATATATATATATATATATATATGTATATACACACACACAGTGTACCTGTCAAATGTTTGAACACACGTACTCATTCAAGAGTTTTTCTTTATTTGTACTATTCTCTACATTGTAGAATAATAAAACTATGAAATAACACATATGGAATCAAGTAGCAACCAAAAAAGTGTTAAACAAATCAAAATATATTTTATATTTGAGATTCTTCAAACTAGCCACCCTTTGCCTTGATGACAGCTTTGCATACTCTTTGCATTCTCTCAACCAGCTTCATGAGGTAGTCACCTGGAATGCATTTAAATTAACAGGCGTGCCTTGTTAAAAGTTAATTTGTGGAATATCTTTCCTTCTTTCCTTCTTAATGCATTTCAGCCAATCTGTTTTGTTGTGACAAGGTAGGGATGGTATACAGAAAAAATACCAAGTCCACATTATGGAACAGCTCAAATAAGCAAAGAGAAATGATTGTCCATCATTACTTTAAGATGGTCAGTCAATCCAGAAAAGTTTCTTCAAGTGCAGTCACAAAAACCTTCAAGCGCTATGATGAAACTGTCTCACATGAGGACCGCCACAGGAAAGGAAGAGTTACCTCGGCTGCAGAGGATAAGTTCATTAGTTATCAGCCTCAGAAATTTCAGCCCAAATAAATGCTTCACAGAGTTCAAGTAACCGACACATCTCAACCTCAACTGTTCAGAGGAGACTGTGTAAATCAGGCCGTCATGGTCAAATTGCTGCAAAGAAACCACCACTAAAGGGCACCAATAAGAAGAAGAGACTTGCTTGGGTCAAGAAACATGAGCAATGGACATTAAACCGGTGGGAATCTGTCCTTTGGTCTGATGAGTCAAAATTTGAGATTTTTTGTTTCAACCGCGGTGTCTTAGTGAGATGCAGTGTAGGTGAACGGATGATCTCCGCATGTGTGATTCCCACTGTGAAGCATGGAGGAGGAGGTGTGATGGTGTCGGGGTGCTTTGCTGGTGACACTGTCTGTGATTTATGTAGAATTCAAGACACACCTTACCAGCATGGCTACCACGGCATTCTGCAGCGATACGCCATTACATCTGGTTTGCACTTAGTGGGACTACAATTTGTTTTTCAACAGGACAATGACCCAACAAACCTCTAAGCTGTTTAAGGGCTATTTGACCAAGAAGAAGAGTGATGAGTGCTGCATCAGATGACCCATCCTCCACAATCACCTAACCTCAACGCAATTGAGATGGTTTGGGATGAGTTGGACCGCAGAGTGAAGGAAAAGCAGCCAACAAGTGCTCAGCATATGTGGGAACTCCTTCAAGATGGTTGGAAAAGCGTTCCAGGTGAAGCTAGTTGAGAGAATGTCAAGAGTGTGCAAAGTGTCAACAAGGCAAAGGGTTGGCTACTTTGAAGAATTGTTGGTTACTACATGATTCCATGTGTTATTTCATTGTTTTGATGTCTTCATTATTATTCTAATGTAGAAAATAGTTTTTAAAAAATAAAGAAAAACTCTTGAATGAGTAGGTGTGTCCAAACGTTTGACTGGTACTGTATGCCTGTATATAAATACAAATCAACAGTTTCTCATGGAGAAATCATCTTCATTGTCATGTCATAATTTCAGCCAGCATGTGGTTAACATTCTGTCTCGTCAGAACAAGACAAACCAAGTAAACAAACAATGTAAACAAAAGGAAGAAATGTGATAAAAGGTTGAGAGAAACAGTAATAAGGAAATATTGCAAAGATGAAGGAGAGGTTAAGGTTGATATTTCAGGGGTCAAAGGTAGGTTTAGGTGAGGAGAGACGTTGTGAACACTGAGGAAGTGGATCGGATCAGAAGTTTCTTCATCCATAGCCTGACTTCTGAAGCAAACAAAACATCTCTAACTAAAAAAAAGATGTTCAAACTTAGTAGTTGAAAAACTAATTCTCAATGATATCTGTTGTTTGTATACTCTGTTTCAAGGCCCCTCAGTTGGACAAAACTCAGAATGAGAAATAAACGTCTCTCTTTTTCTTCTCTGTTAGGCTGAGCGATAATATGTCACTAACCATCTCATTTCCATTCAATTGCTTCACTTGTTATTTAGGAGTGTTATCAATTGACCTCAGATATACATTTTTCTGTCACACCAATATTAACTTTGGAGTAGCTTGCAATTACAACCAGCATTTCCTGACCCTTAATTTTTTAGGTTTCCCATCAATTTAAGGTGTATCATATTTTGACTGAGATGTAGGTTTGCGTCCCAAACGCTGTAGTTGACTTAACAATGACGTTGACGTGTTTGTCAGGAAAATGCATGAAGAGCAAATCAAGAGAAGGGGAAAAAAACACAATGGTGGGAAGTGATGATTAAAGTTGCCTTTAAAAATCTATAGAATCAAATTAAAGAAATGCACAAAAAATACTACAGTATTTTCCTCTGATCGGCGGAGTTGATTCAGATTGATGACATTTGTTAAAGTTTTGACTTTCAAAACCTTCCAGTACCTTATTTCTTTGCTCGCCTAGTCCTAATGCGGCATCGTCCACAAAGATGGGATCCCACATCGTGTCATACGCGTCAATTTCCCTCTGTTTCATTCTGGCATACAGAGCATCATCTCTCTGAACTACATTTCCCACCATCCACTGCAAGCATACAAAATCAGCACTGTTACCATGGAGAAATCGCAGCTTGCTGTCAGATGTTGTCAGATCCTGGTCTAACTATTAAAGATGTATTTTCATTGAACTGTGGTTGATAGATACACATGGCTACACCAATGGGACAGGGAGGTGTAGTTGAGCCCTAGTAAAAGGACATCAAGTCAACAGTTGATCACAGAAGCATCACATAAACCTTGAGAGAAAGAATAACCTGTGTTCTCCAACTGCATCCGACACCACATTACACCATCAACACAACCTCTCTAGACAATCTGTCCCTACTCCCTTCCTATCCGGAGACACCTACCTTATTGGGGTCGGGTCGGAGTTTCTCGTTGTTGACGACGGCTAGTTTCTCCGCGGCCCTCTTCTGCCTCTGGGGCCCCCGTCCGAAGAAGATGTAGTTGACGAAGGCGTACTCCAGCAGGGCCAGGAAGACAAACACGAAGCAGCCCATCAGGTACATGTCTATGGCCTTGACGTAGGGGATCTTAGGGAGCGTCTCTCTCAGATGGGTGTTGATGGTAGTCATGGTCAACACCGTGGTGATACCTGGAGATCACATTTTACCTTTACAATCACTGCAATCACCAAAATAATGGATCAATTATTATGGGTCAGGTGTGTGTCAGGTGTGTCTCAGGTGTGTGTCAGGTGTGTTTCAGGTGTGTGTCAGGTGTCTCAGGTGTGTCTCAGGTGTGTCTCGTGTGTCTCAAGTGTGTCTCAGGGCTATGTCAGGTGTGTTTCATGTGTGTGTCAGGTGTGTGTCATGTGTGAGGTGTGTGTCATGTGTGTGTCAGGTGTGTGTCATGTGTGTGTCAGGTGTGTGTCAGGTGTGTCTCAGGTGTGTCTCGTGTGTCTCAGGTGTGTCTCAGGGCTATGTCAGGTGTGTTTCATGTGTGTGTCAGGTGTGTGTCTAGTGTGTCTCAGGTGTGTCTCAGGTGTGTCTTAGGTGTCTCAGGTCTGTCTCAGCTGTGTCTCAGGTGTGTCTCTGGTGTGTCTCAGGTGTGTGTCGGGTGTGTCTCAGGTGTGTGTCAGGTGTGTTTCAGGTGTGTGTCAGGTGGGTCTCAGGTGTCTCAGGTGTGTCTCAGGTGTGTCTCAGCTGTGTCTCAGGTGTGTGTCAGGTGGGTCTCAGGTGTCTCAGGTGTGTGTCAGGTGTGTTTCAGGTGTGTGTCAGGTGTGTGTCAGGTGTGTATCAGGTGTGTCTCAGGTGTGTATCAGCTGTGTCTAGTGTGTCTCAGGTGTGTGTCTCAGGTGTGTGTCTCAGGTGTGTCTCAGGTGTGTGTCAGGTGTGTCTCAGGTGTGTGTCAGGTGAGTATCAGGTGTGTCTCGGGTGTGTGTCTCGGGTGTGTGTGTGTCAGGTGTTCTAAGGAGTCTAAATCAGCTACAGTTTCTATCTGATTCCTCCTGGTACAGGGTCACAGGAACCAGCCAACTGTGACATGAGTAGTAAACAAGTGCATAGTAGCGTTGTAGTTTGGCAGCTTTATAGACCTAATTAACCCATACGGACATATAGATCCTCATTCTACAGAGTTAATGAACCCATACGGACATATAGATCCTCATTCTACAGACCTAATGAACCCATACGGACATATAGATGCTCATTCTACAGAGTTAATGAACCCATACAGACATATAGATCCTCATTCTACAGACCTAATGAACCCATACAGACATATAGATCATTCTCATTCATACAGACATATAGATCCTCATTCCAGACCTAATGAACCCATACGGACATATAGATGCTCATTCTACAGAGTTAATGAACCCATACGGACATATAGATCCTCATTCTACAGAGTTAATGAACCCATATAGATCCTCATTCTACAGACCTAATGAACCCATACAGACATATAGATCCTCATTCTACAGAGTTAATGAACCCATACGGACATATAGATCCTCATTCTACAGAGTTAATGAACCCATACAGACATATAGATCCTCATTCTACAGACCTAATGAACCCATACGGACATATAGATCCTCATTCTACAGAGTTAATGAACCCATACGGACATATAGATCCTCATTCTACAGACCTAATGAACCCATACGGACATATAGATCCTCATTCTACAGAGTTAATGAACCCATACAGACATATAGATCCTCATTCTACAGAGTTAATGAACCCATACAGACATATAGATCCTCATTCTACAGAGTTAATACATATAGATCCTCATTCTACAGAGTTAATGAACCCAATGGTGATTCATTCTACAGGTTAATGAACCCATACAGACATATAGATCCTCATTCTACAGAGTTAATGGGACATATAGATCCTCATTCTACAGAGTTAATGAACCCATACATACATATAGATCCTCATTCACAGAGTTAATGAACCCATACAGACATTCACATTCTACAGAGTTAATGAACCCATACAGACATATGTGTTTCATTCTACAGACCTAATGAACCCATCTGTGTTCATTTACAGACCAATACACCCACTAGTGTTAATGAACCCATACATTAGTCACTGTCATTCTAAGTTAATGAACCCATACGGACATATAGATCCTCATTCTACAGAGTTAATGAACCCATACAGACATATAGATCCTCATTCTACAGTGTTAATGAACCCATAGACATATAGATCCTCATTCTACAGACCTAATGAACCCATGACATATAGATCCTCATTCTACAGACCTAATGAACCCATACAGACATATAGATCCTCATTCTACAGACCTAATGAACCCATACAGACATATAGATCCTCATTCTACAGAGTTAATGAACCCATACAGACATATAGATCCTCATTCTACAGAGTTAATGAACCCATACAGACATATAGATCCTCATTCTACAGACCTAATGAACCCATACAGACATATAGATCCTCATTCTACAGACCTAATGAACCCATACGGACATATAGATCCTCATTCTACAGACCTAATGAACCCATATGTGTGTGTGTATGCGTGCATGCCTACGTACGTGCGTCTGTGTGTGCATACGTGTGTATCTGAGCATTGGGTCTCTGTTCATTCACATGTTAAAAGTGTTACCAATCTGGGAGGTGTCCCAAAAGACACTCTATTCCCCACATAGTGCACTACTTTTTCTAATCAGATCCCAATGGTGGTTCTGGTAGACCAATACACACAGCCTTGTGTATTGATACATTAGTCACCTGTGTTAAAAGACCAATACACCCACTGTGTTTCATACTCTAGTCACCTGTGTTAAAATACCAATACACCCACTGTCTTTCATATGAATGATTCTATTCTTTCTTTCATACGTCACCTATGAACAACAACATATGTTCTAACACTATGACAACAAATAACACTATGACCCATTGCATGTTCTAACACTATGACATCTGTGTTACTATGACAAGACGCGTTCTAACATTATGGACAACAAATGTTCAAACACTATGACAACAAGCATGTTCTAACACTATGACAACAACGCATGTTCTAACACTATGACCAACGGATGTTCTAACTCTATGACAACAAGCATATCTGCACTATGACAACAACGCATGTTCTAACACTATGACAACAACACATGTTCAAACACTATGACAACAAATCATGTTCAAACAGTACAACATGATTGTTTACTATGAACAACAACGCATGTTCAAACACTATGACAACAATGCATGTTCTAACACTATGAACAACATCGCATGTTCTAACACTATGACAACACGCACTAACACTATGACAAACGCATGTTCTAACACTATGATGAATGATGTTCTAACATTCATGTTTAAACACAATGACAACAACGCATGTTCTAACACTATGAACAACAACATATGTTCTAACACTATGACAACAACGCATGTTCAAACACTATGACAACAACGCATGTTCTAACACTATGACAACAACGCATGTTTAAACACTATGACAACAATGCATGTTCTAACACTATGAACAACAACGCATGTTTAAACACTATGACAACAACGCATGTTCAAACACTATGACAACAAAGCATGTTCTAACACTATGACAACAACGCATGTTCAAACACTATGACAACAACGCATGTTCTAACACTATGACAACAACGCATGTTCAAACACTATGAACAAACACTATGACAACAACGCATGTTTAAACACTATGACAACAACGCATGTTTAAACACTATGACAACAACGCATGTTCTAACACTATGACAACAACGCATGTTTAAACACTATGACAACAACGCATGTTCAAACACTATGAACAACAACGCATGTTTAAACACTATGACAACAACGCATGTTCAAACACTATGACAACAACGCATGTTCTAACACTATGACAACAACGCATGTTTAAACACTATGACAACAACGCATGTTCTAACACTATATGTTCTAACACTAACAACGCATGTTTAAACACTATGACAACAACGCATGTTCTAACACTATGACAACAACACATGTTCCAACACTATGACATCAACACATGTTCTAAACACTATGACAACAACGCATGTTCAAACACTATGACAACAACGCATGTTCTAACACTATGACAACAACGCATGTTTAAACACTATGACAACAACGCATGTTCAAACACTATGACAACAACGCATGTTCAAACACTATGACAACAACACATGTTTAAACACTATGACAACAACGCATGTTCAAACACTATGACAACAACGCATGTTCTAACACTATGACAACTACGCATGTTTAAACACTATGACAACAACGCATGTTTAAACACTATGACAACAACGCATGTTCAAACACTATGAACAACAACGCATGTTCAAACACTATGAACAACAACGCATGTTCTAACACTATGAACAACAACGCATGTTCAAACACTATGAACAACAACGCATGTTCAAACACTATGACAACAACGCATGTTCAAACACTATGACAACAACGCATGTTCAAACACTATGAACAACAACGCATGTTCAAACACTATGACAACAACGCATGTTCTAACACTATGACAACAACGCATGTTCTAACACTATGACAACAACGCATGTTTAAACACTATGACAACAACGCATGTTCTAACACCATGACAACAACGCATGTTCTAACACTATGAACAACAACGCATGTTCTAACACTATGACAACAACGCATGTTCAAACACTATGACAACAACGCATGTTCAAACACTATGACAACAATGCATGTTTAAACACTATGAAACACATGTTTAAATGACAACAACGCATGTTCTAACACATATGTTCTAACACTATGAACAGCAACGCATGTTCAAACACTATGACAACAACGCATGTTTAAACACTATGAACAACAACGCATGTTCTAACACTATGACAACAACGCATGTTTAAACACTATGAACAACAACGCATGTTTAAACACTATGAACAACAACGCATGTTCTAACACTATGACAACAACGCATGTTTAAACACTATGAACAACAACGCATGTTCAAACACTATGACAACAACGCATGTTCAAACACTATGACAACAACGCATGTTCTAACACTATGACAACAACGCATGTTTAAACACTATGACAACAACGCATGTTCTAACACTATGACATCAACGCATGTTTAAACACCATGACAACAACGCATGTTCAAACACTATGACATCAACGCATGTTCTAACACTATGACAACAACGCATGTTTAAACACTATGACAACAATGCATGTTTAAACACTATGACAACAACGCATGTTCTAACACTATGACAACAACGCATGTTCAAACACTATGAACAACAACGCATGTTTAAACACTATGACAACAACGCATGTTCTAACACTATGAACAACAATGCATGTTTAAACACTATGACAACAACGCATGTTCTAACACTATGAACAACAACGCATGTTCTAACACTATGACATCAACGCATGTTTAAACACCATGACAACAACGCATGTTCAAACACTATGACATCAACGCATGTTCTAACACTATGACAACAACGCATGTTCTAACACTATGACAACAATGCATGTTTAAACACTATGACAACAACGCATGTTCTAACACTATGACAACAACACATGTTCAAACACTATGACAACAACACATGTTCAAACACTATGACAACAACGCATGTTCAAACACCATGACAACAATGCATGTTCTAACACTATGACAACAACGCATGTTCTACACGACAATTTTAGAACGATGCAAACACTATGACAACAACGTTTGTAAACATCGTTATATAATGTATAAGTTTAATTTGATTTACGGATTGATTGGTTGATTGACTGATGAAATCTCGCTAACTTTATTGATCGAATTCGATGGGCAGTCTTACCCAGGGCCACTCTGGCAGCGGAGGCATCGTAGTTGATCCAGAAGGAGACCCAGGACAGGATGGTGATCAGGATAGAGGGCATGTAGGTCTGGAGGATGAAGTAGCCGATGTTCCTCTTCAGCTTGAAGCTCAGAGACAGACGTGGGTAGGAACCTGCATGGAGGAAAACAGACTTTTTTATTTATTTTTTATTTTACCTTTATTTAACCAGGCAAGTCAGTTAAGAACAAATTCTTATTTTCAAGACAAGAATACATTGTCTTTTACAAATAATGACCTGAAGTGGAGGGATCCGAACTGAAAAAGCAGAGAAAGGTAATATACGGAATATCTGTGGATCACCCCCTGAAAAGCTACTGTATTGCCATAGATATACAGTAGCTACTCATTCCTGGGAACAGTGGGTTAACTGCCAGTTCAGGGGCAGAACGACAGATTTGTACCTTGTCAGCTCGGGGGGTTTGAACTCGCAACCTTCCGGTTACTAGTCCAACGCTCTAACCACTAGGCTACCCTGCCGCCTGAACTGTATTTATTTTATTTTGCTGTATTTAACCAGGTAAACCATTAAGAATACATTGTCTTTTACAAATAATGACCTGAAGTGGAGGGATCAGAACTGAAAAAGCAGAGAAAGGTAATATACGGAATATCTGTGGATCACTCCCTGAAAAGCTACTGTATTGCCATAGATATACAGTAGCTACTCATTCCAGGGTTTTCCTTTATTTGGACTATTTTCTACATTGTAGAATAATAGTGAAGACATCAAAACTATGAAATAACACACATGGAATCATGTAGTAACCAAAATGGTATAATCAAATATATTCTAGATTTTAGATTCTTCAAAGTAGCCACCCTTTGCCTTTTGACAGCTTATCACACTCTTGGCATTCTCTCAACCAGTAATCATGAGGAATGCTTTTCCAACAGTCTTTAAAGAGTTCCCACATACGCTACATAGGTATCAAAATGGCCACCATTGTGTACCTGTAGAGAAGACCACATTCTTGGAGACCAGTTTGTAGTCCACGATGGAGAACTGAGGCAGCTCTATTCTCTCCACCCCAGACACAGCTCCATCTCCCCCTCGCCAGTAGAACTCAATGTCATCAGTGGTGTAGCCATCTGCAATATGTCGAAGATAAACACACAACGCAGAGACGAGAGGTCAAAAGGACGATAAGTCAATAGAGTAATAACGATCAATGGAAATAGTTTTTTCTGTAATAGGGAATTATTGATCCATGGCTCAGAGACATGGGAGGAATATGTCTTCTGAAATAGGTTATGTGACCATTGGCTGGTTTTTTGCAAGGAATTCGAAATTGGTCAACCATAGGCTCGGGCTGGGTTATACAACTACATGCTGTTCCTTTGTTCACTGAGAGAGAATCACTGAGAGAGAATCACTGAGAGATAATCACTGAGAGAGAATCACTGGAGAGAATCACAGAGAGAGAATCACTGGAGAGAATCACTGGAGAGAATCACAGAGAGAGAATCACTGAGAGATAATCACTGAGACAGAATCACTGAGAGATAATCACTGAGAGAGAATCACTGGAGAGAATCACAGAGAGAGAATCACTGGAGAGAATCACTGGAGAGAATCACTGAGAGAGAATCACTGAGAGATAATCACTGAGAGAGAATCACTGGAGAGAATCACAGAGAGAGAATCACTGGAGAGAACCACAGGAGAGAATCACTGAGAGAGAATCACTGAGAGATAATCACTGAGAGAGAATCACTGGAGAGAATCACAGAGAGAGAATCACTGGAGAGAACCACAGGAGAGAATCACTGAGAGAGAATCACTGGAGAGAATCACTGAGAGAGAATCACTGGAGAGAATCACTGAGCGAATCACAGGGAGAGAATCACTGGAGAGAATCACTGAGAGAGAACCACTGGAGAGAATCACTGAGAGAGAACCACAGGAGAGAATCACTGAGAGAGAACCACTGGAGAGAATCACTGAGAGAGAATCACTAGAGAGAATCACTGAGAGAGAATCACTGGAGAGAATCACTGAGAGAGGATCACTGGAGAGAATCACTGAGAGAGAATCACTGAGAGAATCACTGAGAGAGAATCACTGAGAGAGAATCACTGAGAGAGAATCACTGGAGAGAATCACTGAGAGAGGATCACTGGAGAGAGTCACTGAGAGAGAATCACTGAGAGAATCACTGAGAGAGAATCACTGAGAGAATCACTGAGAGAGAATCACTGAGAGAGAACCACTGGAGAGAACCACAGGAAAGAGCATCACTGAGGACAGGGGAGAATGACCATCTACCTCCCTGTATGACGTGTCCTCTTTGAATAAACCTATTTTCCTCCCCCAGATTTGCTTTGGAGTTTGTGTTATTGAAGAATAAGATAAATTGCTAACAACAGGTACTGGAGATTCAGAAAACACACCACACTAACACAGAGTGCCAGAATGGTAGGAATGGCTATGGGCTATGTCAAACGGCAGGGACGCTCTCACACACGGTAGATCCTCTGTTCAGCTTACATGGATGAAGCCCCATGCAGCAACTCATGGACCCTTTTGTTGTGTTAACCCTTCTGTTGTGTTAACCCTTCTGTTGTGTTAACCCTTCTGTTGTGTTAACCCTTCTGTTGTTATAACCCTTCTGTTGTGATAACCCTTCTGTTGTGTTAACCCTTCTGTTGTGTTAACCCTTCTGTTGTTATAACCCTTCTGTTGTGATAACCCTTCTGTTGTGTTAACCCTTCTGTTGTGTTAACCCTTCTGTTGTGTTAACCCTTCTGTTGTGATAACCCTTCTGTTGTGTTAACCCTTCTGTTGTCTTAACCCTTCTGTTGTTATAACCCTTCTGTTGTGATAACCCTTCTGTTGTGTTAACCCTTCTGTTGTGTTAACCCTTCTGTTGTGTTAACCCTTCTGTTGTGTTAACCCTTCTGTTGTGTTAACCCTTCTGTTGTTATAACCCTTCTGTTGTGTTAACCCTTCTGTTGTGTTAACCCTTCTGTTGTGTTAACCCTTCTGTTGTGATAATGCTCTCTCTCCACCCCTCTCTCTCCACCCCCTCTCTCTCTACCCCTCTCTCTCTATCCCTCTCTCTCACTATCCCTCTCCCTCTACCCCTCTCTCTCTACCCCCCCTCTCTCTCTACCCTTCTCTCTCTACCCCCTCTCTCTATCCCTCTCCCTCTACCCTCTCTCTCTACCCCCTCTCTCTCTACCCCTCTCCCTTTCTCTACCCCTCTCTCTCCACCCCTCTCTCTCTCCACCCCCTCTCTCTCTACCCCTCTCTCTCTATCCCTCTCTCTCGCTATCCCTCTCCCTCTACCCCTCTCTCTCTACACCCCCTCTCTCTCTACCCCCCTCTCTCTACCCTTCTCTCTCTACCCCCCTCTCTCTCTATCCCTCTCCCTCTACCCCTCTCTCTACCCCCTCTCTCTCTACCCCTATCCCTCTCTCTCTACCCCTCTCTCTCTACCCCTCTCTCTACCCCATCCCCCTCTCTCTCTACCCCCTCTCTCTCCTCTCCCCCTCTCTCCCCCCTCTCTCTCCCCTCTCTCTACCTCCTCTCTACCCCCTCTCTCTCTCTACCCCCTCTCTATCTCTATCCCTCTCTCTCTACCCCCTCTCTCTCTCCCTATCCCCTCTCTCTCTACCCCTCTCCCTCTCTCTCTACCCCCTCTCTCTCTACCCCTCTCTCTCTCTACCCCCCCTCTCTCTCTCTCTCTACCCCATCTCCCCCTCTCTCTCTCCCTCTCTCTACCTCCTCTCCCCCTCTCTCTCTACCCCGTCTCCCTCTTCTCCCCTCTACCCCTCCCCCTCTCTCCCTCTACCTCCTCTCCCTCTCCCTCTCTCTCTACCCCCTCTCTCTCTCTCTCTCTACCCCCTCTCTCTCTACCCCTCTCCCTCTCTCTACCCCTCTCTCTCTACCCCTCTCTCTCTATCCCTCTCCCTCTCTCTCTCTACCCCCTCTCTCTATCCCTCTCCCTCTCTCTCTACCCCTCTCTCTCTACCCCTTTCCCTCTCTCTCTACCCCTCTCTCTCTACCCCTTTACCTCTCTCTCTACCCCTCTATCTCTACCCCATCTCCCCCTCTCTCTCTCCCTCTCTCTACCTCCTCTCCCCCTGTCCCTCTCTCTCCTCTCCCCCTCTATCTCTCTACCCCGTCTCCCTCTCTCTCTCTATCTCTCCCCCTCATCTACCCCCTCTGCCCCACTCTCTCTCTCTCGCTCGCTCTACACCATCTCTCTCTCCCCCCTCTCTCTAACCGCTCTCTCCTCTCTCTCTCTCTGTCTCCCCCCCCCCTCTCTCTCCCCTCTCTCAATTAAATTCAATTGACTTTATTGACATGGCAAGTTCATTATTACTTACATTGTCAAAGTATACATATCAAAAAATATGTCAAATATATATTTTGTATATATTTTAAAATATATATATTTATCTATAAATAAATGGTGGGACCAACAGCAATAATAATAGTAGTAGTGGACATGGGATTACCATTAACAACAACTACAACAACAATATTAATGACAACAACAATACATTAAAGCAATGGTAGTGGACCAGTGTCAACATGATTGAGAAGACACATGACATGGTATGAAAGACAATCCTAACCCTCTCTCTCTCTCTCTCCATATATATATATATATCTCTCTCTCCCCCTCTCTCTCTCTCACTCTTACCCCTCTCTCTTTCTCTTTCTCTCTCTACCCCCCTCTCTCTCTGTCTCATCCCTCTCTCTTTTTTATCTCTATCCCTCTCTCTCCATATATCTCTGCCTCTCTCTCTACCCACCTCTCTATCTCTCTCTCTTTCTATCCCTCTCTCTCTCCATATATCTCTGCCTCTCTCTCTCTACCCACCTCTCTACCTCTCTCTCTTTCTATCCCTCTCTCTCTCCATATATCTCTGCCTCTCTCTCTCTACCCACCTCTCTATCTCTCTCTCTCTTTCTATCCCTCTCTCTCTCCATATATCTCTGCCTCTCTCTCTCTCTCTACCCACCTCTCTATCTTTCTCTCTTTCTATCCCTCTCTCCATATATCTCTGCCTCTCTCTCTCTACCCACCTCTCTACCTCTCTCTCTTTCTATCCCTCTCTCTCTCCATATATCTCTGCCTCTCTCTCTCTACCCACCTCTCTATCTCTCTCTCTTTCTATCCCTCTCTCTCTCCATATATCTCTGCCTCTCTCTCTCTACCCACCTCTCTATCTCTCTCTCTTTCTATCCCTCTCTCTCTCCATATATCTCTGCCTCTCTCTCTCTACCCACCTCTCTATCTCTCTCTCTTTCTATCCCTCTCTCTCTCCATATATCTCTGCCTCTCTCTCTCTACCCACCTCTCTATCTCTCTCTCTTTCTATCCCTCTCTCTCTCCATATATCTCTGCCTCTCTCTCTACCCACCTCTCTATCTCTCTCTCTTTCTATCCCTCTCTCTCTCCATATATCTCTGCCTCTCTCTCTACCCACCTCTCTATCTCTCTCTCTTTCTATCCCTCTCTCTCTCCATATATCTCTGCCTCTCTCTCTACCCACCTCTCTATCTCTCTCTCTTTCTATCCCTCTCTCTCTCCATATATCTCTGCCTCTCTCTCTACCCACCTCTCTACCTCTCTCTCTTTCTATCCCTCTCTCTCTCCATATATCTCTGCCTCTCTCTCTCTACCCACCTCTCTATCTCTCTCTCTTTCTATCCCTCTCTCTCTCTCCATATATCTCTGCCTCTCTCTCTCTACCCACCTCTCTATCTCTCTCTCTTTCTATCCCTCTCTCTCTCCATATATCTCTGCCTCTCTCTCTACCCACCTCTCTATCTCTCTCTTTCTATCCCTCTCTCTCTCCATATATCTCTGCCTCTCTCTCTCTACCCACCCTCTATCTCTCTCTCTTTCTATCCTCTCTCTCTCCATATATCTCTGCCTCTCTCTCTCTACCCACCTCTCTATCTCTCTCTCTTTCTATCCCTCTCTCTCTCCATATATCTCTGCCTCTCTCTCTACCCACCTCTCTATCTCTCTCTCTTTCTACCCATCTCTCTCTCCATATATCTCTGCCTCTCTCTCTCTACCCACCTCTCTATCTCTCTTTCTCTCTTTCCTTCTCTCTCTCCATATATCTCTGCCTCTCTCTCTCTACCCACCTCTCTATCTCTTTCTCTTTCTATCCCTCTCTCTCTCCATATATCTCTGCCTCTCTCTCTCTACCCACCTCTCTATCTCTCTCTCTCTCTTTCCTTCTCTGTGTACCACTTCCTCTGCTTGCCACTCATAATAAGAGGCAGTGACCTATTTAGACGCAATGAATAATTAAACTCTCAGCCTTTGATTTCTGAAAAATGAAGACATAATTCTCCCACTGCCTCGCTCTGACCCAGGATAGATGGCTAGATAGGAGTGGTGAGAAGATTAAGAACACTATAGCTGGTCATTGTATTGGTGTGACCAGTCAGTCAGTGAGATATCTATTACTAACTGTGACGTATGGATGAAGAATCAGATACTATAGAAACACTACCACTATTAAAATACAGCCTATCCAACTTACGACACCAATGTAGCTAGTCATTGTTTTGGCATGTCTATCATTGAGATTTGTAATGTCTAGTCTGACAGTTATGGCACAGATGGGACAGAATAAAAACTACCAGTATCAAACGACAACCCAGCCCAAGCCAAAAACATAGCACTATACCTAATCCCTGTGTAAAAGTATGCAGCACCAACTGATATAATCCACGCAGCACCAACTGATATAATCCATGCAGCACCAATTGATATAATCCACGCAGCACCAACTGATATAATCCACGCAGCACCAACTGATATAATCCATGCAGCACCAATTGACATAATCCACGCAGCACCAACTGATATAATCCACGCAGCACCAACTGATATAATCCACACAGCACCAATTGATATAATCCATGCAGCACCAACTGATATAATCCACACAGCACCAACTGAGATAATCCACGCAGCACCAACTGAGATAATCCACGCAACACCAACTGATATAATCCACGCAGCACCAACTGATATAATCCATGCAGCACCAACTGATATAATCCACGCAGCACCAACTGATATAATCCACGCAGCACCAACTGATATAATCCACGCAGCACCAACTGATATAATCCACGCAGCACCAACTGATATAATCCACGCAGCACCAACTGATATAATCACGCAGCACCAATTGATATAATCGACGCAGCACCAATTGATATAATCCACGCAGCACCAATTCATATAATCCACGCAGCACCAACTGATATAATCCACACAGCACCAACTGATATAATCCACAGAGCACCAACTGATATAATCCACGCAGCACCAACTGATATAATCCACGCAGCACCAACTGATATAATCCACGCAGCACCAATTGATATAATCCACGCAGCACCAATTGATATAATCCGCACAGCACCAACTGATATAATCCACGCAGCACCAACTGATATAATCCACACAGCACCAACTGATATAATCCACACAGCACCAACTGATATAATCCACACAGCACCAATTGATATAATCCACGCAGCACCAACTGATATAATCCACACAGCACCAACTGATATAATCCACGCAGCACCAACTGATATAATCCACACAGCACCAACTGATATAATCCACACAGCACCAACTGATATAATCCACACAGCACCAACTGATATAATCCACACAGCACCAATTGATATAATCCACGCAGCACCAATTGATATAATCCACGCAGCACCAATTGATATAATCCACGCAGCACCAACTGAGATAATCCACGCAGCACCAACTGAGATAATCCACGCAACACCAACTGATATAATCCACGCAGCACCAATTGATATAATCCACGCATCACCAACTGAGATAATCCACGCAGCACCAACTGATATAATCCACGCAGCACCAATAGAGATAATCCACGCAGCACCAACTGAGATAATCCACGCAGCACCAACTGATATAATCCACGCAGCACCAACTGATATAATCCACGCAGCACCAATTGATATAATCCACGCAGCACCAATTGATATAATCCACGTAGCAACAATTGATATAATCCACAGTACCAGCACCAATTCATATAATCCAGTCAGCCCAACTGATATAATCCACACAGCACCAACTGAGATAATCCACCAGCACCAACTGATATAATCCACGCAGCACCAACTGATATAATCTCTGGTGCAGCACCAACTGATATAATCCACACAGCACCAACTGATATAATCCACTTTCCTTACATTTCTAACTGATATAATCCACATTTAGCACCAATTGATATAATCCATTTATAACCAACTGATATAATCCACACAGCACCAACTGATATAATTTAGTGTTAGTTTCCTTACAGCACCAACTGATATAATCCACACAGCACCAACTGATATAATCCACACAGCACAAACTGATATAATCCACACAGCACCAACTGATATAATTTACACAGCACCAACTGATATAATCCACGCAGCACCAACTGATATAAGTTTCCACATTTATAACAGCACCAAGTGATATTTCCTTCACAGCACCAACTGATATAATCCACACAGCACCAATTGATATAATCCAGTGGTAGCACCAATTTATAATCCACACAGCACCAACTGATATAATCCAGTGTTAGCACCAACTGATATAATAACAGCACCAACTGATATAATCCACACATTTACCAATTGATATAATCCACAGCACCAACTGATATAATCCACACAGCACCAACTGATATAATCCACGCTTAGCACCAACTGATATAATCCACACAGCACCAACTGATATAATCCTTATACAGCACCAACTGATATAATCCACACAGCACCAACTGATATAATCCAGTGTTAGCACCAATTGATATAATCCAGTGTTAGCACCAATTGATATAATCCACTGCAGCACCAATTGATATAATCCAGTGTTAGCACCAACTGAGATAATCCAGTGTTAGCACCAACTGAGATAATCCAGTGCAACACCAACTGATATAATCCAGTGTTAGCACCAATTGATATAATCCAGTGATCACCAACTGAGATAATCCAGTGCAGCACCAACTGATATAATCCAGTGTTAGCACCAATAGATTTATAATCCACGTTAGCACCAACTGAGATAATCCAGTGTTAGCACCAACTGAGATAATCCACGTAGCACCAACTGATATATTCCACGTAGCACCAACTGATATAATCCAGTGTTAGCACCAATTGATATAATTTAGTGTTAGCACCAATTGATATAATCCACGTAGCACCAATTCATATAATCCACGCAGCACCAACTGATATAATCCACACAGCACCAACTGAGATAATCCAGTGTTAGCACCAACTGATATAATCCACGTAGCACCAACTGATATAATCCACGCAGCACCAACTGATATGGATCCACACAGCACCAACTGATATAATCCAGTGGTAGCACCAACTGATATAATCCACACAGCACCAATTGATATAATCCACGCAGCACCAACTGATATAATCCACACAGCACCAACTGATATAATCCACATTTAGCACCAACTGATATAATCCTTACAGCACCAACTGATATAATCCACACAGCACCAACTGATATAATCCACACAGCACCAACTGATATAATCCAGTGTTAGCACCAATTGATATAATTTACGCAGCACCAACTGATATAATCCAGTGTTAGCACCAATTGATATAATCCACACAGCACCAATTGATATAATCCACATTTAGCACCAATTGATATTTCCTTACAGCACCAACTGATATAATCCTTACACAGCACCAACTGATATAATCCACACAGCACCAACTTTGATATAATCCTTACATTTATAACTGATATAATCCACACAGCACCAACTGATATAATCCACAGCACCAACTGATATAATCCTTACACAGCACCAACTGTTTCCTTACATATAGTTTCCTTACATTTATAACAGCACCAATTGATATAATCCACACAGGACCAACTTTATAATCTCTTTAGTGTTAGTTTCCAATATAACAGTCCAATACTACTATAACAGTAGGAACTGTCTGTCCATTTATCCACAGTTACCTTACAATTTAACCCAGTATTACATTTCATTTACATTTAAACTTCAGTTTAGTTTCCTTACATTTCGCTCTTATTTAGTTTCGACTTACATTTAAATTGATCACTCCAGTCAGCCCCAGCCACCATGCTGTGGGATCTAATGTGTTGTTTCACACCTGCTTCGCTTTTATAACTGTCTCTGGTGTTAGTTTCCTTACATTTATAACTGTCTCTGGTGTTAGTTTCCTTACATTTATAACTGTCTCTGGTGTTAGTTTCCTTACATTTATAACTGTCTCTGGTGTTAGTTTCCTTACATTTATAACTGTCTGGTTCCGTTACTTTCCTTACATTTATAACTTTCGTGTTAGTTTCCTTACATTTATAACTGTTTAGTGTTAGTTTCCTTATATTTATAACTGTCTCTTTAGTGTTAGTTTCCTTACATTTATAACTGTCTCTGGTGTTAGTTTCCTTACATTTCTAACTGTCTCTGGTGTTAGTTTCCTTACATTTATAACTGTCTCTGGTGTTAGTTTCCTTACATTTATAACTGTCTCTGGTGTTAGTTTCCTTCCATTTTGTATCATTCCGTTTCTTTCCTTACATTTATAACTTTAGTGTTAGTTTCCTTATATTTATAACTGTCACTTTAGTGTTAGTTTCCTTATATTTATAACTGTCTCTTTAGTGTTAGTTTCCTTACATTTATAACTGTCTCTTTAGTGTTAGTTTCCTTCCATTTATAACTGTCTCTTTAGTGTTAGTTTCCTTACATTTATAACTTTAGTGTTAGTTTCCTTACATTTATAACTTTAGTGTTAGTTTCCTTACATTTATAACTTTAGTGTTAGTTTCCTTCCATTTATAACTTTAGTGTTAGTTTCCTTACATTTATAACTTTAGTGTTAGTTTCCTTACATTTATAACTGTCTCTTTAGTGTTAGTTTCCTTACATTTATAACTGTCTCTTTAGTGTTAGTTTCCTTACATTTATAACTTTAGTGGTAGTTTCCTTACATTTATAACTGTCTCTTTAGTGTTAGTTTCCTTACATTTATAACTTTAGTGTTAGTTTCCTTACATTTATAACTTTAGTGTTAGTTTCCTTACATTTATAACTTTAGTGTTAGTTTCCTTACATTTATAACTTTAGTGTTAGTTTCATTCCATTTATAACTTTAGTGTTAGTTTCCTTACATTTATAACTTTAGTGTTAGTTTCCTTACATTTATAACTTTAGTGTTAGTTTCCTTACATTTATAACTGTCTCTTTAGTGTTAGTTTCCTTACATTTATAACTTTAGTGTTAGTTTCCTTACATTTATAACTTTAGTGTTAGTTTCCTTACATTTATAACTTTAGTGGTAGTTTCCTTACATTTATAACTTTAGTGTTAGTTTCCTTACATTTATAACTTTAGTGTTAGTTTCCTTACATTTATAACTTTAGTGTTAGTTTCCTTACATTTATAACTGTCTCTTTAGTGTTAGTTTCCTTCCATTTATAACTTTAGTGTTAGTTTCCTTCCATTTATAACTTTAGTGTTAGTTTCCTTACATTTATAACTGTCTCTTTAGTGTTAGTTTCCTTCCATTTATAACTTTAGTGTTAGTTTCCTTACATTTATAACTTTAGTGTTAGTTTCCTTACATTTATAACTTTAGTGTTAGTTTCCTTACATTTATAACTGTCTCTTTAGTGTTAGTTTCCTTCCATTTATAACTTTAGTGTTAGTTTCCTTACATTTATAACTTTAGTGTTAGTTTCCTTACATTTATAACTTTAGTGTTAGTTTCCTTACATTTATAACTTTAGTGTTAGTTTCCTTCCATTTATAACTGTCTCTTTAGTGTTAGTTTCCTTCCATTTATAACTTTAGTGTTAGTTTCCTCACCTTTATAACTTTAGTGTTAGTTTCCTCACCTTTATAACTTTAGTGTTAGTTTCCTCACCTTTATAACTGTCTCTTAGTGTTAGTTTCCTCACATTTAGTTTCCTTACACATGCTAGGTTTTGGCCTTTCTAGAGAGTTTTTCCTAGCCACTGTGCTTCTACACCTGCATTGCTTGCTGTTTGGGGTTTTAGGCTGTGTTTCTGTACAGCACTATGTGAAATCAGCTGATGTAAGAAGGGCTTTATAAATACATTTGATTGATTGATTGACTTCCAATCAACAGAGTGTGGACAGGGCCAGCCAAGAGACTATGAGGCTGGGGAGGGGAGGACGGCTTGTCGGCCGTGTGTGTGTGTGTGTGTGTGTGTACGTTTGTAGATGTGTGTGTGCATGATTTGCATTTATGTGTGATAGTGATGCGCAGGTTAACTCATAACGGGTAGGTTTAAGGTTATGAAATATTGTATGGATGAAGGGCAGGTGGCAGGTCGAACAAAGTGAAAACAATACCTGAAAAAACATCTAGAAATGTTTCATTATCGTGCAATTTAAATCTATAGGCTACATTGAGGTTTTTATTTCAGGTTATCTGGCATTGGTGCCTAAAGCCTAAGACTTAGTGCCAAACTGTATGCTGTACGCCAAAATAGCTGCATTTCAATCACCGAATGCTTTTGGGATCGGGCAGATAAAGTTAACCTAACTTCAATCCACAGAGGCAAAAAAAAAGACAATGATGTAGTTGAGGTCAATAAGATAAAAATACTTTTTTTTAAAGCTGTCAAAAGGAGAGTTGAAAGTAAATGGAAGGGAGAGCCAGAACAGTGGAGAGTCAGAACAGTGGAGAGTCAGAACAGTGGAGAGTCAGAACAGTGGAGAGGATGATAGCAGTGGAGAGCCAGAACAGTGGAGAGTCAGAACAGTGGAGAGGATGATAACAGTGGAGAGTCAGAACAGTGGAGAGGATGATAACAGTGGAGAGTCAGAACAGTGGAGAGTCAAAACAGTGGAGAGCCAGAACAGTGGAGAGGATGATAGCAGTGGAGAGCCAGAACAGTGTAGAGTCAGAACAGTGGAGAGTCAGAACAGTGGAGAGGATGATAGCAGTGGAGAGTCAGAACAATGGAGAGTCAGAACAGTGGAGAGTCAGAACAGTGGAGAGTCAGAACAGTGGAGAGGATGATAGCAGTGGAGAGCCAGAACAGTGTAGAGTCAGAACAGTGGAGAGTCAGAACAGTGGAGAGGATGATAGCAGTGGAGAGTCAGAACAGTGGAGAGGATGATAGCAGTGGAGAGTCAGAACAATGCAGAGTCAGAACAGTGGAGAGTCAGAACAGTGGAGAGGATGATAGCAGTGGAGAGCCAGAACAGTGTAGAGTCAGAACAGTGGAGAGTCAGAACAGTGGAGAGGATGATAGCAGTGGAGAGTCAGAATAGTGTAGAGTCAGAACAGTGGAGAGGATGATAGCCGTGGAGAGTCAGAACAATGCAGAGTCAGAACAGTGGAGAGTCAGAACAGTGGAGAGGATGATAGCAGTGGAGAGCCAGAACAGTGGAGAGTCAGAACAGTGGAGAGTCAGAACAGTGGAGAGGATGATAGCAGTGGAGAGTCAGAACAGTGGAGAGTCAGAACAGTGGAGAGGATGATAGCCGTGGAGAGTCAGAACAATGCAGAGTCAGAACAGTGGAGAGTCAGAACAGTGGAGAGGATGATAGCAGTGGAGAGCCAGAATAGTGGAGAGTCAGAACAGTGGAGAGTCAAAACAGTGGAGAGCCAGAACAGTGGAGAGTCAGAACAGTGGAGAGGATGATAGCAGTGGAGAGCCAGAACAGTGGAGAGCCAGAACAGTGAAGAGCCAGAACAGTGGAGAGGATGATAGCAGTGGAGAGCCAGAACAGTGGAGAGTCAGAACAGTGGAGAGGATGATAGCAGTGGAGAGCCAGAATAGTGGAGAGTCAGAACAGTGGAGAGTCAAAACAGTGGAGAGCCAGAACAGTGGAGAGCCAGAACAGTGGAGAGGATGATAGCAGTGGAGAGCCAGAACAGTGGAGAGCCAGAACAGTGAAGAGCCAGAACAGTGGAGAGGATGATAGCAGTGGAGAGCCAGAACAGTGGAGAGTCAGAACAGTGGAGAGGATGATAGCAGTGGAGAGTCAGAACAATGGAGAGCCAGAACAGTGGAGAGGATGATAGCAGTGGAGAGCCAGAACAGTGGAGAGCCAGAACAGTGGAGAGGATGATAGCAGTGGAGAGCCAGAAGAGCCAGAACAGTGGAGAGGATGATAGCAGTGGAGAGCCAGAACAGTGGAGAGCCAGTGGAGAGGAGAACAGTGGAAGTCAGAACAATGGAGAGCCAGAACAGTGGAGAGGATGATAGCAGTGGAGAGCCAGAACAGTGGAGAGCCAGAACAGTCAGAACAGTGGAGAGGATGATAGCAGTGGAGAGCCAGAACAGTGGAGAGCCAGAGCAGTGGAGAGCCAGAACAGTGGAGAGCCAGAACAATGGAGAGTCATAACAGTGGAGAGGATGATAGCAGTGGAGAGTCCGAACAGTGGAGAGTCAGAACAGTGGAGAGTCAGAACAGTGGAGAGGATGATAGCAGTGGAGAGGATGATAGCAGCGGAGAGTCAGAACCGTGGAGAGCCAGAACAATGGAGAGTCATAACAGTGGAGAGGATGATAGCAGTGGAGAGTCAAAACAGTGGAAAGTCAGAACAGTGGAGAGCCAGAACAGTGGAGAGCCAGAACAGTGGAGAGGATGATAGCAGTGTCGGCTACGTTATGTGTGATGATTGTGAGGAGCTATTTAAATTCAACAGTAGCTATTTAAATTCAACAGTAGCTATTTAAATTCAACAGTAGAAATTTAAATTCAACAGTAGCCATTTAAATTGAACAGTAGTTATTTAAATTCAACAGAAGCTATTTAAATTGAGCAGTAGTTATTTAAATTCAACAGAAGCTATTTAAATTGAACAGTAGTTATTTAAATTCAACAGTAGTTATTTAAATTGAACAGAAGCTATTTAAATTGAACAGTAGTTATTTAAATTCAACAGTAGTTATTTAAATTGAACAGATGCTATTTAAATTCAACAGTAGCTATTTAAATTCAACAGAAGCTATTTAAATTCAACAGTAGCTATTTAAGTTCAACAGTAGCTATTTAAATTCAACAGAAGCTATTTAGATTCAACAGTAGCTATTTAAATTCAACAGAAGCTATTTAAATTCAACAGTAGCTATTTAAATTCAACAGAAGCTATTTAAATTCAACAGAAGCTATTTAAATTCAACAGTAGCTATTTAAATTCAACAGAAGCTATTTAAATTCAACAGTAGCTATTTAAATTCAACAGAAGCTATTTAAATTCAACAGAAGCTATTTAAATTCAACAGTAGCTATTTAAATTCAACAGAAGCTATTTAAATTCAACAGTAGTATGCCACAAACCCCCGAGGTGCCTTATTGCTGTTATAAACTGGTTACCAACGGAATTAGAGCAGTAAAAAGACATGTTTTGTCATACCCGTGGTATACGGACTGATATACCACGGCTGTCAGCCAATCAGCATTCAGGGTTCAAATCACCCAGTTTATAATACCCACCCTAGTCTTCTAGGGCAACATATAATGACAGAAGAGAAGCTGCATGTATCTAACTATAGGCAAGTTGAAAAACAAATAGCCTATCAAATTTCAGAAATTACAAGCAGAATCTAAATGAGGCAAAACAAAATGCTGCACCTCCTGTCAAAGAATCATTCGCCCATCTCTGACTGTAGTCTACAGGACATGTTCTATATTAGTGGGTTAGGGTGCAGTCATCTCTGACTGTAGTCTACAGGACATGTTCTATATTAGTGGGTTAGGGTGCAGTCATCTCTGACTGTAGTCTACAGGACATGTTCTATATTAGTGGGTTAGGGTGCAGTCATCTCTGACTGTAGTCTACAGGACATGTTCTATATTAGTGGGTTAGGGTGCAGTCATCTCTGACTGTAGTCTACAGGACATGTTCTATATTAGTGGGTTAGGGTGCAGTCATCTCTGACTGTAGTCTACAGGACATGTTCTATATTAGTGGGTTAGGGTGCAGTCATCTCTGACTGTAGTCTACAGGACATGTTCTATATTAGTGGGTTAGGGTGCAGTCATCTCTGACTGTAGTCTACAGGACATGTTCTATATTAGTGGGTTAGGGTGCAGTCATCTCTGACTGTAGTCTACAGGACATGTTCTATATTAGTGGGTTAGGGTGCAGTCATCTCTGACTGTAGTCTACAGGACATGTTCTATATTAGTGGGTTAGGGTGCAGTCATCTCTGACTGTAGTCTACAGGACATGTTCTATATTAGTGGGTTAGGGTGCAGTCATCTCTGACTGTAGTCTACAGGAAATGTTCTATATTAGTGGGTTAGGGTGCAGTCATCTCTGACTGTAGTCTACAGGACATGTTCTATATTAGTGGGTTAGGGTGCAGTCATCTCTGACTGTAGTCTACAGGACATGTTCTATATTAGTGGGTTAGGGTGCAGTCATCTCTGACTGTAGTCTACAGGACATGTTCTATATTAGTGGGTTATGGTGCAGTCATCTCTGACTGTAGTCTACAGGACATGTTCTATATTAGTGGGTTAGGGTGCAGTCATCTCTGACTGTAGTCTACAGGACATGTTCTATATTAGTGGGTTAGGGTGCAGTCATCTCTGACTGTAGTCTACAGGACATGTTCTATATTAGTGGGTTAGGGTGCAGTCATCTCTGACTGTAGTCTACAGGACATGTTCTATATTAGTGGGTTAGGGTGCAGTCATCTCTGACTGTAGTCTACAGGACATGTTCTATATTAGTGGGTTAGGGTGCAGTCATCTCTGACTGTAGTCTACAGGACATGTTCTATATTAGTGGGTTAGGGTGCAGTCATCTCTGACTGTAGTCTACAGGACATGTTCTATATTAGTGGGTTATGGTGCAGTCATCTCTGACTGTAGTCTACAGGACATGTTCTATATTAGTGGGTTAGGGTGCAGTCATCTCTGACTGTAGTCTACAGGACATGGTCTATATTAGTGGGTTAGGGTGCAGTCATCTCTGACTGTAGTCTACAGGACATGTTCTATATTAGTGGGTTAGGGTGCAGTCATCTCTGACTGTAGTCTACAGGACATGTTCTATATTAGTGGGTTAGGGTGCAGTCATCTCTGACTGTAGTCTACAGGACATGTTCTATATTAGTGGGTTAGGGTGCAGTCATCTCTGACTGTAGTCTACAGGACATGTTCTATATTAGTGGGTTAGGGTGCAGTCATCTCTGACTGTAGTCTACAGGACATGTTCTATATTAGTGGGTTAGGGTGCAGTCATCTCTGACTGTAGTCTACAGGACATGTTCTATATTAGTGGGTTAGGGTGCAGTCATCTCTGACTGTAGTCTACAGGACATGTTCTATATTAGTGGGTTAGGGTGCAGTCATCTCTGACTGTAGTCTACAGGACATGTTCTATATTAGTGGGTTAGGGTGCAGTCATCTCTGACTGTAGTCTACAGGACATGGTCTATATTAGTGGGTTAGGGTGCAGTCATCTCTGACTGTAGTCTACAGGACATGTTCTATATTAGTGGGTTAGGGTGCAGTCATCTCTGACTGTAGTCTACAGGACATGTTCTATATTAGTGGGTTAGGGTGCAGTCATCTCTGACTGTAGTCTACAGGACATGTTCTATATTAGTGGGTTAGGGTGCAGTCATCTCTGACTGTAGTCTACAGGACATGTTCTATATTAGTGGGTTAGGGTGCAGTCATCTCTGACTGTAGTCTACAGGACATGTTCTATATTAGTGGGTTAGGGTGCAGTCATCTCTGACTGTAGTCTACAGGACATGTTCTATATTAGTGGGTTAGGGTGCAGTCATCTCTGACTGTAGTCTACAGGACATGTTCTATATTAGTGGGTTAGGGTGAAGTCATCAGATTTACAGTTTAAAGCAAATGTTCTATATTAGTGGTCAGGAAAGGGCAGATCATCTCTGACTGGAGGGACAGGAAGGTTCTGACTTGTTACTCAGTTTGAATCAGATCTATTAGTTCTGACCCATTGTTCTCTGTCTTCAACACTGCTCCTTCTGGGACAGTCAGTCTCTCAACCTATTACATCACTGTGCATGGTCTGTCCAGGGAGGTGGTTGTTCTGTTATGTCAGTCTCGGGAGATAGTCTACAGGACATGTTCTATAGAGTGGGTTAGGGTGCAGTCATCTCTGACTGTAGAGAGAGGACATGGTCTATATTAGTGGGTTAGAGGTGCAGTCATCTCTGACTGTAGTCTACAGGACATGGTCTATATTAGTGAGAGATTAGAGTGCAGGGATGTCTGGGATCTGTAGTTTTGAGAGTTATGTCTGGGATCTGTAGTTCAAATAGTTATGTCTGGGATCTGTAGTTCTCAGAGTTATGTCTGGGATCTGTAGTTCAAAGAGTTATGTCTGGGATCTGTAGTTCTCAAAGTTATGTCTGGGATCTTAGTTTAGGGTGAGTCATCTCTGGGATCTGTAGTTCTGAGAGTCATGTCTGTTCAAAAATGCATCAAGTTTATCAAGAGAAGTGAGAGTTCTCTGTGGCTCATTAGTGTGAATAAAATAGAGCTCTGGCACGGAGGGAGGCTCTGACTTGTTAAAACCAGTTTGAACAGATCATATACTGGACCCATTGTTTCTGTCTTCAAAACTAGACTCCTTCTGGGTGTGTCTGTCAACCTATTACATCACTGGGCTGGTCTGTGTGGGTGTGGTTGTTCTGTTATGTCAGTCCCGGGAGATGTGTGTGGTGTGAAGTGTGTGTGTGTGTGTGTGTGTGTGTGAGAATGTGTGTGAGAATGTGTGTGAGAATGTGTGTGTGATCAAACACACAGGAAGACGAACCCAGCTCCACATCCCAGCCCCATAATCCACGTCTCCATGGAAACTGATAAAGCACGGGGAGAGGATCTGTAGTTCTGAGAGTTATGTCTGGGATCTTTATTTATTTGTCTGGGATCTCTCTCAGAGTTATGTCTCATCTTATCATCTCTCTCTCATCTTCTCTGTCTTATCTCTGGGATCTAGTTCTCTGTCTCATCTCTCTTCTCTGTTCATCTTCATGTCTCTGATCTCATCTTCTCTCACTTCTGTCTCATCTTAGTTCTCTTATCTACTGTCTCATCTGGGATCTCTCAACTTCTCCCTCATGTCTGTCTCACCTCTGTCTTATCTTCTGTCTCATCTCCTCTCTCAGTTCTCTGTGGCTCCCTCTGTCTCAAATCTGTCTTATCTTCTATCTCATCTCCTCTCTCATCTTTAAAACCTCCTCTGTTTCATCTGGACTCTCCCTCTTCTGTCTCATCTCAAAACTCATCTCAAGCCCTCCTCTGTCTCACCTTCTCTCTCCCTCTTGTCTCTCATTTTGTTTCTCATCTCCTCTCTCAGTTTCTCTCTCCCTCTTCAGTCTCATCTCCTGTGTCATCTTCTGTCTCCCTCCTCTGTCTCATCAAACACTCTCCCTCTTCTGTCTCATCTCCTCTCTCATCCCCTCTCTCCCTCTTCTGTCTCATCTCCTCTCTCATCTTCTCTCTCCCTCTTCTGTCTCATCTCCTCTCTCATCTTCTCTCTCCCTCCTCTGTCTCATCTCCTCTCTCCCTCCTCTGTCTCATCTCCTCTCTCCCTCCTCTGTCTCCTCTTCTCTCTCCTCCCTCTGTCTCACCTCTGTCTTATCTTCTGTCTCATCTCCTCTCTCATCTTCTCTCTCCCTCCCTCTGTCTCACCTCTGTCTTATCTTCTGTCTCATCTCCTCTCGCATCTTCTCTATCTCTCTTCTGTCTCATCTCTCATCTTCTCTCTCCCTCCTCTGTCTCATCTTCTCTCTCCCTCTTCTGTCTCATCTCCTCTCTCATCTTCTCTCTCCCTCCTCTGTCTCATCTTCTCTCTCTCTCTTCTCTCTCATCTTCTGTCTCATCTCCTCTCTCATCTTCTCTCTCCCTCTTCAGTCTCATCTCCTCTCTCATCTTCTCTCTCCCTCCTCTGTCTCATCTTCTCTCTCCCTCTTCTGTCTCATCTCTTCTCTCATCTTCTCTCTCATCTTCTGTCTCATCTCCTCTCTCATCTTCTCTCTCCCTCTTCTGTCTCATCTCCTCTCTCATCTTCTCTCTCCCTCCTCTGTCTCATCTCCTCTCTCCCTCCTCTGTCTCCTCTTCTCTCTCCTCCCTCTGTCTCACCTCTGTCTTATCTTCTGTCTCATCTCCTCTCTCATCTTCTGTCTCATCTCCTCTCTCATCTCCTCTCTCCCTCCTCTGTCTCATCTTCTCTCTCCCTCTTCTCTCTCATCTTCTGTCTCATCTTCTCTCTCATCATCTCTCTCCCTTTTCAGTCTCATCTCCTCTCTCATCTTCTCTCTCCCTCCTCTGTCTCATCTTCTCTCTCCCTCTTCTGTCTCATCTCCTTTCTCATCTTCTCTCTCCCTCCTCTGTCTCATCTTCTCTCTCCCTCCTCTGTCTCCTCTTCTCTCTCCTCCCTCTGTCTCACCTCTGTCTTATCTTCTGTCTCATCTCCTCTCTCATCTTCTGTCTCTCTCTTCTGTCTCATCTCCTCTCTCATCTTCTCTCTCCCTCCTCTGTCTCATCTTCTCTCTCCCTCCTCTGTCTCATCTTCTCTCTCCCTCCTCTGTCTCCTCTTCTCTCTCCTCCCTCTGTCTCACCTCTGTCTTATCTTCTGTCTCATCTCCTCTCTCATCTTTTCTCTCTCTCTTCTGTCTCATCTCCTCTCTCATCTTCTCTCTCTCTCTTCTGTCTCATCTTCTCTCTCCCTCTTCTATCTCATCTCCTCTCTCATCTTCTCTCTCCCTCCTCTGTCTCATCTTCTCTCTCCCTCTTCTCTCTCATCTTCTGTCTCATCTCCTCTCTCATCTTCTCTCTCCCTCTTCAGTCTCATCTCCTCTCTCATCTTCTCTCTCCCTCCTCTGTCTCATCTTCTCTCTCCCTCTTCTGTCTCATCTCCTCTCTCATCTTCTCTCTCCCTCTTCTGTCTCATCTCCTCTCTCATCTTCTCTCTCCCTCCTCTGTCTCATCTTCTCTCTCCCTCTTTTCTCTCATCTTCTGTCTCATCTTCTCTCTCATCTTCTCTCTCCCTCTTCAGTCTCATCTCCTCTCTCATCTTCTCTCTCCCTCCTCTGTCTCATCTTCTCTCTCCCTCTTCTGTCTCATCTCCTTTCTCATCTTCTCTCTCCCTTTTCTGTCTCATCTTCTCTCTCCCTCCTCTGTCTCATCTTCTCTCTCCCTCCTCTGTCTCATCTTCTCTCTCTCCTCTGTCTCATCTCCTCTCTCATCTCCTCTCTCCCTCCTCTGTCTCATCTTCTGTCTCATCTTCTCTCTCTCTCTCATCTTCTGTCTCATCTTCTCTCTCATCTTCTCTCTCCCTTTTCAGTCTCATCTCCTCTCTCATCTTCTCTCTCCCTCTTCAGTCTCATCTCCTCTCTCATCTTCTCTCTCCCTCCTCTGTCTCATCTCCTCTCTCCCTCCTCTGTCTCATCTTCTCTCTCCCTCTTCTCTCTCATCTTCTGTCTCATCTTCTCTCTCCCTTTTCAGTCTCATCTCCTCTCTCATCTTCTCTCTCCCTCTTCTGTCTCATCTCCTCTCTCATCTTCTCTCTCCCTCCTCTCTCATCTTCTCTCTCCCTCTTCTGTCTCATCTCCTCTCTCATCTCCTCTCCCCCTCCCCTGTCTCCTCTTCTCTCTCCCTCTTCTGTCTCATCTCCTCTCTCATCTCCTCTCCTCCTCCCCTGTCTCCTCTTCTCTCTCCCTCCTCTGTCTCCTCTTCTCTCTCCTCCCCCTGTCTCATCTCTCTCATCTTCTCTCTCTTCTCTCCCTGTCTCTCTCTCCCCTCTTTATTCAATCTCTCTATCTCCCTCATCACTTGCTTTCTCTCTCTCTCATCTCTCTCTCCCCCTCTCTCCTTCTCTCTCTCCCTTTTCTATTACCTCTCTCATCTTCTCTGTCTCATCTCTCATCTTCTCTCATCTTTCTATCACCCTCATCAGTCTCTTTCTCTCATATCTCTCTCTCTCTCTCTCTCTCTCTCTCTCTTCACAGCACAACCAATGCTGAATTATGTACACATGATACTGTATATTTGTCATACCCTGACCATAGTCTCTGACTGGGAACCATATTTGGTGTTGGGTTTTGTGGGTGATTGTTCCTGTTCCCGTGTTAGTTTGAACCATTTTAGGCTGTTTCGGTTTTCACGTTACGTTTATTGTTTTTGTATTGATCGTGGTTCAACTTCATTAAAGATGTATCTAAATAACCACGCCGCATTTTGGTCCGACTCTCCTTCACCTAAAGAAAACCGTTACAATATTTGAGTATGTCCCATGTTCAGTTCCTGGCCCACTGTACATGTTTGATAACGACTGACAGAAGAGTTGGCTAATGCTCAAAAAAAAAAAAAAATTCAATTTCTATTATAGGAATGTGCTATATAGAAAGGTGCGGGTGTGACGTTTTCACGGGAGGAGAGTGTGTGTTCTGTTGCCAGGGGCGACGGTGGTACTCACAGCTCTCGATCTCCAGTGTACAATTCTGTTCATCCAGAGGATACCGCCTCAGATCCATCATACAGGCTGCTGTGGTTGTGATCCTACACACACACACACACAACCACACACACACACACACACGCACGCACACACACACACACACACACACACACACACACACACACACACACACACAGGAATATAACGTTAGACCTCAGGGATGCCACCATATCAGCTTTTTAATTGTTTTGTATTTCTGTTCAGTTGACTGAGAACACATTCTCATTTACAGCAACGACCTGGGGAATAGTTACAGGAGGGGGGATGAATGAGCCAATTGGAAGCTGGGGATGAATGAGCCAATTGGAAGCTGGGGATGATTAGGTGACCATGATGGTATGAGGGCCAGAATGGGAATTTAGCCAGGACACCGGGGTTAACACCCATATTCTTTCCAAAGGGGTATTAAGCAGAACCCAAACTCAGCTAAACAAAAGCCAAGCTAAACTCAAACTCTCTTGTTCTGTGACCTTGACCACCAACAGTATAATCCATAAAATAAAATAAAACATACCAACAATGTTTCTAGCCATTATTCAGACTTCATCAACAACATAAGAAATTAATTGTAAGCCATCAGTCGGTACCCCGACCCACCATTTTGGGAAACACTGAGCTAGGACTCTAAGACTGTGTTCAGACTATAACCTATAATCTGTTATTAATAAGGCCTGCATTACATGCCAGTCTTCAGTATCCTGTTCCATCAGTACTGGACTCTACTGTACTCTACTGGACTCTACTGGACTCTACTGGACTCTACTCTACTGTACTCTACTCTACTGGACTCTACTGGACTCTACTGGACTCTACTGACTCTACTACTCTACTGGACTCTACTCTACTACTGGACTCTACTGACTCTACTGTACTCTACTGGACTCTACTGGACTGGACTCTACTCTACTGGACTCTACTCTACTGGACTCTACTGGACTCTACTGTACTCTACTGGACTCTACTGGACTCTACTGGACTCTACTCTACTGGACTCTACTGTACTCTACTGTACTCTACTGGACTCTACTGACTCTGGACTCTACTCTACTGGACTCTACTGGACTCTACTGGACTACTGGACTCTACTCTACTGGACTCTACTCTACTGGACTCTACTGGACTCTCTACTGACTCTACTGGACTCTCTACTGGACTCTACTCTACTGGACTCTACTGGACTCTACTGGACTCTACTGGACTCTACTCTACTGGACTCTACTGGACTCTACTGGACTCTACTCTACTGGGACTCTACTCTACTGGACTCTACTGGACTCTACTGTGGACTCTACTGGACTCTACTGGACTCTACTGACTCTACTCTACTCCTCTCTACTCTACTGACTCTACTTTACTCTACTGTACTCTACTGGACTCTACTCTACTGGACTCTACTCTACTGACTCTACTCTACTGTACTCTACACTGCTGTACTGTAGTCTACTGGACTCTACTCTACTGTACTCTAAAGTCTACTGGCTACTCTACTGTAAAGTTTGGGGAATGACACAAATATAAATTTTCACAAAGTTTGCTGCTTCAGTGTCTTTAGATATTTTTGTCAGATGTTACTATGGAATACTGAAGTATAATTACAAGCATTTCATAAGTGTCAAAGGCTTTTATTGACAATTACATGAAGTTGATGCAAAGAGTCAATATTTGCAGTGTTGACCCTTCTTTTTCAAGACCTCTGCAATCCGCCCTGGCATGCTGTCAATTAACTTCTGGGCCACATCCTGACTGATGGCAGCCCATTCTTGCATAATCAATGCTTGGAGTTTATCAGAATTTGTGGGTTTTTGTTTGTCCACCCGCCTCTTGCGGATTGATCACAAGTTCTCAATGGGATTAAGGTCTGGGGAGTTTCCTGGCCATGGACTCAAAATATAAATGTTTTGCTCCCCGAGCCACTTAGTTATCACTTTTGCCTTATGGCAAGGTGCTCCATCATTCTGGAAAAGGCATTGTTCATCACCAAACTGTTCCTGGATGGTTGGGAGAAGTTGCTCTCGGAGGATGTGTTGGTACCATTCTTTATTCATGGCTGTGTTCTTAGGCAAAATTGTGAGTGAGCCCACTCCCTTGGCTGAGAAGCTACCCCACACATGAATGGTCACAGGATGCTTTACTGTTGGCATGACACAGGACTGATGGTAGCGCTCACCTTGTCTTCTCCAGACAAGCTTTTTTTCCGGATGCCCCAAACAATCGGAAAGGGGATTCATCAGAGAAAATGACTTTACCCCAGTCCTCAGCAGTCCAATCCCTGTACCTTTTGCAGAATATCAGTCTGTCCCTGATGTTTTTCCTGGAGAGGAGTGGCTTCTTTGCTGCCCTTCTTGACACCAGGCCATCCTCCAAAAGTCTTCGCCTCACTGTGCGTGCAGATGCACTCACACCTGCCTGCAGCCATTCCTGAGTAAGCTCTGTACTGGTGGTGCCCCGATCCCGCAGCTGAATCAACTTTAGGAGACGGTCCTGGCGCTTGCTGGACTTTCTTGGGTGCCCTGAAGCCTTCTTCACAACAATTGAACAGCTCTCTTTGAAGTTCTTGATGATCCAATAAATGGTTGATTTAGGTGCAATCTTACTGGCAGCAATATCCTTGCCTGGGAAGCCCTTTTTGTGCAAAGCAATGATGACGGCACGTGTTTCCTTGCAGGTAACCATGATTGACAGAGGAAGAATGATTCCAAGCACCACCCTCCTTTTGAAGCTTCCAGTCTGTTATTTGAACTCAATCAGCATGACAGAGTGATCTCCAGCCTTGACCTCGTCAATACTCACACCTGTGTTGACGAGAGAATCACTGATATGATGTCAGCTGTTCCTTTTGTGGCAGGGCTGAAATGCCGTGGAAATGTTTTTTGGCGATTCAGTTCATTTGCATGGCATTGGGACTTTGCAATTAATTGCAATTCATCTGATCAATCTTCATAACATTCTGGAGTATATGCAAATTGCCATCATGCAAACTGAGGAAGCAGACGTTGTGAAAATTAATATTTGTGTCATTCTCAAAACTTTTTGCCACGACTGTACTGGACTGTACTCTACTGTACTGTACTCTACTCTACTCTACTCTACTCTACTCTACTCTACTCTACTCTACTGGACTCTACTGGACTCTACTCTACTGTACTCTACTGGACTCTACTCTACTGGACTCTACTGGACTCTACTGGACTCTACAGGACTCTACTCTACTGGACTCTACTAGACTCTACTGTACTCTACTCTACTCTACTGTACCCTACTCTACTGTACTCTAATGTACTCTACTGGACTCTACTCTACTGAACTACTGAACTCTACTGGACTCTAATCTACTGTACTCTTCTGTACTCTACTGTACTCCACTCTAATCTACTGTACTCTACAGTACTCTACACTACTCTACTGTACTGTACTCCACTCTACTCCACTGTACTCTACTGTACTCTACACTACTCTACTGTAATCTACTATACTCTACTCTACTGTACTCTACTGTACTCTACCGGATTCTACCGGACTCTAATGAACTCTACTCTACTGTAATCTACTCTACACTACTCTACTGTACTCCACTCTACTCTACTGTACTCTACTGTACTCCACTCTACTCTACTGTACTCTACTCTACTCTACTCTACTCTACTCTACTCTACTCTACTGGACTCTACTGTACTCTACTCTACTGTACTCCACTCTACTCTACTGTACTCTACTGGACTCTACTGTACTGTACTCTACACTACTCTACTGTACTGTACTCCACTGTACTCTACACTACTCTACTGTACTGTGTGTGTGTGTGTGTGTGTGTGTGTGTGTGTGTGTGTGTGTGTGTGTGTGTGTGTGTGTGTGTGTGTGTGTGTGTGTGTGTGTGTGTGTGTGTGTCAGGTTGAATACTGGTTGTCATTAAATTTTTGTGATGTTATGGTCAGGTTGAATACTGGTTGCCATTAAGTTGTTTGTGATGTTATGGTCAGGTTGAATACTGGTTGTCATTAAGTTGTTTGTGATGTTATGGTCAGGTTGAATATTGGTTGTCATTAAGTTGTTTGTTATGTTATGGTCAGGTTGAATACTGGTTGTCATTAAAGTTGTTTGTGATGTTATGGTCAGGTTGAATACTGGTTGTCATTAAGT
Source organism: Oncorhynchus masou masou (assembly GCF_036934945.1). Classification (NCBI taxonomy): domain Eukaryota; kingdom Metazoa; phylum Chordata; class Actinopteri; order Salmoniformes; family Salmonidae; genus Oncorhynchus; species Oncorhynchus masou. The sequence continues at coordinate 9,639,421 of NC_088220.1, forward strand.
TGTTTGTGATGTTATGGTCAGGTTGAATACTGGTTGTCATTAAAGTTGTTTGTGATGTTATGGTCAGGTTGAATACTGGTTGTCATTAAGTTGTTTGTGATGTTATGGTCAGGTTGAATACTGGTTGTCATTAAGTTGTTTGTGATGTTATGGACAGGTTGAATACTGGTTGTCATTAAGTTGTTTGTACTCTACTGGACTCTACTCTACTGTACTCTATGTTGGACTCTACTCTACTGTACTCTACTGGACTCTACTGTACTCTACTGTCATTAAGTTGTTTGTCTATGTTATGTACTCTACTGTTGAATACTGCTGTACTTAGTCTGGACTCTACTCTATTACTCTAAAGTCGGGGCCAAAAGTTTGGGGAATGACACAAATATAAATTTTCACAAAGTTTACTGCTTCAGTGTGTTAGATATTTTTGTCAGATGTTACTATGGAATACTGAAGTTGCATTTCATAATTTATTGACAATTACATGAAGTTGATGCAGTCAATATTTGCAGTGTTTGTGCAATGTTGGCATGCTGTCAATTAACTTCTGGGCCACATCCTGACTGATGGCAGCCCATTCTTTAATCAATGCTTGGAGTTTGTCAGAATTTGTGGGTTTTTGTTTGGCCTCTTGTCATTACTGTACTGTACTCCACTGTACTCTTTGTGATGTTATGGTCAGGTTGAATACTGGTTGTCATTAAGTTGTTTGTGATGTGTGTGTGTCAGGTTGAATACTGGTTGTCATTAAGTTGTTTGTGATGTTATGGTCAGGTTGAATACTGGTTGCCATTAAGTTGTTTGTGATGTTATGGTCAGGTTGAATACTGGTTGTCATTAAGTTGTTTGTGATGTTATGGTCAGGTTGAATACTGGTTGTCATTATGATGTTGTTGTTGATGTTATGGACAGGTTGAATATTGGTTGTCATTAAGGTGTTGTCATTATGATGTTGTTGTTGATGTTATGGTCAGGTTTCTAACCAAAATATGAAAGATTTTCAAGATATCCTTGTCTGTAACAAATGATCACAAATACAGTACACTGTGGATTGTTTTCCCTTCAACCAGAAATACAAACTAAACTTGAAGATGCATTTAGTAAATAAACAACACAAGTTAATTTGAAATCCTTTCACTTAAAAAAATATCCAGGCACTCCAGTCCTTTGAAAAAAAAATTCAGACACAAAGACACATCTCTCCCTCTCTCTCATGTATAACAAGCCAGCTAGCAGGAAGGGAGGGAGAGAGACAGGAAGGAGGGAGGCAGGCAGGCATGGACAGAGAGAGGGGAAAGGACCAAAGTGCACAGGAGTATTATCAGAGGAGTCCTATGGATGGATGTCCTAGTTTACCCCCCTCTCTCTGCCTACTGTGGCTATCACTAACTATCACTAACTATCACCAACTCACCATGCTATACATGGTACTATCACTAACTATCACTAACTATCACTAACTATCACTAACTCACCATGCTATACCTGGTACTATCACTAACTCACCATGCTATACCTAACTATCACTAACTCACCATGCTATACCTGGTACTATCAGCTAACTCACCATGCCCTTCAGCCACCCAGCCCTTCAGCCACCCATCCCTTCAGCCACCCAGCCCTATACCACCCAGCACTAACTCACCATGCCCTATAGCCTGGTACTATCACTCAACTCACCATGCCCTTCAGCCACCAGCTTCAGCCACCCAGCCCTTCAGCCACCCAGCCCTTCAGCAACCCAGCCCTTCAGCCACCCAGCCCTTCATAAACCCAGCCCTTCAGCCACCCAGCCCTTCAACACTCAGACACCCAGCCCTTCAGCCACCCAGCCCTTCAGCCACCCAGCCCTTCAGCCACCCAGCCCTTCAGCCACCCAGCCCTTCATAAACCCAGCCCTTCAACTACTCAGCCACCCAGCCCCCTTCAGCCACCCAGCCCTTCCTTCAGACACCCAGCCCTTCAGCCACCCAGCCCTTCAGCCACCCAGCCCTTCAGCCACCCAGCCCTTCAACTTCAGCCACCCAGCCCTTCAGCAACCCAGCCCTTCATCCACCCAGCCCTTCATCCACCCAGCCCTTCAGCCACCCAGCCCTTCAACCTTCAGCCACCCAGCCCTTCAGCCACCCAGCCCTTCAGCCACCCAGCCCTTCAGCCACCCAGCCCTTCAGCCACCCAGCCCTTCAGCCACCCAGCCCTTCAGCCACCCAGCCCTTCAGCCACCCAGCCCTTCAGCCACCCAGCCCTTCAGCCACCCAGCCCTTCAACCACTCAGCCCTTCAGCCACCCAGCCCTTCATCCACCCAGCCCTTCAGCCACCCAGCCCTTCAACTACTCAGCCAGCCCTTCAGCCACCCAGCCCTTCAGCAACCCAGCCACAGTCAGCCCTTCAGCCACCCAGCCCTTCAGCCCAGCCCTTCAGCCACCCAGCCCTTCAGCCACCCAGCCCCCAGCTTCACCCAGCCCTTCAGCCACCCAGCCCTTCAGCCACCCAGCCCTTCAGCCACCCAGCCCTTCAGCCAAACAGCTTCAGCACCCAGTCTTCAGCCACCCAGCCCTTCAGCCATCCAGCCCTTCAGCCACACATCTTCATCACCCAGCCCTTCAACTACTCAGCCACCCAGCCCTTCAGCCACCCAGCCCTTCAGCCACCCAGCCAGCTTCAACCCTACTCAGCCACCCAGCCCTTCAGCCACCCAGCCCTTCAGCCAAACAGCCCTTCAGCCACCCAGCCCTTCAGCCACCCAGCCCTTCAGCCACCCAGCCCTTCAGCCACACAGCCCTTCAGCCACCCAGCCCTTCAGCCACCCAGCCCTCCAGCCACCCAGCCCTTCAGCCACCCAGCCCTTCAGCCACCCATGGCCCTTCAGCCAGCCAACCCTTCAGCCACCCAGCCCTTCAGCCACCCAGCCCTTCAGCCACCCAGCCCTTCATAAACCCAGCCCTTCAACTACTCAGCCACCCAGCCCTTCAGCAACCCAGCCCTTCATCCACCCAGCCCTTCAGCCACCCAGCCCTTCAACTGACTCAGTGTAACCCAGCAGTCATCCAACCCTTCAGCAACCCAACAGTCACCCTTTAGCCAGTCATTGAAAATAAGAATGTGTTCTTAACTGACTTGCCTGGTAAAATAAAGGCTGTTTAAATAAAAATAAAAATAACAGGCTATTTACAGATGGCATGGTAAGAAGAACAGGCTCAAAACATTCACTCATCAGTCTCCAAGCTTTTGTCTGAGTGTAATGGGAGACCAACCAACCAACAACTGGTGTTTCTCAGGATCCTCTAGTTATGGCATGGTCAGAATGAACAGGCTGAGTGAGACAGATGGCATGAGAGACAGAAGAACATGCGATGCCTGACAGCATGGCATGCCACAGATCTGCCGAACAGGTTTTTAACAAAACCTGTCAGGATGCTGCAGCTCTGTAACAGGCTGTAACCAGATGGCATGGGGAAACAGAGTATTTATGATGGAGCTCTGTAACTATGAGGCCTCACCTCCTGTTGCACAGATGACCATGGTCAGCATCCCAAAAGGCGGAGGTGTTTACATTTATGATGAAAAATTTCAAATTACAAAAAACAGAAGTTTTCCTGTTTGAGCTTCTAGTCATGAATCTATCAGCCTACTCAAGGCTTTTTATAGCTACTGTTTACAGGGTGGGCCATATACAGCGTTCCTCACGGAGTTCCCTGAATTCCTATCAGACCTTGTCGTCATAGGAGATAATATTCACATTTTTGGTGACTTTAATATCCACATGGAAAAGTCCACAGACCCACTCCAAAAGGCTTTCGGAGCCATCATCAACTCAGTGGGTTTTGTCCAAGATGTCTCCGGACCTACTCACTGCCACAGTCATACTCTGGACCTAGTTTTGTCCCATGGAATAAATGTTGTGGATCTTAATGTTTTTCCTCATACTCCTGGACTATCGGACAACCATTTTATTACGTTTGCAATCGCAACAAATAATCTGCTCAAACCCAAACCAAGGATCATCAAAAGTTGTGCAATAAATTCTCAGACATCCCAAAGATACCTAGATGCCCTTCCAGACTCCCTAAGGATGTCAAATTACAAAAATCAGTTAACCACCGAACTGGGGAACTCAATTTAACCTTGTGTAATACCCTAGATGCAGTCACACCCCTAAAAACAAAAAACATTTGTCATAAGAAACTAGCTCCCTGGTATACAGAAAATACCTGAGCTCTGACTCAAGCTTCCAGAAAATTGGAACAGAAATGTCCACACCAAACTGGAAGTCTTCCGACTAGCTTGGAAAGACAGTACCGTGCAGTATCGAAGAGCCCTCACTGCTGCTCGATCATCCTATTTTACCAACTCAATTGAGGAAAATAAGAACAATTCAAAATTGATTTTTGATACTGTTGCAAAGCTAACTAAAAATCAGCATTCCCCAAGAGAGGATGGCTTTCACTCTTCTTTAAGGGTTCATGATCATTGAAAGCAAATGACGGACTCCTCTTTAAATCTGCATTTTCCTCCAAAGCTCAGAGTCTGAACAACTCTGCCAGGCCCTAGGAACAAGGGAGACACTCAAGTGGTTTAGTACTGTATCTCTTGACAAAATGATCAAAATAATCATGGCCTCTAAACCTTCAAGCTGCATACTGGACCCTATTCCAACTAAACTACTGAAAGAGCTGCTTCCTGTGCTTGGCCTCCTATGTTGAACATAATAAACGGCTCTCTATCCACGGATGTGTACCAAACTCACTAAAAGTGGCAGTAATAAAGCCTCTCTTGAAAAAGCCAAACAAACCTTGACCCAGAAAATATTAAAAACTATCGGCCTATATCGAATCTTCCATTCCTCTCAACATTTTTAGTCCAAAAAGCTGTTGCTCAGCAACTCACTGCCTTCCTGAAAGCAAACAATGTATACGAAACGCCAGTCTGGTTTTAGACCCCATCATAGCAATGAGACTGCATAAAGTTGGTAAATTACCTTTTAATGGCATCAGACCGAGGCTCTGCATCTGTCCTCGTGCTCCTAGACCAGGGGTGTCAAAGTCAAATGGACGGAGGGCCAAAAAAAAATTTAGCTACAAGCTCGAGGGCCGGACTGTTCGAATGTTCATTGAAAAATTTTTAAATGAGATATAGTCTAGTGAACCTAATTGAACCTACTGAAAACCTAACAAATATATTCCAATATGATCAGATAAATAAAGCAATATTTTCTTATGGCTCTGTCAGTAATCTTTAATTTTCAACAGACACAAAAGACAAATTTCCTTTATATAAAAATCCCCATAACATGAACATTAAATGAAAGAAACCGGTATTCAACACCATCAGTAGCCTATATTTTCTATTTTAGCTTGGGCTAAATTTACTTCAAAGAAAAAAACAATAATAGCAATTTTCTATCATCCACTCAACTGAAATATTTTAAAATATAATTGATTGAAATACAATAAAATAAAGTGCAAAAATCTATTAATCAAAAACAACACTTTGTTTAAGGAAAGCTAACATGCAGTGAAAACAAATATTAAACTTTAACTTTTAAACTTGAACTGAGTAAAAACTCTAAATATGTGATTGCACAGTAATGTTCACTTGTTTGAGGTTGAGGGTGATACTTGGTGGTGTCCCATCTTTTCCACAAGTTCATCAATGTTCGGGGTAAGGCTCTGAGCTGAGGAAATCCTCAGAATTGAGTGGAGGTGTTCAGCAGTAAGTCGACTTCTGTGTGATGTTTTGTTCAGGTTCATCAAAGAAAAAGTTGTTCACACAGGTACTCTGCCAAACATAGACAACGTTTGAGCAGCCTGGATGCGCAGCTGGGGCATTGTATCGGGGAGGAAATGAATCAGCAACTGCCGCATATTTTCAAGTGCATCATTGCATTGGAAACCTCCATTTGGAGGTTTGGACCCTATTCCAACTAAACTAATGAAAGAGCAGTTCCAACCTGTTTTTGTGCTTCAAAGTCAGAACATAATAAACGGCTCATCTATCCACCGGATGTGTACCAAACTCACTAAAAGTGGCAGTAATAAACCTTGTTTGAAAAAGTTCTCAGTGTCCACCTTGTTTTGCCATTTTTGATGGGTATCTGAAAGTTAATTTTACTGTGATGCTGACGACTGCTGTGCCAATAAATATTGAAATGCAAACTGCCTTCCTGAAAGCAAACAATGTATACGAAACAGTTTGGTTTTAGTCACCATTGCACTGGGAAATGTAGTATTGGTGCGTGTAAAAGATTACCTTTGCGGTGGCTAATAATAAATCAAGATCCCAGGCTCTGCATCTGTCCTGACATATGTGTCCTAGACCTTAGTGCTGCTTTTGATACCATCGATCACCACATTCTTTTGGAGAGATTGGAAACCCAAATTGGTCTACACAGACAAGTTCTGGCCTGGTTTAGATCTTATCCGTCGGAAAGATATCAGTTTGTCTCTGTGGATAGTTTGTCCTCAAATCAACTGTAGATTTTGGTGTTCCTCAAGGTTCCATTTTAGGGCCACTATTGTTTTCACTATATACTTTACCTCTTGGTGGTGTCATTCTGAAACATAATGTTAAGTTTTACTGCTATGCAGATGACACACAGCTGTACATTTTGATAAAACATCGTGAAGCCCCAAAAATGCCCTCACTGGAAGCCTGTTTCAGACATAAGGAAGTGGATGGCTGCAAATGTTCTACTTTTAAACTCGGGCAAAACAGAGATGCTTGTTCTAGGTCCCAAGAAACAAAGAGATCTTCTGTTGAATCTGACAATTCATCTTGATGGTTGTACAGTCGTCTCAAATAAAACTGTGAAAAACCTCGGCGTTACTCTTGACCCTGATCTCTCTTTTGATGAACATATCAAGACTGTTTCAAGGACAGCTTTTTCTATCTATGTAACATTGCAAAAATCAGAAACTATCTGTCTAAAAATGATGCAGAAAAATGTATCCATGCATTTGTTACTTCTAGGTTAGACTACTGCAATGCTCTACTTTCCGGCTCCCCGGATAAAGCACTAAATAAACTTCAATTAGGGCTAAACACGGCTGCTAGAATCCTGACGAGAACCAAAAAATGTGTTCATATGACTCCAGTGCTAGCCTCCCTACACTGGCTTCCTGTTAAGGCAAGGGCTGATTTCAAGGTTTTACTGCTAACCTACAAAGCATTACATGGGCTTGCTCCAACCTATCTTTCTGATTTGGTCCTGCCGTACATACCTACACGTATGCTACAGTCACAAGACGCAAGCCTCCTTACTGTCCCTAGAATTTCTAAACAAACAGCTGGAGGCAGGGCTTTCTCCTATAGAGCTCCATTTTTACGGAATGGTCTGCCTTCCCATGTGAGAGACGCAGACTCGGTCTCAACTTTTAAGTCTTTACTGAAGACTCATCTCTTCAGTTGGTCCTATGATTGAGTGTAGTCTGGCCCAGGGGTTTGAAGGTGAACGGAAAGGCCCTGGAGCAACGAACCGCCTTGCTGTCTCTGCCTGGCCGGTTCCCCTCTCTCCACTGGGATTCTCTGCCTCAAACCCTGTTACAGGGTCACTGGCTTACTGGTGCTCTTCCATGCCGTCCCTGGGAGTGGTGCCTCACATGAGTGGGTTTAGTCATTGACGTGATCTTCCTGTCTGGGTTGTGCCGTGGCGGAGATCTTTGTGGGCTATACTCGGCCTTGTCTCAGGATGGTAAGTTGGTGGTTGAAGACATTCCTCTGGTGGTGTGGGGGCTGTGCTTTTGAAAAGTGGGTGGGGTTATATCCTGACTGTTTGGCCCTGTCCGGGGGTATCGTCGGATGGGGCCACAGTGTCTCCCGACCACTTCTGTCTCAGCCTCCAGTATTTATGCTGCAGGAGTTTATGTGTCGGGGGGCTAGGGTCAGTTTGTTATATCTGGAGTATTTCTCCTGTCTTATCCGGTGTCCTGTGTGAATTTAAGTATGCTCTTTCTAATCCTCTCTATCTTTCTTTCTTTCTCTCTTTCTCTCTTTCTTTCTCTCTCTCGGAGGACCTGAGCCCTAGGACCATGCCTCAGGACTATCTGGCCTGATAACTCCTTGCTGTCCCCAGTCCACCTGGCCGTGCTGCTGCTCCAGTTTCAACTGTTCTGCCTGCGGCTATGGAAACCTGACCTGTTCACCGGACGTGCTACCTGTCCCAGCCCTGCTGTTTTCAACTCTCTAGAGACAGCAGGAGCGGTAGAGATACTCTTAATGATCGGCTATGAAATGCCAACTGACATTTACTCCCGAGGTGCTGACTTGCTGCACCCTCGGCATCCACTGTGATTATTATTTGACCCTGCTGGTCATCTATGAACATTCAAACATCTTGGCCATGTTCTGTTTTAATCTCCACCCGGCACAGCCAGAAGAGGACTGGCCACCCCTCATAGCCTGGTTCCTCTCTAGGTGTCTTCCTAGGTTCTGGCCTTTCTAGGGAGTTTTTCCTAGTCACCGTGCTTCTACACCTGCACCGCTTTCTGTTTGGGGTTTTAGGCTGGGTTTCTGTACAGCACTTTGAGATATCAGCTGATGCATCAGAATACATTTGATTTGATGTAAAAAATAAACTCTCTCTCTCTCTCTCTCTCTCTCTCTCGGCATAGTCAAATAAACAGTCAAAAATGAACAGTAAACATTACCCTCACAAAAGAGAGAGAGATAGAGAGAGATAACGGGGGGTGAGAGAGAGCAGGGAGAGAGAGAGACAGAGAGACAGAGAGAGACAGAGAGGGAGAGAGAGAGAGAGAGAGATAACGGGGGTCAGAGAGAGCAGAGAGAGAGAGACACAGAGAGACAGAGAGAGAGAGAGAGAGAGTGAGATAACAGGGGTTGAGAGAGGGCAGAGAGAGAGAGAAAGATAGGAATATAGAGAGAGTAGCAGTCCACCCTCATCCCACTGTGTAGAGGCCATATTCACCAGATATATAGAGATTCAAACACGCTACATTTGTCCTGTTGTTGAGTTAATAGGTCATCTATCTCTGGTCTAAAACTGGACTGTTGTGCTTTTCCTGCTCTCACAGTTCATCCCAGGCTGTGTGTGTTAGTGTGTGGACCAGAGGAGGCTGGTGGGAGGAGCTATAGGAGGATGGGTTCATTGTAATGCCTGGAATGTAATATATGGAATGGTATTTAAACACAACAAACACATGGAAACCACATGTTTGACTCTGTTCCATTAATTCCATTCCAGCCATTACAATGAGCCCGTCCTCCTATAGCTCCCCCCCACCAGCCTCCTCTGGTGTGGACCACCTAAGGCAGCCTGTGCACCTTTATCCAAAATGACCTTGTTTACCAACACTGGTGCAGTAACACGAACCACACACACACACACCATAGCACGAACCACACACACACCATAGCACAAACCACACACACACACACACACAGCATAGCACACACACACACACACAACACACACACACACACACACACACACACACACACACACACACACACACACACACACACACAATAGCACGAACCACACACACACACACACACACCATAGCACAAACCACACACACACACCATAGCACGAACCACACACACACACACACCATAGCATAAACCACACACACACACCATAGCATAAACCACACACACACACCATAACATGAACCACACACACACACACCATAGCATAAACCACACACACCATAGCATAAACCACACACACCATAGCACAAACCACACACACACACCATAGCACGAACCACACACACACACACACCATAGCATAAACCACACACACACACCATAACACGAACCACACACACACACACACACACACACACACACACACACACACACACACACACACACACACACACACACACACACACACCATATCCCAGACAGGATCTTATTTGGAGGGAGAGGAGAGGAGAGTATACCTAGCAGCTAGCCTACTGTAGAGTACCTGACAAACATACTAATGGAGGGAGGAGTGGAGAGGAGAGGAGCAGAGTGGAGAGGAGAGGAGAGTATACCTAGCAGCTAGCCTACTGTAGAGTACCTGACAAACATACTAATGGAGGGAGGAGAGGAGAGGAGAGGAGAGGAGAGGAGAGGAGAGGAGAGGAGAGGAGAGGAGAGGAGAGGAGAGGGAAAAAGGTAGCAGCTAACCTACTGTAGAGTACCTGACAAACATACTAATGGAGGGAGGAGTGGAGAGGAGAGGAGCAGAGCGGAGAGGAGAGGAGAGTATACCTAGCAGCTAACCTACTGTAGAGTACCTGACAAACATACTAATGGAGGTTGGAGAGGACAGGACACTGTCACACTGTAGCAAGCAGCAGGGTTTAGGGCAGCAGGGTTTAGGGAGCAGGGTTGAGGGCAGCAGGGTTTAGGGCAGCAGGGTTTAGGGCAGCAGGGTAGCAGAGTTTAGGGCAGCAAGGTTTAGGGTAGCAGGGTTTAGGGCAGCAGGGTTTCGGGCAGCAGGGTTTAGGGTAGCAGGGTTTACTAATGGAGGTTGGAGAGGACAGGACACTGTCACACTGTAGCAAGCAGCAGGGTTTAGGGCAGCAGGGTTTAGGGTAGCAGAGTTAAGTGCAGCAGGGTTTATGGTAGCAGGGTTTAGGGCAGCAGGGTTTAGGGCAGAAGGGTTTAGGGTAGCAGGGTTTAGGGTAGCAGGGTTTAGGGCAGCAGGGTTTAGGGCAGCAGGGTTTATGGTAGCAGGGTTTTGGGCAGCAGGGTAGCAGAGTTTAGGGCAGCAGGGTAGAAGAGTTTAGGGCAGCAGGGTTTAGGGTAGCAGAGTTAAGTGCAGCAGGGTTTATGGTAGCAGGGTTTAGGGCAGCAGGGTTTAGGGCAGAAGGGTTTAGGGCAGCAGGGTTTAGGGTAGCAGGGTTTATGGTAGCAGGGTTTTGGGCAGCAGGGTAGCAGGGTTTAGGGCAGCAGGGTTTAGTGTAGCAGGGTTTAGGGCAGCAGGGTTTAGTGTAGCAGGGTTTAGGGTAGCAGGGTTTAGGGTAGCAGGGTTTAGTAGGTTGAGGCCGGGTCCTGCAGACTGGTCTACTGCCCTCGTTGATATACAGTGCCTTTGGAAAGTATTCAGACCCCTTGACTTATTCCACATTTTGTTACGTTCAGCCTTAATCTAAAATGATTATTTTTTTCTTCCTCATCAATCTACACACCCCATAATGACAAAGCAAAAAAACAATTTCTGAATTTTTCCACATTGATAAAAATATATCTATAGATATCACATTCACATTTATTTATTTATAAGTATTCAGACCCTTTACTCAGTACTTTGGTGAAGCACCTTTGGCAGCGATTACAGCCTCGAGTCTTCTTGGGTATGACGCTACAAGCTTGGCACACCTGTATTTGGTGAGTTTCTCCCATTCTTCTCTGCAGATCCTTTCAAGCTCTGTCAGGTTGGATGGGGAAGCTTCACTGCACAGCTATTTTCAGGTCTCTCCAGAGATGTTCGATCGGGTTCAAGTCCGGGCTCTGGCTGGGACACTCTTGGACCTTCTGAGACTTGTCCCGAAGCCACTGCTGCGTTGTCTTGGCTGTGTGCTTAGGGTCGTTGTCCTGTTGGAAGGTGACCCTTGGCCCAAGTCTGAGGTCCTGATCGCTCTGGAGCAGGTTTTCATCTAGGATCTCGCTGTACTTTGCTCCGTTCATCTTTGCCCCGATCCTGACTGGTCTCCCAGTCCCTGCAGCTGAAAAACATCCCCACAGCATGATGTTGTCACCACCATGCTTCACTGTAGGGATGGTGCCAGGTTTCCTCCAGACGTGATGCTTGGCATTCAGGTCAAAGAGTTTAATCTTAGTTTCATCAGACCAGAGAATCTTGTTTCTCATGGTCTGAGTCCTTTAGGTGTCTTTTGACAAACTCCAAGCGGCTACTCTACCATTAAGGTCTGATTGGTGGAGTGCTGCAGAGATGGTTGTCCTTCTGAAAGGTTCTCCCATCTCCACAGAGGAACTCTGGAGCTCTGTCAGAGTGACCATCGGGTTCTTGGTCACCTCCCTGACCAAGGCCCTTCTCCCCCGATTGCTCAGTTTGGTCAGGCGGCCAACTCTAGGAAGAGTCTTTGTGGTTCCAAACATCATCCATTTAAGAATGATGGAGGCCACTGTGTTCTTGGGGACCTTCAATGCTGCAAAAATATGTTGCTACCATTCCACAGATCTGTGCCTCGACACAATCCTGTTTCGAAGCACTAAGGGCAATTCCTTTGACCTCATGGCTTGGTTTTTGCTTTGACATGCAAGTAAGACCTTATAGACAGGTGTGTGTCTTTTCAAATAATGTCCAGTCAATTGAATTTGCCACAGGTGGACTCCAATTAAATGGTAGAAACATCTCAAGGATGATCAATGGAGACAGGATGCACCTGAATTTCGAGTCTCATAGCAAAGTGTCTGAATACTTAAGTAAGTCAACAAAGCATAAGAAGGCTTTGCCTTTGTTTTGGTTTGTTTGTTTGTCAATTAGAGTGTGTAGGGTGAATACGTGGTCTGTCGTACGTTAATATGATAAAAAGCTAATTTGCCATTTGCTCAGTACATTGTTTTCATGGAGGAAATGTAGGAGTCTGCTGTTAACGATAATGCAGAGGATTTCCCAAAAGGTTGCTGTTGACGCATCTCTCTCTCTATTTCTCTTTCTCATGATATCCATTGAACTGTTCAGCCCATCTCTTCTGCTACTGACAGAAGATCAGGGCTGTACGTCTCCATAGCACATCCTGTCCTCTCACAAAAAGAGCTAGAGAAAATAGCTGCGCTTCAGGCTAATTCCTCCATCTTGGAATCTGACTCACATGGTTTTCAACAACAGTGAATAAATGTGTCTCTTAATATGTTCGTTGAAATCTTGAAAATAAATATATGATGTGTAGTGGCCAGTACCATAACTGGTAACAACTACAGTGGCAAGAGAAAGTATGTGAACCCTTTGGAATTACCTGGACTTCTGCATAATTTGGTCATACAATTTTATCTGATCTAAGTCACAACAATATACAAAAACAGTCTGTTTAAACTAATAAAGTAAAATATAGTAGAGTATTTTACAGCAGAGAAGAGTACAGAGGAGTACAGTAGAGTAGAGTACAGTAGAGTACAGTAGAGAGGAGTAGAGTACAGTAGAGTAGGGTACAGTACAGTAGGGTACAGTAGAGAGGAGTACAGTACAGTACAGTACAGTACAGTAGGGTACAGTAGAGAGGAGTAGGGTACAGTACAGTAGGGTACAGTAGAGAGGAGTAGAGTACAGTAGAGTACAGTGGAGAGGAGTAGAGTACAGTAGAGTAGGGTACAGTACAGTAGGGTACAGTAGAGAGGAGTAGAGTACAGTAGAGTACAGTAGAGTACTGTAGAGAGAAGTAGAGTACAGTAGATTAGGGTACAGTACAGTAGGGTACAGTAGAGTACAGTAGAGTAGTGTCCAGTAGAGTCCAGTAGAGTACAGTAGAGTAGAGTCCAGTAGATTACAGTAGAGTAGAGTCCAGTAGAGTACAGTAGAGTACAGTAGAGTCCAGTAGAGTACAGTAGAGTAGAGTACAGTACAGTCCAGTAGAGTAGAGTCCAGTAGAGTCCTGTAGAGTACAGTAGAGTCCAGTAGAGTAGAGTCCAGTAGAGTCCAGTAGAGTACAGTAGAGTAGAGTCCAGTAGATTACAGTAGAGTAGAGTCCAGTAGAGTACAGTAGAGTCCAGTAGAGTAGAGTCCAGTAGAGTACAGTAGAGTACAGTAGAGTCCAGTAGAGTAGAGTCCAGTAGAGTACAGTAGAGTAGAGTCCAGTAGAGTAGAGTCCAGTAGAGTCCAGTAGAGTACATTAGAGTAGAGTCCAGTAGATTACAGTAGAGTAGAGTACAGTAGAGTCCAGTAGAGTACAGTAGAGTCCAGTAGAGTAGAGTCCAGTAGAGTCCAGTAGAGTAGAGTAGAGTACAGTAGAGTCCAGTAGAGTACAGTAGAGTCCAGTAGAGTAGAGTCCAGTAGAGTCCAGTAGAGTACAGTAGAGTACAGTAGAGTCCAGTAGAGTAGAGTCCAGTAGAGTACAGTAGAGTAGAGTCCAGTAGAGTACAGTAGAGTAGAGTCCAGTAGAGTCCAGTAGAGAACAGTAGAGTCCAGTAGAGTCCAGTAGAGTACAGTAGAGTAGAGTAGAGTCCAGTAGAGTACAGTAGAGTCCAGTAGAGTAGAGTCCAGTAGAGTACAGTAGAGTACAGTAGAGTCCAGTAGAGTCCAGTAGAGTAGAGTCCAGTAGAGTCCAGTAGAGTACAGTAGAGTACAGTAGAGTAGAGTCCAGTAGAGTCCAGTAGAGTCCAGTAGAGTAGAGTCCAGTAGAGTACAGTAGAGTAGAGTCCAGTAGAGTACAGTAGAGTCCAGTAGAGTAGAGTCCAGTAGAGTAGAGTCCAGTAGAGTACAGTAGAGTACAGTAGAGTACAGTAGAGTCCAGTAGAGTACAGTAGAGTCCAGTAGAGTAGAGTCCAGTAGAGTACAGTAGAGTAGAGTCCAGTAGAGTCCAGTAGAGTCCAGTAGAGTACAGTACACTGATGGAACAGGATACTGAAGACTGGCATGTAATGCAGGCCTTATTAATAACAGATTATAGGTTATAGTCTGAACACAGTCTTAGAGTCCTAGCTCAGTGTTTCCCAAAAACCTGACCATAACTTCACAAAGAACGTCAGAAGGACCATGCCTGTCAAGGATTCTGCAATTCATTGATCTCTACTCAACCATTGTGCTTTTGTCAATGATTACTGGCCAGGGGGTCTTAAACGTATCACATTTGATATCAATCACTATGTTGTTCTTCCACAAAGACTATGAGAGTAGTGTTGTCCATCTGTTACTGGACACAGTCACCAGCTGTGTGTCCCACTATGCAGTACTGAGGAGATTCTTAGAGAGGAGAGTCCTGGACACACACACACACACACACACAACCTCCCTGCTGTTCTCACCAGCCGTCTCTACTGCATATCTACAGGTACACACACACACACACACACACACACACACACACACACACACACACACACACACACACACAATGTGCTCTAAGCATTCTGACATCTGGTCCTGCTGACTGGGTGTCTGGACTTACTAACATCAAATAACAGACTGACTGATAAAAAGTGGAGAGGAGAGGAGAGGAGAGGAGAGGAGAGGAGAGGAGAGGAGAGGAGAGGAGAGGAGAGGAGAGGAGAGGAGAGGGAGGGCAGGTGAGAGAGGAGCGGAGAGGAGAGGGAGAGAGAGAGGAGAGGAGAGGAGAGGAGAGGAGAGGAGAGGAGAGGAGAGGAGAGGAGAGGAGAGGAGAGGAGAGGAGAGGAGAGGAGAGGAGAGGAGAGGAGAGGAGAGGAGAGGAGAGGAGAGGAGAGGGAGGGCTATAATATATACTATATATATATAATAGTTATATACTATAACTGACTGGAACTGACGATAACTGACTGTAACTGACTGTAACTGTAACTGACTGTAACTGACTGTAACTGACTGTAACTGACTATAACTGACTGTAACTGTAACTGACTATAACTGACTATAACTGACTATAACTGTAACTGACTGGAACTGACTATAACTGACTGTAACTGTAACTGACTGGAACTGTAACTGACTATAACTGACTGACTATAACTGTAACTGACTGGAACTGACTATAACTGACTGTAACTGTAACTGACTGGAACTGTAACTGACTATAACTGACTGTAACTGTAACTGACTGGAACTGACTGTAACTGACTATAACTGACTGTAACTGTAACTGACTGTAACTGTAACTGACTGGAACTGACTATAACTGACTGTAACTGTAACTGACTGTAACTGTAACTGACTGTAACTGACTGTAACTGACGATAACTGACTGTAACTGACTGTAACTGTAACTGACTGTAACTGTAACTGACTGTAACTGACTATAACTGACTGTAACTGACTATAACTGACTGTAACTGTAACTGACTGTAACTGAGTGTAACTGTAACTGACTGGAACTGTAACTGACTGTAACTGTAACTGACTGTAACTGACTGTAACTAACTGTAACTGACTGTAACTGACTGTAACTGACTATAACTGACTATAACTGACTGTAACTGTAACTGACTGTAACTGACTATAACTGACTGTAACTGACTGTAACTGACTGTAACTGTAACTGACTGGAACTGTAACTGACTGTAACTGTAACTGACTGTAACTGACTGTAACTGACTATAACTGACTGTAACTGTAACTGACTGTAACTGACTGTAACTGACTATAACTGACTGTAACTGACTGTAACTGACGATAACTGACTGTAACTGTAACTGACTGTAACTGACTGTAACTGACTGTAACTGACTGTAACTGACTATAACTGTAACTGACTAACTGACTATAACTGACTGTAACTGACTGTAACTGACTGTAACTGACTGTAACTGACTGTAACTGTAACTGACTATAACTGACTATATCTGACTATAACTGACTGGAACTGACTGTAACTGTAACTGACTGTAACTGACTGTAACTGACGATAACTGACTGTAACTGTAACTGACTGTAACTGACTATAACTGACTGTAACTGACTGTAACTGACTGTAACTGACTGTAACTGTAACTGACTATAACTGACTATATCTGACTATAACTGTAACTGACTAACTGACTAACTGACTGTGTAAACTGTAACTGACTGTAACTGACTGTAACTGACGATAACTGACTGTAACTGTAACTGACTGTAACTGACTGTAACTGACTGTAACTGTAACTGACTGTAACTGACTGTAACTGACTATAACTGTAACTGACTAACTGACTATAACTGACTGTAACTGACTGTAACTGACTGTAACTGACTGTAACTGACTGTAACTGTAACTGACTATAACTGACTATAACTGACTATAACTGACTATAACTGACTGGAACTGACTGTAACTGTAACTGACTGTAACTGACTGTAACTGTAACTGTAACTAACTGTCACTGTAACTGACTGTAACTGACTATAACTGACTGTAGCTGTAACTGTAACTGACTGTAACTGACTGTAACTGAATGTAACTGACTGTAACTGACTATAACTGTAAATGACTGTAACTGACTGTAACTGTAACTGTAACTGACTGTAACTGACTGTAACTGACTGTAACTGACTGGAACTGTAACTGTAACTGACTGTAACTGTAACTGACTGTAACTGACGATAACTGACTGTAACTGTAAATGACTGTAACTGACTGTAACTGACTGTAACTGTAACTGACTATAACTGACTATAACTGACTGAAACTGGCTGTAACTGACTGTAACTGTAACTGTAACTGACTGTAACTGTAACTAACTGTCACTGTAACTGACTGTAACTGACTATAACTGACTGTAGCTGTAACTGTAACTGACTGCACTGTAACTGACTGTAACTGACTGCACTGTAACTGACTGTAACTGTAACTGACTGTAACTGACTGTAACTGTAACTGTCACTGTAACTGACTGTAACTGACTATAACTGACTGTCACTGTAACTGACTGTAACTGACTGTAACTGTAACTAACTGTCACTGTAACTGACTGTAACTGTAACTGACTATAACTGACTGTCACTGTAACTGACTGTAACTGACTGTAACTGTAACTAACTGTCACTGTAACTGACTATAACTGACTGTAACTGACTGTTACTGTAACTGTAACTAACTGTCACTGTAACTGACTGTAACTGTAACTGACAATAACTGTAACTGACTGTAACTGACTGTAACTGTAACTGACTGTAACTGTAACTGGCTGTAACTGTAACTGACTATAACTGTAACTGACTGTGACTGTAACTGACTGTAGCTGTAACTGACTTTAGCTGTAACTGTAACTGTAACTGACTGTAACTGACTGTAACTGTAACTGACTATAACTGAACTGTAACTGTAACTGTAACTGACTATAACTGTAACTGACTATAACTGTAACTGTAACTGTAACTGACTGTAACTGTAACTGTCACTGTAACTGACTGTAACTGACTATAACTGACTGTCACTGTAACTGACTGTAACTGACTGTAACTGTAACTAACTGTCACTGTAACTGACTGTAACTGACTATAACTGACTGTAACTGACTGTAACTGTAACTGACTGTAACTGACTGTAGCTGTAACTGACTGTAACTGACTATAACTGACTGTAACTGTAACTGACTGTAACTGACTGTAACTGACTATAACTGACTGTAACTGTAACTGACTGTAACTGACTGTAACTGTAACTGACTGTAAATAACTATAACTGACTGTAACTGACTATAACTGTAACTGACTGTAAAGCTGTAACTGACTGTAATTGTAACTGTAACTGACTGTAACTGACTGTAACTGACTGTAACTGACTGTAACTGACTGTAACTGACTATAACTGACTGTAACTGACTATAACTGTAACTGACTATAACTGTAACTGACTGTAACTGTAACTGACTGCAACTGTAACTGACTGTAACTGACTGTAACTATAACTGACTGTAACTATAACTGACTATAACTGTAACTGACTGTAACTGTAACTGACTGTAACTGACTGTAACTGTAACTAACTGTAACTGACTGTAACTGACTATAACTGACTGTAACTGACTGTAACTGTAACTGACTGTAACTGACTGTAACTGACTGTAACTGACTGTAACTGACTGTAACTAACTGTAACTGACTGTAACTGACTGTAACTGACTGTAACTGCAACTGACTGTAACTGACTGTAACTGACTATAACTGACTGTAACTGACTGTAACTGACTATAACTGACTGTAACTGTAACTGACTGTAACTGACTGTAACTGACTATAACTGACTGTAACTGACTGTGACTGTAACTGACTATAACTGACTGTAACTGACTATAACTGACTGTAACTGTAACTGACTGTAACTGACTGTAACTGACTATAACTGACTGTAACTGACTGTAACTGACTGTAACTGACTATAACTGACTGTAACTTTAACTGACTGTAACTGACTGTAACTGACTATAACTGTAACTGACTGTAACTGACTAACTGACTATAACTGACTGTAACTGACTGTAACTGACTATAACTGTAACTGACTAACTGACTATAACTGACTGTAACTGACTGTAACTGACTGTAACTGACTGTAACTGTAACTGACTATAACTGACTATAACTGACTATAACTGACTATAACTGACTGGAACTGACTGTAACTGTAACTGACTGTAACTGACTGTAACTGACTGTAACTAACTGTAACTGTAACTGACTGTAACTGACTATAACTGTACTGTAACTGTAACTGACTGTAACTGACTGTAACTGAATGTAACTGACTGTAACTGACTATAACTGTAAATGACTGTAACTGACTGTAACTGTAACTGTAACTGACTGTAACTGACTGTAACTGACTGTAACTGACTGGAACTGTAACTGTAACTGACTGTAACTGTAACTGACTGTAACTGACGATAACTGACTGTAACTGTAAATGACTGTAACTGACTGTAACTGACTGTAACTGTAACTGACTATAACTGACTATAACTGACTGAAACTGGCTGTAACTGACTGTAACTGTAACTGTAACTGACTGTAACTGTAACTGTAACTAACTGTCACTGTAACTGACTGTAACTGACTATAACTGACTGTAGCTGTAACTGTAACTGACTGCACTGTAACTGACTGTAACTGACTGCACTGTAACTGACTGTAACTGTAACTGACTGTAACTGACTGTAACTGTAACTGTCACTGTAACTGACTGTAACTGACTATAACTGACTGTCACTGTAACTGACTGTAACTGACTGTAACTGTAACTAACTGTCACTGTAACTGACTGTAACTGTAACTGACTATAACTGACTGTCACTGTAACTGACTGTAACTGACTGTAACTGTAACTAACTGTCACTGTAACTGACTATAACTGACTGTAACTGACTGTTACTGTAACTGTAACTAACTGTCACTGTAACTGACTGTAACTGTAACTGACAATAACTGTAACTGACTGTAACTGACTGTAACTGTAACTGACTGTAACTGTAACTGGCTGTAACTGTAACTGACTATAACTGTAACTGACTGTGACTGTAACTGACTGTAGCTGTAACTGACTTTAGCTGTAACTGTAACTGACTGTAACTGACTGTAACTGTAACTGACTATAACTGAACTGACTGTAACTGTAACTGACTATAACTGTAACTGACTATAACTGTAACGGACTGTAACTGACTGTAACTGTAACTGTCACTGTAACTGACTGTAACTGACTATAACTGACTGTCACTGTAACTGACTGTAACTGACTGTAACTGTAACTAACTGTCACTGTAACTGACTGTAACTGACTATAACTGACTGTAACTGACTGTAACTGTAACTGACTGTAACTGACTGTAGCTGTAACTGACTGTAACTGACTATAACTGACTGTAACTGTAACTGACTGTAACTGACTGTAACTGTAACTGACTGTAACTGTAACTGACTGTAACTGACTGTAACTGTAACTGACTGTAAATGACTATAACTGACTGTAACTGACTATAACTGTAACTGACTGCAGCTGTAACTGACTGTAACTGTAACTGTAACTGACTGTAACTGACTGTAACTGACTGTAACTGTAACGTACTGTAACTGACTATAACTGACTGTAACTGACTATAACTGTAACTGACTATAACTGTAACTGACTGTAACTGTAACTGACTGCAACTGTAACTGACTGTAACTGACTGTAACTATAACTGACTGTAACTATAACTGACTATAACTGTAACTGACTGTAACTGTAACTGACTGTAACTGACTGTAACTGTAACTAACTGTAACTGACTGTAACTGACTATAACTGACTGTAACTGACTGTAACTGTAACTAACTGTAACTGACTGTAACTGACTGTAACTGACTGTAACTGACTGTACCTAACTGTAACTGACTGTAACTGACTGTAACTGACTATAACTGACTGTAACTGCAACTGACTGTAACTGACTGTAACTGACTATAACTGACTGTAACTGACTGTAACTGACTATAACTGACTGTAACTGTAACTGACTGTAACTGACTGTAACTGACTATAACTGACTGTAACTGACTGTGACTGTAACTGACTATAACTGACTGTAACTGACTATAACTGACTGTAACTGTAACTGACTGTAACTGACTGTAACTGACTATAACTGACTGTAACTGACTGTAACTGACTGTAACTGACCATAACTGACTGTAACTTTAACTGACTGTAACTGACTGTAACTGACTATAACTGTAACTGACTGTAACTGACTAACTGACTATAACTGACTGTAACTGACTGTAACTGACTATAACTGACTGTGACTATAACTGACTATAACTGACTATAACTGACTGTAACTGACTGGTACTGACTATAACTGACTGTAACTGTAACTGTAACTGACTATAACTGACTATAACTGACTGTAACTGACTGTAACTGACTGTAACTGTAACTGACTATAACTGACTATAACTTACTATAACTGACTGTAACTGACTGGTACTGACTATAACTGACTGTAACTGTAACTGTGATTGTAAGTGTTGCCAGTGTTGTGATTGCCTTTACATTATTGTTTGAACTCATCTCAGATTCTTGGCCTAAACTCAGACACTTACCAGTAAGACGGTGAACAGTTAGCATTCTCCATAGGACAACGTGATTATTAGCCCTCATGCTAACACTGGCTGGGCATGTGCCACCAACGAAGAAGAACAGCCTTAGCTAAGCATCTGAGCATGTGCCCAGCGGTTTCCCCCGCTCTGAAACATTATTTTCCTCACAACAATGGTATCCATGAATTTGTGAGTTGCTGGGTTTGAATGAAAACAGGTGTCTGTTATAGGAAGTTCCATTAAATACTTTTCCAACGTATTTTTTCTCCACTTCACATCCCAGTATGAACTGACCCTGCAACATGGAGGACGGTAGATGAGTAGGCCACTAGGTAGATGAAAATAGGCCCACACTGTTCCCAAGCTTGCATGGGAGCATCTAGGTAGAAACAGGGAACGAGTAGTGTATTTTCTTTTCATGGCAATGGAACATGTTGTTTGTACTCCTGCCGCATCTTTTCAAGTTGTTCAATTGAAATGAGAGAATCGGAGAGACAGACATTGTGGCGGTAGTTGTAATTTGGCCTCTGCACTCCTACTGCCAAATACTCAAATTCTGTTCCCATACAAGCTTCAGAACAGTGAGGGACTATGTTTCTTTCTATTTGTCTTAGTTTTTCATGACAAGGAATGTTCAGATTTGGGTTAGTTTGAAGAGTAGACTCCATACCGAGGAGGGGTAGCTACTACCTAGCTACAGTTACTGGGGTGACGGTCAGAGTCCTTGCAGGCACCTCAATACTTGGGTCTTTCTCTTTAGTTTCTTGTTGTAGATGTAGAAAGTATGTGTTGGCTTATATAATTGAGGCCTTACATAATGGAAGCCTTATAAATTAGGTTTATAGATTTTTCTCCATCAAAGCTAAACATGTGAATTATCTGGTGCACTGAAAGATACTTAAATGGTTTAAGAACCCTTCATATAAGAGAGAAAGAGGTAGAGAGAGATATGAGAGAGAGGTAGAGAAAGAATGAATGAATGAAAGCTGCCTGCGATGTTCATGTCTTGAATTAGCAACAATAATGACTCATCCCTTTAAATACGCATGGCCGTAAAGCTGAGAGATAATTTGTACAGAAATCATCAAACACATCCATATATGGATACCTAGGTAGATATATGTACATCACATTACATGCTTCACAAAGTCACAGGCACCACAACAGTACATAAAACACCATCCAGTGTGATGTGTGTGGGTGTGTACCTGTGTGATGTGTATGACTGTGTGTAGGTGTGTGATGTGTGTGTGTAGATGTGATATGACTGTGTGTGTGTGAAAGGATGTGTGTGTGGTAGTGAAAGGATGTGTGTGTGTGTAGTGAAAGGATATGACTCCATACCTAGGTGTGAAAGGATATGTGTACGTAGGTAGTGTGTGTCCATGCGTGTGTGTTGTATGTTTGTATTGAACGTCTCCATTATTGATGATCATTGATCTATTATGAATGGCAATCCTCTCTGCAGCATCAGAGACTGAATCCATACCTAGGTAGATGAAAAATGCCACCTAGGTAGATGAAAATTCCCTACATGCTGCACTATTCTGTAGCCAAAAGCAGTGCACTATAATAGGGATTAGGGTGGATATTCAATACCTAGGTCAGAAACACAGCCAACATCATAAAGAGATGTTTTCTGGATGGATAGGATCTCATGCCGATATACAATCTAATACATTTCCTCCCTTTGATGGAGGATATCTCCAGCACCGTTCCATTATTGATTATAAACCCGATCAATTATTGATAATCATTAGAGACCATGAAAGTGTAAAGCCATGAAGAACTCCAACACGGTTGTTCAATCTAGTATGCAGTAGTGTGGAGACCCAAATGGTTAGTGAGGATGAAACAAGTCTAGATTCCTTGGTGGAAGGATAGCTCCATGAAGGACTATGAGCCTGTGAAATCCCTTTTCCCTCAACCAAACTCATCTCCTCTTTAGGTACGCTGAACTGTTTCATTATTGAATGATAAAACACCAAAGAAACCAACCCAGTATGATAGTGCTTAGGAGACCAGATGGTCAATCAGGAGATGAAAGGATATGACTCCATTACCTAGGTAGACTGAAAGGATATGACTCCATACCTAGATAGATGAAAGGATATGACTCCATACCTAAGTAGATGAAAGGATATGACTCCATACCTAGGTAGATGAAAGGATATGACTCCATACCTAGGTAGATGAAAGGATATGACTCCATACCTAGGTAGATGAAAGGATATGACTCCATACCTAGGTAGATGAAAGGATATGACTCCATACCTAAGTAGATGAAAGGATATGACTCCATTCCTAGGTAGATGAATAGATATGATATTCCTCAACCTCAACTACCTCGCCTCTGTTTCTCCTACAGTGCTTTACTGATCACAACCAAGCAATGAAAGATATTGATAATCATCACAGACTATGAAAGTGTAAAAGGCTACAGAACCCAAACCGTTTTTTCAATAACAACCGATCAATTATTGCTTATTGGAAATCATCAAAAACAATGAAAATCCCTTACCGGAGTCCATAGAGAACGGTGCCGTCCGGATGCAGTCGGATCATTCTGTTCTTGACCGTGACGCCGTGGACAAAGGACTTTTTATCGTTCAGGAAATAGGTGTCGGGAACCCAGAGCGAGTCGGCGACCCTGTTATCCAGCGTCAGGTTGAGGGCTATCTCAGAGTAGGACAGACGCTTGTCCCGCCAGGCCTGCTGGAAGTACATGGTCAACGTGTAGTCCTGGAGGAGAGGGGGAGGAAAGAGACGAGTCAGTAAACGAGTGGAGAGAGGGATAGATGGGATAGGTAGCTGAAACGACATGGTCAACGTGTCGTCCTGGAGGAGAGGGGAGAAGAGGGGAGAATGGATAAGGGATAGATGGGATAGGTAAAGCTGAAATTCACATGGTTGATTGTCTTTAATAGATAATGAATAACAGGTTACATTTAATTCTGAATACATTTGGGCCATTTTGTTCTGTCAGAATTTGACGTGTCGTTTTGGAAATGTAAAAGAAACTAATCTTCAGATAGATGGGATGTAGATACGACATGTAACGTGTAGTCTTGGAAGAGAGGGGAGAATGGATAAACCTACTGGACTACTAAAGTCAGAAATTCTCATAGTTGATTGTCTTTATCAGATAATGAGATAACTTACATTTAATTCTGAGATAATTTGGGCCATTTCTGTTCTGTAGATTTAGCTTTTCTTTA